>NC_080185.1:75762942-76062942 GCF_950295315.1 Erinaceus europaeus | reverse complement strand
CCTCAAACACGGAAATTAAGAAACACTTCTAGGGATAGGGAGATAGTGTAATCTTTTTGCAAAAGACTTTCATGCCTGAGGCTCCATGGTCCTAGGTTTAATCCCCAGCACCACCATATGCCAGAGTTGAGCAGTGCTCTGGTCTCTCTTTGTATTTTTCTCTATAGCTCTTTCATTGAAAGTAAAAAGAAAAAAAAAGAAATACACTTCTAAACAATACAGAGGTCAAGAAGAAATCTAAAATAATTGAATGATTTGGACTAAATGAAAAGGAATACATGATTTATAAAGATGTGTGGGATACAGTGAAAACAGAACTCAGAGGTAAATTTATATATTAAAGGCCTATATCAGAAAAGAAGAAAGATCTGAAACCAAAAACACAAGTTTCCACCTGAAGAGATTCTAAGAGAGAGAGAAGGGGGGGGAGAGGTGGTGGCTGCACCTTGTTAAGTGCATGCATTATAGTGCTCAAGGACTCAGGTTCAAGCCCCCAGTCCCCACCTGCAAGGGGAAAGCTTCACGAGTGGTGAAGCAGGGCTGCAGGTGTCTGTCTCTCTCTCGATCTCCCCCTCCTTCCCGTCTCAGTTTCTGTCTCTATCCAATAATAAGTAAGTGAATAAAATAATAAAAGAGAGAGAAACCACATTCAGAATAAGTAGAAGAAAATATATAGCAAGAATCAGAACAGAAACTGATGCTGGTTGTTGGTGCATCTGGTAGAGTGCACATGTTACAATGCACATGGGCCTTGGTTCAAGCCCTCAGCCCCCACCTATAAGGGGTAAACTACAAGAGTGGTGAAGCAGTGCTGCAGGTATTTCTCTTTCTCCCTCTCTCTTCCCCTCCCCGCTCAATTTCCCTCTCTGTCTCTATCAGTAAATAAATACATAAAACATTTGGAATGCTTACTTAAAATAAAAGTAAAGGTGGAGCGGGCGGTAGCACAACGGGTTAAGCACATGGTGCAAAGCGCAAGGACCAGCTTAAGAATCCCGGTTTGAGCCCCCGACTCCCCACCTGCAGAGGAGTCACTTCACAGGCGATGAAGCAGGTCTGCAGGTGTCTATCTTTCTCTACTCCACTCTGTCTTCCCCTACTCTCTCCATTTCTCTCTGTCCTATCCAACAACAACAATAGTAGTAACAACAACACCAATAAACAAGGGCAACAAAAGGGGGGAAAATGACCTCCAGGAACAGTGGATTTGTAGTACAGGCACCGATCCCCAGCAATAACCCTGGAGGCAAAAAAGTAAAGGATTAAAATGGAAATCAGAAAAATTAATGCCATTTTTTTTAAAAGCAAAATCTGAGTCTTTGAAAAGATCAATAAAATTGGTAAGCTTCTAGTAAGGCTAACTAAGAAAATAAGAGAGGATATTAATTACTACCATCAGAAATTAAAGGGACTGGGAAGTAGCACACCCAGTAAAGCCTCCATGTTACAATATGAAATGACCCAGGTTCAAGCCCCCTGTTCAAGCTGGGGAAGCTTCACAAATTATTAAGCAGTGTTACAGATCTGCCACTGCCCCCATCTCTTTCTCCCTATCTCCCCATACCTCTCAATTTCTGTCTCTCTATCCAATATAAATAAATGAATATTTAAAAAGTAAATTAAAGAAGGGTTATCACTACAGGTCCATGAATATTAAAAAGATAGTGGGGGGAGTCGGGCTGTAGTGCAGCGGGCTAAGCGCAGGTGGTGCAAAGCACAAGGACCGGCATAAGGATCCCGGTTCGAACCCCGGCTCCCCACCTGCAGGGGAGTCACTTCACAGGCGGTGAAGCAGGTCTGCAGGTGTCTATCTTTCTCTCCTCTCTGTCTTCCCCTCCTCTCTCCATTTCTCTCTGTCCTATCCAACAACGACAACAATAATAACTACAACAATAAAACAACAAGGGCAACAAAAGGAATAAATAAATAAAACAAATATTTAAAAAAAAGATAGTGGGGGGGGGCAGGCAGTGGCACACCTGGTTGAGTGTACATGTTGCAGTGCACAAGAAGCCATGTTCGAGGCCCCATTCCCACCTGCAGGGGAGAAAGTGTTGAAACAGTGCCGCAGGTGTCTTTCTCCCTCTCTATCTCCCCTCCTCCTCTCAATTTCTCTCTGTCCTATCACAAAATAATAATAATAAAGTGAAAACCAGAAAAATAACTCACTTGGATAGTGTACTGCTGTCATTAATACGACCAGGCTTTGAGCCCAGTCCCCACAGTATGAAGGGAGATTCAGTGTTGTGATATCTTTTTCTCTTTCTCTATCTGAAACAGTCTGGAGAAAGAGAGAGAAAAAAAGAGGGGGGAGATAGAAAAAGGAGGAAAAGGAACTACCATGAATAACCCTGTGCCCACAAATTTAATAATCTAAATGAAATAGATTCAATTCCTCGAAAGACAGAAGCATTTTACAGAGAGTTATCTGGAGGATATTTTAGTAACAGAGAGTTATTATTATGAATGGGTGTCAGATCTTATCAAATGATTTTTACAAGACAAAAACCAAAATAAATTTCAATGTTTTTTCTGCATCTACATGATCCTTTGACTCTTCTTAGCCTGCTGATGTGATAGATTATATTGATTTCCGAATGGTACACCAATCCTGTGTAATTTCTTTTATATATTGTTGGAGTTGTTTTGAAAATATTTTGCTGAGAATTTCTGCATTTTTCTTTCTTTCTTCCTTCCTTTTGCAGGACACTGCTCAGCTCTGCTTTATGATAGTGTAGGGGACTGAACCTGGGACCTCAGAGCCTCAGGCATGAAGTCATCTGCATAACCATTATGCTATCCTCCCAACCAGCATCTGTTTCTTGAGGGATATTGTCTCATGTTTTTTTTTTTTCCTTGTAGTGTCTGTGTAGTTTGGGTATTAGAGTAACAAGGGGCTCATAGAACAAGTTAGGAAGTATTACCTTTGCTCCTATACTTTGAAAGAGAGTAAAGAACAGGTTTGATTTCTTCCTTAAATGATTGGTAGATGGTGTATTGCACCAAAGCAGGATTCTGGGGTGTGGGGAGAGAGTGTTCAGGTTCTGGAACATGATGGTAGAGGAGGAACTGGTGGGGGGGATGGATTGTTATGTGGAAAACAGAAATGTTACACATGTACAAACTACTATATTTTACTGTTGACTATACACCATTAATCACACACACACACACACACACACAAAAAAAAAAAAAACTTGATGGGTAGAATTCACCAGTGACCCATCTGGGTTTTGTGCCTTATGTTTTGGGAGGTTTGGGGGGCACACAGGGAAGTCTGGGTCTGGATTCGACTTCCGGAGGCGGAGCTACGAGCAGCAGATCGCTTTCTCTCCTCTCCTCTCCTCTCCCGGATCAACTAGGAATACCAAAGGAGACCACCTGGACCGAAACAAGACAGCACTAGAATGACCACAGAAACCCAGTAAATCACCCTTGAGTACAAACACGCGTGGCTGGTGACAGAGAGGAGAGAGGGGCCTAAGGAGAGATTAAGTGACTGCTAACAGTTCGACAGTTTGTCAGTGGAGACACCACCTCCAGTCTGCTCCACCAACAAGGGGACAGCTGAAGGGAGGAAAGGACTCCCCAGAGACTCACCAAGTACAACTCTGAGTCTCCATTGCTACTACCCTCAGAATCTGGAGCAGCAACAGGGAGGGACACCAGGGCACAGAGATCTAACCAGGAAACTCAGGAGAAGACCTATACCTCGGTGGCATAGCTGAAGGGCTGTGAAAGTCTCTTTGCATAACCACTGGATTATCTCTGCCACACCCTGCTTTATCTCTTGGTCAGGAGTCATTGATTAAGCCAAGAAGCCTGTTGATAGTTTAAAAGCCCTCAGGCTACCATAGCCTACAGGGGGGAAAAAAAAAAGGCTTTTACACCACTGAACTCCAACTCAGGGATTGAAAAAACTGTTAACTTATATAAAATGGTTAAAACAACAAGAAAAAATAATGGAGAATCGAACCAGGACAAGAGTCCAGCTAAAAGTCCTCCAGAGGGCGAAGCACAAAACAACGAGTTCAACATCCAAACATTAGCTAAGGAAATAATAACAGGAGTGAGTAAAGAATTTGAAAAAATTGTAATCAGAACTGCAGGAACAACAGATGAGAATATGGAAGAAAATTCTAATAATCTCATGGTTATTAGGGAAGTCTGGGTCTGTGCCTAGGTGAAGCACACATCTTCTTTGGAGATGGGGATATATGTACCCCCATATTTATAGCAGCTTTATTCACAGTAGCAAAAACTTGGAAACAACCAAAATGCTCTTCAACAGATGACTGGATTAAAAAAAAAGTTATGAGACATATACTCAACAGAGTATTATGCAGCAATAAAAGGGATGGTATTGTGTCCTTTGGATAAAGTGGGTGGAATTGGAGATTATGTTTAGTGAAGTAGGTGAGGCATCTCTATATCTTCCTTTCAATTTTATTGGAGACCTAAACCTGCTCTAAGGTCCCAGGTTCAATCTCTGGCACCACCATAAACCAGAGCTGAGCAGTGCCCTGGTCTCCCCCACCCCTCTTTCATTAAAACAAAATAAATAAAATATTTTTAAAAGAATCATCAGGTGGGCAAGATAACTCACTGTATATGTATTTGCTTTATCAAGGTTCAAACCTGGCCCCCATCATAGTGAAAGAAGCTTCAGTGCTGTGGTATCTTTCTCTCTGTCTCTCTATCTCTGTCTCTGTCTTCCTATATGAAAAAGTTGACCCAGAGTGTTGAAGCTTCCAGTAATGACAAAAAAAAATCACCTTGATGGTTAAAAGAAGTGGCTCAGAGGTAGAACAAATGCCTTGCAGTCATGAAGCCTTGGGCTTGATCCCTGACATCACATAAAAACAAGAAAGACAAAAACAAAAAGAATTATTGCACCAAAGTAAAAGACTGGTGTGTGTGGGGGGAAAGTACAGGTCCTGGAAAAAGGATGACAGAGGATCTCGTGGGGGGTGTATTGTTATGTGGAAAATTGATTTTCCATTGTATTTACTACAGTTGACTGTAATCCAATAAAGAAATAAAAAAAAGAGAGAATATCACCAAAAAATGCAGTGATGCATCTCTTTTCTCCCTCTCTTACACACTGTAAAAAATAAAACTCACATGACTGAGGAAATAGCTCAATTGGTAAAGTGTGACCTTGCAAACCTGAGGGTCCAGGTTTGATTCCCTGGTACAGCTATACCAGAGTCACTCTCTGTGAAATGTCACCCTTGCAGGAGGAGGGCAGGGGCTCAAACCCAGGTCCTTGTGCATGGTAATGTGAGCATTTACCCAGGTGTGCCCCATTTCAGCCCTGCCAGATTCACTCTCTTCCATTCTCTCTCATGTATAATTCTCTACCTCATAAGGTCAATAAGAAAAACCATATTGTGGTCCAGGAGGTGGCACAGTGGGTAAAGCATTAGATTCTCAAACATGAGGTCCCAAGTTCAATCCCCAGCAGCACATGTACCAGAGTGATAAATGGTTCTTTCTCTCTCACCGCCTTTCTCATGAATAAATAAATAAAATCTTTAAAAATAAAATAAATCCATATATGGGCCTGTAAATATAAAATAATATAAATTTTTTTGATAACATGAGTGGATTTATTTCTTAAGATTCAAGCGAAAACTAAACAAGAACCAAGCCTTTCATCAGGAATAAACAAAAAAATCTAACAGGAGTCAGGCATAGCGGGTTAAGCGGACGTGGCGCAAAGCAAAAGGACCGACCAGCTTTAAAATCCCGGTTAGGGGGGGTCAGGTGGTGGCGCAGTGGCTTAAGCGCATGGACCGGCGTAAGAATCCCGGTTCAAGCCTCTGGCTCTCCACCTGCAGAGGAGGCCCTTCACAGGCGGTGAAGCAGGTCTGCAGGTGTCTGCCTTTCTCTCCCCCTCTCTGTCTTCCCCTCCTCTCTCCATTTCTCTCTGTCCTATCCAACAATGAAGACAGACAACAATAATTATTACAACAATAAAGCAACAAAGGGCAACAAAAGGGAATAAATAAATAAATTTTAAAAAAACTTTTAAAAAAATCCCGGTTAGAGCCCCCCTGCTCCCCACCTGCAGGGGAGTCGCTTCACAGGCCGTGAAGCAGGTCTGCAGGTGTCTATCTTTCTCTCCCCCTCTCTGTCTTCCCCTCCTCTCTCCATTTCTCTCTGTCCTATCCAACAACGACATCAATAATAACTACAACAATAAAACAACCAGGGCAACAGAAGGGAATAAATAAATATTTTTAAAAATCTAATTAACTGTGGTCGGGCGGTGGGGCAGTGGGTTAAGCGCATGTGGCGCAAAGCGCAGGGACCGGCTTAAGGATCCCGGTTCGAGCTCCCGGCTCCCCACCTGCAGGGGAGTCGCTTCACAGGCGGTGAAGCAGGTTTACAGGTGTCTATCTTTTTCTCCCCTTCTCTGTCTTCCCCTCCTCTCTCCATTTCTCTCTGTCCTATCCAACAACGAATTGCATCAACAAGGGCAATAATAATAACCACAACGAAGCTACAACAAGGGCAACAAAAGGGGGGAAAAAATGGCCTCCAGGAGCGGTGGATTCATGGTGCAGGCACCGAGCCCAGCAATAACCCTGGAGGAGGAAAAAAAAAATCTAATTAACAACTCTGCAATCATGCATATAACAGAAGTACAAATCTGAATACATTTTAATTTGTAACTACATTTGAAAATCAAAATATTTCTCTCAAACATAATGGAAATCTTAAAAAAACGCTCACAGTTTTTGCCATACCTGTATGACCACTTGTATTATCACTTGCACATTTTTCTTTAAAGTGCATATATTTATTTACTCATTTATTTTTACCAGAATATTGCTCAATTCTGATTTAAAGTGGTAGTAAGGATTAAACCTTCAAGATTAAATCTTGAAGCCTCAGTTATGAGAGTTTTTTTCCCCAAGATTTTATTTATTCATTCATGAGAAAGATAGGAGGAAAGAAATAACTAGACATCACTCTGGTACATGTGCTGCTGGGGATTGAACTTGGGAAAGGTTTTTTTTTAATTTCTTTATTGGGGAATTAATGTTTTACATTCAACAGTAAATACAATAGTTTGTACATGCATAACATTCCCCAGTTTCCCATTTAATAATACAACCCCCACTATGTCATTTATCATCCTTCATGGACCTGTATTCTCCCCACCCACCCGGGAAAGATTTTTAATGCAAGAAAAAGGCACAATGAAAGGATATTCTATGTTCATGGACATTGAAATCTATTAAGTCATCATCATACCTAAAGATATTTATAGATTTGACCCAATCCCTAACAAAATCCCAAATGGCATACTTCAAGGACATTGAATAAACAATGCTAAAATTTGTGAGGAACCCTAGAGACCAAATAGTCAAATAATTTTTTTATTATTGTTGTTGTTATTGCTGCTGTTGTGTTGGATAGGACAGAGAGAAATGGAGAGAGGAGGGGAAGACAGAGAGGGGAGAGAAAGACAGACACCTGGAGACCTGCTTCACCGCTTGTGAAGCGACTCCCCTGCAGGTGGGGAGCCGAGAGCTGGAACTGGGATCCTTAGGCTAGTCCTTGTGTTTTCGAAATAATTTTTTTCTAAGAAATTATTTACTGGAAGGGGGTAGACAGCATGGTGGTTATGCAAATAGACTGTCAAGCCTGAGACTGAAGTCCCAGATTCAATCCCCCACACCACAAACCAGAGCTGATCAGTGCTCCAGAAAAAAAAAATTATTCATGAGAAAGACAGGAAAGAGAAAGAACCAGGTATCACTCTGGTACATGTGTTGCTGAGGATTGAAATCAGGACCTCTCGAAGAATTGTTTAAACTTAATTTGTTAGAGAGAGAGAGAAGAGGATAGAGAACCACAGCATCACACTGGCATGTCAATGCAGTGCTACAGATCTATCTATTTGTCTATATCTAGATTTTTTTTTTTTTGCCTCCAGGGTTATTGCTGGGGCTCGGTGCCTGCACTAGGAATCCACTGCTCCTGGAGACCATTTTTCCCCCATATATTGCCATTGTTGTTATTGCTGTAGTTGTTGTGGATTGTGGATAAGACAAAGAGAAATCAAGAAAGGCGGGGAAGAAAAAGATGCAGACCTGCTTCACCGCCTGTGACACGACCCCACCAGGATCTCCAACCGGGATACTTACACCAGTCCTTGCACTTCTAGACATGTGTACTTAACCCACTGCGATACCGCCTGCCCCTCATTTTTCCATTTTTTCGGATAGGACAGAGAGAAATTGAGGTGGCTAGGGGATATATAGAGGGGAAAAGACAGAGAAGCACTTACAGACCTGTTTTCACTGCTTGTGAATGAAACATTCCCCCACTGCAGGTAGGGAACCAGGAGCTCAAACTAGGATCCTTGTGCAGGTCCTTTGTACTATGTGTGCTTAACCAGGTGCACCACCACCCAGCATCTTATTTATCTCTATCTCCCTCTTTCCCCTCAATTTCTTTGTCTATCCAAAATAAATAAGTAAACTCTATATTTTTAAAAGAATAGACCATAGAGCCCAGAAATAAATCACACATATATGGACATCTAATATATGACTTAAAGATTCAAGTCCATACAATGAGAGAAAAGAAAGTCTCTTCAACAAATGGTGCTGAGAAAACTGGACAGCCACATGTAGAAAAAAAAAAAATGAAAAGAGACCACAACTTGACATCATACAACAGAATTAACTCAAAATGACTTAGGCAAACACTTTAGGGAGCCACAAAAGAAACTAAAGAAATAGAAACAAAATGGAGCTATATCAAATTTAAAAGTTTTTATGTGCTCTGTAAGGTGCTAGAGCATTGGATTTTCAAGCATAAAATCCCAAGTTTGATTCAGCATTGCATATACCTGAGTGGTGCTTTAATTGTTTTTCTTTCTCTATCTCCCTCTCACTAGTAAATAAATAAAATTTTAAAATTTACTTATGAAAAGGAAACACTGACAAAACCATAGGATAAGAGGGGTACAACTCCACGCAATTCCCACCACCAGAACTCTGTATCCCATCCCGTCCCTTGATAGCTTTCCTATTCTTTAACCCTCTGGGACTATGAACCCAAGGTCATTGTGGGATGCAGAAGATGGAAGATCTGGCTTCTGTAATATATTAAAGAGCTTTTTACATGTGTAAAGAAACTTCCACAAGGATAAAGAGAAAAGGCAATCTAGCAATTGGGAGCAGATATTTACACACCACATACTTGACAAGGTTATATATATATGTATGTATATATTCATCATAAAAGCAAGTAACCCATTAAAAAGTGTACAAAAGATTCAGATAGACAGTTCTCCAAAGAAGACACAAAGATCTCATAGACCTATGCAAAAATTGCTCTACATCACTTATTATTAGAAAAATGCAAATTTAGACCACAGTGAGATACCACCTCACACCTATAAGACTGACCTTCATAAAAGAGATTGGAAACAAGTGTTGATGAGGATGTGGAGGAAAGGAACCCTATTGATGGACATGCAAACTGGTGCAGCCCCTATGTAAAACAATATGGAGAGCCCTTAAATAAAAATGGAAATACCTTATGATCCAGGAATACCACTCCTAGGCATATACTAAAGGACAAGGAAACACTGATTCAAAAGTATACCTAAACCCTATGATCACAGATGCAATATGTACAGTAGTCAAAATATGAAGTCAATCTATCAACAATGTTTGGTTAACACTACACTCCTGGGAGTCAGGCGGTGGCGCAGTGGGTTAAAGTGCACGTGGCGCAAAGGACCGGCTTAAGGATCCCAGTTCGAACCCCCAGGCCCCCACCTGCAGGGGAGTCACTTCACAGGCCGTGAAGCAGGTCTGCAGGTGTCTATCTTTCTCTCCCCCTCTCTGTCTTCCCCCCTCTCTCCATTTGTCTCTGTCCTATCTAACAACAACAATAAAAGAACAAGGGCAAAAAAGGGAATAAATAAAAATTACAAAAAACAAGGACAACAAAAGGGAAAATTTGAAAAAAAAAACTACATTTTTAAAGCTACATCAACAAATGCTTGATTAAAGAAATCATGGGATATATGCTCAATGGACTATTATTTGGCAGTTAAAATAGATTAAATTGAATCATTTGGGAGGAAATAGATGGAAAGAAGGAACTGAGGGTGATTATGCTAAATATTAGAGATAAGCCCACCTACCCAAATTCAAAAATTAACTAGGGAGGCCTGGAGAAAGGCAGGAAGTGATACTTTTATTCAATTTTGCAGAATTAGGTTCTATCCATTCCTGAAAGTCAGGAAAGGTGCCCCAGGACTTGAAATCATAACATTTATACCTCTTCTCCAATTCCCCATTTGTTGGGTACTTGTGGAGTTAACAATCTTGTCTAAGTGGTGCTTAGAAACAGAACTCTTTCTTTTCAAGGTTAGGGACCCATGGTCTGCTGCAACTAGTCTCATGTAGATGTGACGACTCTCACATAGCTGTCTGAGGGTCCTTAAGAGCATTGTGGTCTGAGATTAACTGGGGAGGGGAGGGGTGAAGAGTTGTTTTTCTTCCTGTAACTGCAGTTTGATAAGCTCTTTGTGCAAGCTAGCTGAACTCACATTTTAGCTGAGGTATCTAGGCAGTGGAGGAGGAAACACTAAGATAATGAGTCTCTTTAACCTGTCATACTTTGAAAATGAACCATTTTACTTCAATAATTTTTTATATTTATTTAATTTATTTATTCCCTTTTGTTGCCCTTGTTTTATTGTTGTAGTTATTATTGTTGTTGTCGTTGTTGGATAGGACAGAGAGAAATGGAGAGAGGAGGGGAAGACAGAGAGGATGAGAGAAAGATAGACACCTGCAGACTTGCTTCACTGCCTGTGAAGCGACTCCCCTGCAGGTGGGGAGCCAGGGTTCGAACCGGGATCCTTATGCAGGTCCTTGTACCATTTTACTTCATACACTAAGTGAAGTGGTGAAAGACATCTACTGGAAGGTTTAGTTTACATGTGTAATATAGATAACTAAAGAAAAATTGCAAGCAAAAATTAAAACAAAACAAAATAACCAGTCTCTCAGCCTTTGAGAACTATGGTGTTTATCCAAAAGAATGGGGGGTTGGTGTTCACAGGAACTTTGACAGTAGATGCAGTGAGTTGTATACACACACAAACATTTGAAACTATATCCCTGCAGTCTTATAATTCTGTAAACCAGTTATCACTAATGATAAAATAATATATATAAAATAAATAGCTTAATACTGTGTTTTCAAAAAGGAAACAACAACACACACAAACCACACATACACACAGCTAAATGAAATGACATCATCTTAAGTCCCTTACATCTCTGCAGCATTGGATGCCTGTGACCTCTTAAAACCTCCTTTCATAAACCCTTATTCAGTTTCCATGGCATTCTGTTCCCTTTCATCTTCTGATTATGCATAGGATGTCACGACTGAAAGCTTTATAGATTGTGCTTGCTCTAACACCCAATTTTATGAATAAGGAGGCTTAAGAGCCAGAAAATGGAAGACTGTTCAAAATTCATGGTCAATTGTTCCTTCCTTGTCCCCTCCCCATTACTTCCCACACTTTTTTTTTGCTGTTCTATGCTCACTTCCTCTTTCTATAACCTCATCTGTTTGCACAGCTTCTATCTAGGATTGCCTTTAGACAGTTGCCTGCCTAATTGAAATCCCCCACCTTTGCCTTTCTCCAGAGCTGCTGTGCTACCCTTCCAACTGTTACCTGGATGTTCTACTAACACCACCCACTCAGTGTGTCTAAAACTCACTTTTCCCAGAAGGCTAGCTTCCCTGCTTAACTCCACTATCCTATTAATGAGATCTCCATTCTCCTAGTCAGTTAATCCATTACCAAATCTGCTGTTAGTAGCATAGAAATGTGTGCAGAGCACAGTGATTCAGTACAGACTGCCTCTGGGACAAGACTGCCTAGGACTAAACCAAATCTTGGACAAGTGACTTAACCTGAACCAGAAGCCATTTGAGCTGTAAAGGGCGTTAATGGCGCTTACTTCTCCAAGTTTCATCCTTTTTAGAGAAGGTATCTTGAGAGGTAAAAATCTCAAGCCTAGGGGGCTGGACAATAGCGCAGCAGGTTAAGCGCACATGGTGCAAAGCGCAAGGACCGGCGTACTGATCCCAGTTTGAGCCCCTGACTCCCCACCTGCAGGGGCATCACTTCCCAGGCAGTAAAGCAGGTCTGCAGGCGTCTATCTTTCTCTCCTCTTCTTTGTCTTCCAGTCCTCTCTCGATTTCTCTCTGTCCTATCCAACAGCAACAATAGTAATAACAACAACGATGGGCAACAAAAGAGGAAAAAATAGCCTCCAAGAGTAGTGGGTTCGTAATGCAGGCACCACAGAGCCCCAGTAATAACCCTGGAGGAAAAAAAATCACAGCCTATAAATAAGAATCAAGATTGGAGTCCCGGGCTACCAAATCCCCAATGTACTTTGTACCATACCACATTGCTTCTTACAACCTTATAAAATCTATCATCAGGGGAGTCGGGCTGTAGCGCAGCAGGTCTGCAGGTGTCTGTCTATCTTTCTCTCCTCCTCTCTGTCTTCCCCTCCTCTCTCCATTTCTCTCTGTCCTATCCAACAACGACAACAATAAAACAAGGGCAACAAAAGGGAATAAATAAATTAAATAAATATTTTTTTTTAAAAAAAATCTATCATCACTGCATCCTCCCTTGATCAAATATTTATGAATTTATGCCCAGATAATTGACCCAGCCACTTACTTGTTTATTTGTATTTGCTTCATCTTTTAATTTAGGGGACTAATGCTTTATAGTGCAGTCATTGTCATATGCATATAATTTCATTATGCACCCAGGCCTCACAGTTCTCTTTTATTCCTCCCAACCCCCCCTTTCCCCAGAGTTCCTTGCTTTGATGCAATACAACATTACCAGTTCATATTTTGTCCTTCAATTTTTGGCTTATCTCACTTATGATGTCTTCAAGTTCCATCCAAATGAGACAACTTCAAGATTTTGAACAAATGAGTAGTGTGTGTGTGTGTGTGTGTGTATGTATGTATATATATATATGTATATGTATATGTATATGTATATGTATATGTATATGTATATGTATATGTATATGTATATGTATATGTATATGTATATATGTATACATATAACACTTTTTAGTTACTCATCTGTTGTTGGACATCTGGGTTGCTTCCAAATTTTAGCAACTAAAAAATTGTGCTGCTATGAAATAGGTCTACTTAGATCTCTTCTGATAGGTGTTTTTGTTTCCTTTGGATAAATCACCAGGAGAGAAATTGCTTTGACTCAGCCTTCTGTCTGCTCCTGCACCTCCTCTTCTACCTAATCTCCAGTACATCCTGCCCATCTCATTAGCCCTGAAGTATCATTTCTATCATCTAGTCATTCCCCTTACTGACCAGCTTTTAGTAGCTGCTCACTGCCAACTGAGTCAAATCCAAATATCAAAGTTAGGCATCAAAACTCTTCCAAAATCTGGTGCCAGCCTACCTTTCCATGCCTCATCGACTTCGTTGCCATCTGAAACCCTGTGGTTCTGCCATGCCCAATACTCTGTATTCCTTCAATAGTTCATGTACTCTCTTGACCTGCTGCCTTTTTACATATAATTCTTCCTGTTTTGAGCATGCTTTCTTTGACTTTCCTCTTGTTAGATTTTTTATGTGTTCTGTAAGGCCTTGCTTTAAATATCCTGGCATATGAAGACTTCAGATTCCCTTAGTCAGAACTAATCTCAGTGCTGATATGTGGTAAGAGTTGTGATCACAGATAAATGTTTAGTAAACACGAATTTCCATTGTTCTTCCTTTCTTCACCTGTGTCCCCATAACATATTGTTTATATCTCTGCTTAACATTTATTTTATAGATCTTACATTAGGACTGGTCATTTGTGTTTGCTTGTTTTTCTTCTTCTTTTTTATTATTTTTTAACCAGAGCACTGCTCAGCTCTAGCTTATGGTGGTGTAGGGGATTGAACCTGGAACTTTGGAGCCTCAGGCATGAGAGTCTGTTTGCATAACCATTATGCTACCCCTACCCTCTTTTTTTTTTGGGGGGGGAGATTAATGGATTGCAGTGCAGTAGCTGACACATGGGCACAATTTCTCATCTTCCTCTAAGTGTCATTTTAATGACAAGTGAGACTTATTTCATTCATCTTGGCATGCTCCAAGGCCCCTAGAGTTTCTGGCACAGAACATATACTTGCCAAATATTTATTGAAATAAAAAGATCTGGGAAGATAGTGAAGTTGTCGATACATTCAACTTTGGTGGGGCTGGGTGGTGGTGCACGTGCTTAAGTGCACATGATGAGCGCAAAAGTACCCAGATTTAAGTCCCCAGTATCCCCCGCCAGAGGGAAGCTTCCCAAGCAGTGAAACAATGCTGCAGGTGTCTTTTTTTTTTAATATTTTATTTATAAAAAGGAAACACTGACAATCATAGGATAAGAGGGGTACAACTACACACAATTCCCACCGCCAGACCTCTGTATCCCATCCCATCCCATCCCCTGATAGCTTTCCTATTTTTTAACCCTCTGGGAGTATGGACCCAAGATCATTGTGGGATGCAGAAGGTTGAAGGTCTGGCTTCTGTAATCGATTCTCCGCTGAACATGGGCATTGTCAGCTCTTTCTTTCTCTCTCCCTCTTCTCTCTTGATTTCTCTCTGTCTCTATCCAATAAATAAAATATTTTTAAAGGACATCAAATGTTGGTGCCTGAAGCCCCAGAAGTCCCCAGTTCAATCCTTAACACCACCAAAAGTCAGGGTAGAGTGGTATTCTGATCCCTTTCTCATAAAATACCTAAGTAGATATATTTTTTAAATTTTTATTGTTATTAGTGATTTAATATTGATTTATAAAATTATGAATTAACATGGGTACAATTCCACCGTTCCCACCACCAGAGTGCTGTGTCCTTTCATTGGAAACTGCAGTAGTTCTCCCAAGGTCACAGATATGGGTTGACTATTCTTTTTTTGGAAGGGGGGTAAACAAATGGTAGGTTTATTACACTGAGGTACAGTGGTACAACTATTATTATTTTTTATTTATAAAAAGGAAACATTAACAAAACCATAGGATACGAGGGGTACAACATCACAAGGTTCCCACCATCAGAACTCCGTATCCCATTGCCTCCCCTGATAGCTTTCCTGTTCTTTATCCCTCTGGGAATATGGACCCAGGGTCATTATGGGATGCAGAAGGTGGAAGGTCTGGCTTCTGTAATTGCTTCCCTGCTGAACATGGGCACAACTATTATCTCTATAGTCGTCTATATTTATAAATATTTGCCCATTTCTTTTATGGTCCTTCCAGTTATAAATAAGTAAGCCATGGGGTGTGATAAACAGCATGGTAACTGTAGTTAATGATACTGTATTTGCATACTTAAAAGAGTTGCTAAGGGAGTAGATGCTTAAATTCTTTTTTTTTTTTAGTATTTATTTATTTATTCCATTTTGTTGCCCTTGTTGTTGTTGTTGTTGATGTCGTCATTGTTACATAGGACAGAGAGACATGGAGAGAGGAGGGGAAGACAGGGGAAGAGAAAGATAGACACCTGCAGACCTGCTTCACCGCCTGTGAAGCCACTCCACCGCAGGTGGGGGCCCTGGGGCTGGAACCGGGATCCTTACCCCGGTCCTTGCGCTTTGCGCCATGTGTGCTTAACCCTCTGTGCTACCACCCAACTCCCTAAATTCTTGTCACAAGTGTGACTAAGCATGATGATGAATGTTAACTAGGCTTACTGTGGTGACTATGTTATATAAATACAAATATTGAGTAATGTTGTACACCTGAAAATGTTATGTGCCAGTTACACCTCAATAAAATATGTCTCATGATGACAATTTTTTTAAGTAGATGCATATTTTCATTAAAAAACTGCATTCTTTTCTCACTCCACTCCCCACCTATATGGGGGGAATGCTTCACCTTATCTATTCCCTTTCCCCTTTCGATTTCTCTCTGTCCTGTGAAACAAATAGAAAGAAAGGAAGGAAGGAGGAAGAGGAGGAAAAAACTCCAATGCTGCATATGCAGGTATGTGCCTAGTTTAGAGTATGTTAATCCTTAGAAAAGAGCCCCCCCAAAAAGCTTCTGATGATGAAGAAATAATTGGAAGTTCTTATGACTCATGGTGATAGCAGTCAGAACTTTTTATCAAAGTGTGTAGCTCAATTCTGTAGACAATAGAGTTTTCTAGGAAAAATGCCAAACCTCAGTGAGTTCTATGCCTTAGTCCAGTTTCAACACTGTGAGGTGAAAATTCAGTGGCGAGAAATAACAATTTGGGTTTCTTTTAAAGCACTAGCTCAATTCAGACATCAATAACAGATTCAGAGATCAATAACACACTTTCTGAAAAGCACCTACATGCTGGCAAATTCAATGCCAGGGAATATCCATTTCCTAGAAGACTGAGGAATAGCTCAATCACCCTGATCTTTTGTAAGAAAATATAATCAGGGCAAGCAAAATAGGTCATTTGTATAGTGTTATATTTTGTCATACAGACCAAGGTTCAAGTCTTGCCCCCATCATATTGAAGAAAACTTTGGTGCTGTTCTTTTCTCCCCTTTCCCTTCTCCTCTCCCCTTTCCCTCCTCCCACGCCCCTTTTCTCTCTTTCTTTTTCTTTTAAATATTTTATTTTTTTATCTATTCATGAGAAAGATAGGAGGAAAAAGAAAGAGAAAGAACTAGATATCACTCTGGTATATGTGCTGCTGGAGATTGAACTCAGGACCTCACACGTTAGAGTCCAATGCTTTATCTACTGTGCCACCTCCCAGGTCACACTTCCTTCCTTTTTTTTTTTTTTTTACCAGAGTGTTGCTCAGCTCTGGCTTACAGTGGTGCAGGGGATTGAACCCTGGTACTTTGGAGCCTCAGGTCTCTTTGCAGACAGGCTGGGAGTATGGACTGACCTGCCAATGCCCATGTTCAGTGGGAAAATAATTACTAGACCTTCCACCTTCTGAACCCCATAATGATCCTGGGTCCATACTCCCAGAGGGATAAAGAATAGGAAAGCTTTGAAGGAGGGGGTATAGGATAGGGAGTTCTGGTGTTGGGAATTGTGTGGAATTGTACCCCTCTTATCCTATGGTCTTATCAATGTCTCCCTTTTATAAATTTAAAAAAAAGGTTGACAGATGACCTAGTGGGGGTTGTATTATGTGGAAAATTGAGAAATGATATGCATGTACAAACTATTATATTTACTGTTGAATGTAAAATATTAATCCCCCAATAAAGGAAAAAGTCAGAAACAGAAGGATGAATATGGGATGATCTCACTCTCAGGCCGAAGTTGAAAAACAAGATTAGAAAAGAAAACACAAGTCGAACCTGAAATGGAATTAGAGTATTACACCAAAGTAAAAGACTCTGGGGTGGGTGGGTGGGTGGGGAGAATACAGGTCCATGAAAAATGATGAATGAAATAGTGGGGGTTGTATTGTTAAATGGGAATCTGGGGAATGTTATGCATGTAAAAAATAAATAAATAAAAATAAATAAATAAATCTTAAAAAATAAATAAAGCACCAAGCCATAGTGCAGTAATGACAAGAATGACAAGAAAGAAGTAAGGGAGGAAACTGGAAGGTGGGCTGGAGAGACATCATAATGGTTATGCAAAAGATTCTCACACTTGAGGCTCTGAAGTCCAGGTTCATTTCCCAGCATTACCATAAGCCAGAGCTGAGCAATGTCCTGGTCTTTCTCTCTGTGACTTTTTCCTCTCTGTTTCTCTTTCATTAAAAATAACTAAAATATTGAAAAGAAAAAAACTGGAAGGAAAGTACTAACCTACTAGCACCTTAATGGGCAGAGTGTTGGCTGACCTATTGGCTGCCCAAACTTGTATAGTTAGCAAAACAAGGTAAATCCTTCTGTGTCCTTTCGTGGCTCCCTCTTCCAGCTTGATACTTGGCCCTATTTTTCCAGTGATGACCTGTACTCCCCTCCTACTCCTCACGTCTACTAGGCTACCTCTGGTCAGGCTGGGTGAAAATCCAGGATTGAATTCAAATTGGGGCCCATTTCCCCCAGCACTGTACCATGTGCCCTACAATGCATACTACCACAAAGAGCAGGAAACTTATTGGCTGAATGTAAACAACAGTAAGGCAAGGGACTCAGAAATTCTGATTTTTTATTTCACTTTTCTCATTTGGCTACCTGGTCTAGAAAGGATGTAGAACCTTCTGGAGGGAGCTGGGCGGTAGCGCAGCGGGTTGAACGCACATGGCGCAAAGCCCAAGGACCGGCGTAAGAATCCCGGTTCGAGCCCCCAGCTCCCCACCTGCAGGGGAGTCATTTCACAGGTGGTGAAGCAGGTCTGCAGGTGTCTTTCTCTCCCTCTCTCTGTCTTCCCCTCCTCTCTCTATTTCTCTCTGTCCTATCCAACAATGACAACAATAACAATAACTACAATAATAAAACAACAAGGGCAACAAAAGGAAATAAATAAATAAATAAATAAAATATTTAAAAAAAAAAAAGAACCTTCTGGAGTCTTTGGCAAACATTGGTCCAGCAATTAGACATTAGTGGAATTCCTCAAACTTCAGTCATTAGGGTCATCCTAAAACAGGGGGCAAAATGAGTTCCAAATTAAAGGAAGTGGGTATGATGCTGCTTTAGGCTTTTTTCTTTTTTTGCCTCCAGGGTTATCACTTGGGCTCGGTGCCTGTGCTACAAATCCACTGCTCCTGGAGGCCTTTTTCCCCATGTTGCTGCCCTTGTGGTTGTTATAGCTGTTGTTGTTGTTGTATAGGACAGAGAGAAGTCGAGAGAGAAGGAGAAGACAGAGAGGAGGAGAGAAAGCTAGACACCTGCCTTTGAAGCGACCCCCCTGCAGGTGGGGAACTGCAGGCTCGAACCGAGATCCTTACACCAGTCCTTGTGGTCCATGCCATGTGCGCTAAACCCGCTGCACTACCGCCCAGTGCCCCTTCCTTTAAAAAAAAAAAAAAAAAAGAGTGAAAGAGATCACAACCTTGAAAGCTTCCTTCAATGCAATGGGATCTGGATTTAAATCTGGGTGTGCACATAGCAAAGCATCATATTGTCCAAGTGAGTATTTCACCCATCCCACTTAAGGCTCTTATTCCCAGGAACTCTGTAGGATCTGAGAAGTATGTTCTCTCATTTAGCTTCACAATAATAGATAGAGAGTTCCATCCTGACTTTACACAACTGGTTTCAAAAGAATGGATTCAGTTTGGTTTGGGCAGAGGGCTACAATAACTTTGCTTTTTTTTTTTTTTTTTCCTTCCCTGCTCCCACCTGTCATAGGAACAATGGAATTTGCCTTTGAGTTTGGGGCACTATCTGGGCACAGAACTTCAGAACTCTCTCCCTGAAAGAATACTGATACCGGTAGTCGGGCTGTAGCGCAGCGGGTTAAGCGCAGGTGGCGCAAAGCACAAGGACCGGCATAAGGATCCCGGTTCGAACCCCGGCTCCCCACCTGCAGGGGAGTCGCTTCACAGGTGGTGAAGCAGGTCTGCAGGTGTCTATCTTTCTCTCCCCCCTCTGTCTTCCCCTCCTCTCTCCATTTCTCTCTGTCCTATCCAACAACAACAACAACAACAATAATAACTACAACAATAAAAAAACAACAAGGGCAACAAAAGGGAATAAATAAATAAAACAAATATTAAAAATTTTAAAAAAATTTTAAAAAAAGAATACTGATACTGATAACTCTGTCTAGATGGTCTCCATTAAGAACATGAAAACCTGGGTGGTGGCACACCTGGTTGAGTGCACATGTTTCAATGCACAAGGACTTGGGTTCGAGCCCCCAGTCCCCTCCTACAGGGGGAAAGTTTTGTGAGTGGTGAAACAATGTTGCAGGTGTCTCTCTTTCTCTCTCCCTCTCTATTTCCCCTTACTCTCTCAGTTTCTGGCTGTCTCTATCCAATAAATAAAAGATGTTTAGAAAAAGAAGCTGAAATATGTGCAAGATTAAAAAAAAGAGAACATGAATCCTTGGGACATGATCACATTTCTTTTCTTTTTTTTTTTTTTTTTCCTTTATTAGTGATTGGATAATGGTTGACATGGTCTGGGAGGTGGCGTAGTCAATAAAGCATTGGATTTTCAAGCATGAGGTCCTGAGTTCAATCTCCAGCAGCACATGTACCAGAACGATGCCTGGTTCATTGTCTTTCTCTCCCTCTCTCTCTCTCCTCCTATCATTATTCGTTAGTAAATAAATAAAATATTTTATTATTGACAGAGACAGAGGATTTGAGAAGGTAGGGGAGACAGAGAGGGAGAGAGACCAAAAGATACACTTTCAGCCCTGCTCCACCACTCGTGAAGCTTTCCCCCTGCAGGTGGGGACCAGGGACTTGAACCTGCAAACCGTGCACACTGCAATATGTGCACTTAACTAGGTGCACCACCACTTGGCCCCATAAGTAAAATCTTAAAAAAAAAAAATAAATAAAATAATAATTATTAACAAGATTGTGGGATAAGAAGAGAGATATAATTCCATACAATTCTCAGGACAGTTCAGTATTCCATCCCCTCCACTGGAAAACTTCCCTATTCTTTATCCCTGTGGGAGTATGGACCAAAGATCTTTATGGGATGCAGAAAGTGGAAGTGGAAGGCCTGACTTTTGTAATTGCTCCTCCATTGGACTTAGGCGTTGACAGGTCAATCCGTACCCTCAGCCTGTTCCTATCTTTCCCCTGTGGAGTAGGGCTCTGGGGAAGTGGGGTTTCAGGACACACTGGTGAGGTCATCTGCCCAGGGAAGTCAGGTTTCTGTCATGGTAGCATCTGCAATTTCGTGGCTGAAAAGCAACAAGATATAAAGTAGAACAAATTACTTAATAATCAGGAACCTAAAGGTAAAAACATAGAAGATGAAATTTGGGGTTATAGTAATAAGTATCTACTGCCTTCTTAAACTCTAAGACAGCAAGGAATCTTCCTCATTCTCTGTAAAATATGTATTTCTCCCAGTCCTGGATCCTCTGGGGCTTTGCTCATTTTTCCTCATGCTTCTTTTGATCCATACCATTTGATACTGCATCTGCTAATCTCAACCAAATCAGTGCAGCCAGTGCCCTCTCGACATGTTTCACTTCAGTCTGTGTCCAGAGATGCCAGACCTGCGATGTCAGCCCCCCAGCTCTAATACTCTGGCGAGACCTTTCCTAACTCATGGGACTCTCTATTTCCATTTCAAATGGGGCACTTCCCAACAAAGTTACAGAACCTAGATATAGACCAGGGCCTAAAAGATATGACACATGTGATCACATTTCTTTAGCTGTGTCATTCTGAAAAGGACTTACAGAAAACAATAGCCGGGAGTTGAGCGGTAGCGCAGCGGGTTAAGCGCAGGTGGCACAAAGCGCAAGGATCCGCGGAAGAATCCCGGTTTGAGCCCCTGGCTCCCCACCTGCACAGGCAGTGAAGCAAGTCTGCAGGTGTCTGTCTTTTTCTTCCCCTCTGTCTTCCCCTCCTCTCTCCATTTCTCTTTGTCCTATCCAACAACAACGACAATGACAACTACAACAATAAAACAACAAGGGCAACAAAAAAGGAATAAATAGATAAATATTTTTTTAAAAAGAAAACAATAGCCATGATGACAACAGGGCTACTTTCATTCTTCCTTAGCAGCTCTTAACTGGGAAGTGTTCCACAACCTTAGCTACAGGAGAGGCTTTTGAAATGCTCTCTAGATTTGTCAGGGTTCGCTACTTCCTTAATCCTATGGACCCACAGGGAGAGAGAATATCTGCTTATGTTTTTTTTTTTTATTGCACTATAGTATCCTTGTGTATATGAAATTTACTGCTCCTAGGGCAACATTTCCCATTCTTTGTACTTCACCTAGAGAGAACCACAGAGAACAGATAGTTGGAGAGACACCACAGCACCAGAGCTTATGCTCAAGTGCCCTCCCTTGTACTGCCTAGGTTTGCTCCTGAGGCATGTGCATGGTGTGGTATGTGGGCTACCCAGTGAGCTATCTTCCAGCCCTTGCCTCTGTGCCTTGAGTGACATTCACCTTGAAAGTTGTCCCCCCATTTGATTTCTGAGCTGTGCCGAATGTTGTATCATTAGTCAAAACCAAGCAAAATGCCATGTTCAGTAATGAGAGCCTGGGAGGGGATTATGAGCTCCTCATATGGGGCAGTGCAGGATCATACCATTCAAGGACATCTCAGACTACGGTGCAAGGGGCTGGGTGGTGGTGTACCTGGTTGAGCACACACTCTGCAATGCGCAAAGACCTGTATTCAAGCCTCCAATCCCTACCTACAGGGGAGAGCTTGCAAGCAGTGAAGCAATACCGCAGACATCTATCTATCTTTTTTTTAAATTATATTTATTTATTCCCTTTTGTTGCTCTTGTTGTTTTATTGTTGTAGTTATTACTATTGTTGTCGTCATTGTTGGATAAGACAGAGAGAAATGGAGAAAGGAGGGGAAGACAAAGAGGGGAAGAGAAAGATAGACACCTGCAGACCTGCTTCACCACCTGTGAAGTGACTCCCCTGCAGGTGGGGAGCCAGGGCTCGAACCGGAATCCTTATGTTGGTCCTTGTGCTTTGTGCCACCTGCGCTTCACCCGTTGTGCTACAGCCTGACTCCCCTATCTATCTTCTCTTACACTCTTGATTTCTATCTTTATCAAATAGATACAGTTAATTAATTCTTTCTTAAATAAAAAAGAAAAAAAAGACTGTGTGTGTGTGTTATGCTGTTTCAAGTGCTAATGAGAAGTTCCTCCAGAGTGAGCTCAAGGAAAAAAATATATATATTAATATATATATTACACCACCCATCCCTTGTAAGAAAAAAAAAAGTGCTGCGGGGTGGTGGACAAATACTAGTAATGCAAATGACTTTTTTGTGAGGCTCTCAGCTCCCAGGTTCAATCCCCAGCACTACCATAAGCCGTAGCTGAACTATGCTCAGGTAATAAAAAAATAAGCAGCGGGCTAAGCGCACATGGTTAAAGCTCAAGGACTTGCCTAAGGATCTGGGTTCGAGTTCCCGGCTCCCCACCTGCAGGGAGAAAGCTTTGCAAGTGGTGAAGCTGTACTGCAGGAGTCTCTCTCTCTCTCTCTCTCTCCCTCCCTCTCTCTCCCTTCCTCTCTCTCTCCCTACCATTTCAACTTCTCTCTGTTTCTATCCAATAAAGATAATAAATTGAAGAAGAAACAAACAAATATAGGGCAGACGAAATAATTCGCTTAGATAATGTGCTGCTTTGTCATGTGTGCAACCCAGGTTCAAGCCTGACCCCCATTATACTGAATGAATCTTTGGTGCTGTGGTTTCTTTCACTCCTTCTTTCTAATTCTCTCTGGTTGGCTGCCTCTCTTCTCTATCTAAAAATATCCCGGTTCAAGTCCCCAGCTCCCCATCTGCAGGGGGGGTCATTTCACAAGCAACGAAGCAGGTCTGCAGGTGTCTATCTTCCTCCTTCCCTCTCTATCTTCCCCTCCTCTCTCAGTTTCTCTCTGTCCTATCCAGCATCAACAATAATAGCAACAACAACAATGGGAAAAAAAAAGATGGTCACCAGGAGCAGTGAATTCATAGTGCAGGCACCGAACTCCAGCTATAGCCCTTCAGGCAAAATAATAATAGTGATAAATAAAATTGTTCTAAATTTTCTCTTTTTTTAATTTATTTTTTATTTAAGAAAGGATAAATTAACAAAACCATAGGGTAGGAGGGGTACAACTCCACACAATTCCCGCCACCCAATCTCCATATCCCATCCCATCCCCTGATAGCTTTCCCATTCTCTATCCCTCTGGGAGCATGGACCCAGGGTCGTTGTGGGTTGCAGAAGGTGGAAGGTCTGGCTTCTGTAATTTCTTCCCCTCTGAACATAGACGTTGACTGGTCGGTCCATACTCCCAGTCTGCCTCTCTCTTTCCCAAGTAGGATGGATCTCTGGGGAAGCGGAGCTCCAGGGCACATTGATGGGGTTTTCAGTCCAGGGAAGCCTGGCCGGCATCCTGATGGCATCTGGAACCTGGTGGCTGAAAAGAGAGTTAACATACAAAGCCAGACAAATTGTTGAGCAATCATGGACCCAAAGGTTGGAATAGTGGAGAGGAAGTGTTAGGGGGGGTACTCACTGCAAACTCTAGTGCACTTCTGCTTTCAGGTATATATTTTGCACTAGTTTATGGATAAGTTTGAACATATGCTCTCTCTCACAGAACCTGGTCCATATCTAGGTTTTGGGACTTTGTTAGAAAGTGAACCACCTGGGATGGAATTAGAGAATACTATGAAAGGAAAGGTCTCACCCGAGTAATGAAGCTGAAGGGTTGTCATTCCACACGTGAAGTCTCTGGACACAGTCTGAGCTGAAGCATGTTGAGGTGGCAATCATTGCGTTGATTAGGTTGCGATCGGCAGATGCAATATTATTTGATATGGATTGGGAGAGGCATGCGGGAAAGTGGGTCCTATCCAATGGTTCCAGGACTGGGGGAAGTAGAGGCTCTATAGTGGAGATGTGAGGTTCCTGCTGTCTTAGGGTTCAAAAAGACAATGGATAGTTAATGTTATCATCACATTATTTGACAATTGGATTAACCTTGAAAAGTCCTTTTGTTAGAGTTTGCTGTATAGTACCCAGTATCTGTATGTAGCTGTGCCATTGGTTGCTTCTGATCTACTTGGTCTAGGCTTTTGAGAGAGTCCGCATATCAAATACACAGCCTATATATTAAAAAGACTCAGTCTGTGTTTTAAAAACTTCAAGACATACAATTAATTTCCCCCCTCTCATATTAATTAACTAGTGATTTATATGACTACACTTTACTAGGAGTGTACATAAACACCATTCCCACCACCAAAAGACTGTGTCCCTTAAAGGGGCCGGGTGGTGGCGCACCTGGTTGACTGCACAGGTTACAATGTGCAAGGACCCAGGTTCAAGTCCCCGGTCCACACCTGCAGGGGGAAAGCTTCACAAGTGGTGAAGCAGGGCTGTAAGTGTCTCTCACTCTCCGTGTCCCTCCCTTCCCTCTTGATTTCTGACTGTCTATCCAATAAATAAATAAAGATAATAATAAAAAAAGACTATGTCCCATCCCACCCACCCACCCCCACCCCCACTGGCCCAGGAAATTGCATGTCTACCCCTCACCACAGGGTTTTTACTTTGGTGCCCTACTACTCTAAATTTTCTTTTAAATCTACTTAGGCTGCAAGACTGAAGCTGGTTTTCAGCTCCTACCAGTAGCAAACAGACTCATCTCTGCTTTCCTTCATTTTGCAACAGTAGCAGCAAACAAGTAGAAATCAGGTCAGTTGGAGCAAGAGTACTTTTTTTAAAAATGCAGCTCTAAGCTACACAGGTAGACTTCCTATAGACTAAAACAACGGGCACCCTAAGGAACCATGCCAGAATACATGGAGCAATGAGCACACATTGCTAGGGACTTGACGTTCCCCTTCCAAAGAACTCTCCTGCAGGAGCTCTCTTCTGGTCAAACAGGTCTGCTCACCATTCCCTAACGCTTCTCCCAGATTCCTGTCACCTGGAATGTATCTCCTCTGGGACCCAAGTCCAGCGCCACCTTATCAGGCAGCCTGCTCTTTTCTCCTACATCCCACTGCCTCCTGGCACCTGCTGTCTGCCTACAGCACTAAGGACTTACTGTCTTCATGTAGGTACTCTAGTTAGGTTTCATCTCTCCTGATAGCTTAGAAAAGAACCTTCTGGTGTGGTCTGGGAGGTGGAGTAGTGGTTAAAGCACTGGACTCTCAAGCATGAGGTCCCTACTTCAATCCTCAGTAGCACAGTACCAGAGTGATGTCTGGTTCTTTCTCCTTTCTCAGAGGTTAGAAGAATAGGTTCTAGGATCCGGGCAGTGGCACACTCAGTTGAACAGACATGTTAGTTACCATGTGCAAGGGCGCCTGGGTTCAAGCCCCGGTCCCCACCTGCAGGAAGAAAATTCATGAGTGGTGAGGCAGTGCTTTCTCACTCTCTTTATTTCTCCTTTCCATCTTAGTTTCTCTCTGTGTCCAATAAATAAGTAAATATTAAAACAGATTTAGAGGTTATCTTTTACTAGCGAGGGGGGGGTGTCCTTAGCTATTAAGCCCTGCAGGCCTCAATTCCCCTCTAAGAGGGGAATATTAAAAATGTCATTTAATGGGGCCAAGTGATGGCACACCTGGTTGAGCACACATGTTACAATGTGCAAGGACCTGGGTTAGAGTCCCCAGCCCCCACCTGCAGGGGGGAAGCTTTGCAACTGGTGAAGCAGTACTGCAGGTCTCTATCTCTTTCCCTCTCTAGCTCCCCCTCTCCTCTCAATTTCTAGCTAATAAAGATAATAATTTTTTTTAAAGAAAGAATGTCATTTAATGATCAAGAACACAAGTTCAAGTCCCTAGTCCCCATTTGCTGGGGAGTGAGAGGGAGATTCAAAAGTAGTTAAGCAGGGTTGCAGGTACCTGTCTTTCCCTAGCTCCCCTTCCCCTTCAATTTTGCTCTGTTTCTCTCCCTGTAGGAAGGAACCCAGGTCCTTGCTTATGGTAATATATACTCTGTTAGGTAAGTCACCACCCGTGCCCCATAGATTATTATTATTATTTTAATTGATTTTATTTTTGAGAGAGACACAGAAACACCAGCGCACTGCACAGCTCTGGCTTACGGTGATGTGGGGGATTGAACCTGGAACTTAGGAGCCTCAGGCATGAGAGTCTGTTTGCATAAACATTATGCTGTCTCCTCTACCCCTATAGGATTATTTTGAGGACCACAGTAATACTTACCCTTCTCCTTTCCAAGTCCCATCCACTCTTTGCCTACTCAAGTCTCACCTCCTCTAGTAAGTCTCCCTTGATTAATTTACTCTAATCTTCCCCTTCTTTGAACTATTAGCAAAATCAGAACAACATAACTGAATACACTACATCTTTCATGGAAATTTCTTCAGTGTTAACCATGTCTCCTCAGGAAGTTGATAAATTCCTTAAGAACAGGGCCATAGCGGGCAGGTGGTGGTGCACCTTGCACCTGGTTGAACGCACATGTTACAATGCGCAAGGACCCAGGTTCAAGTTCATGGCCCCTGCTGGCAGGGGGAAAGCTTTATGGCCAGTAAAGTAGGTCTGCAGGTATCTCTCTTTCTCTCAATTTTCCTTCTGTTTCTATCCAATAAATAAAATATTAAAGCTAATAAATTAATAAATAATAACAGGGTAACGGGCTAATTGGTGCACATAGTTGAGCACAGATGTTACTATGCTTAAGGACCCGGGTTCAAGTCCCTGATTTCCGCCTGCAAGGGAGAAGCTTCATACACTGTGCTGCAGGTGATTCCTCTATTTATCCCTCTGTCTCTCACCCTCTATCAAAAAGAAGGGAAAATGGTCACCAGGAACTCTGGAACCATGCAGGCAATAAGCCCCAGCAGTAAACTTGATGGCTAATACAAGATAAGAGCAGGCGTAAATAGCACAGTGGTTATGCAAAGAGACTCTTATGCCTGAGGCTCCAAAGTCCCAGTTTCAACCCCCTGTACCACCATAAGTCAGAGCTGAGCAGTGCTCTAGTAAAAGAAAAAAAATGAATAACACTTAAATACAAGGTAATAAATAAGTTTTTTTTTTAAGAAGAACAAGGTCAAAGAGATAGCTTACTAGATAGGGCTTGTGTCTTGCCATGCAGGGGATCCAGGTTCAAGTCCCAGCCCCACATGGAAGACACTATGGTACCAGAGAAAGCTTATATGTTGTGGTGTCTCTCCCTCTCTCTGTCTGAATGAAAAAGTCACCTAAAGCATTAAAGATCTACTTGTGTGAGACCGTGACTGTGAAAAAAAAAGAAAAGAAAGAAGTTCCTTAAGGACAATTGATATGTTGTTCCCTGCTTCTCTGCTACCTGCCAGTAAATGTCCAGTCAAGACATGTATTGATGTTTCCATATGCCCAGGTTTGGTCAATGGGAGCTGATGCTGTCTGGCTGGTTCAGGTGAAAAAACAGAAGGCTAGTTACTGGTTTCTGCTGACTTCCTTCCTTCTTTCCTACTTCCTTCTTCTAGATAGAGATAGTGAAGGCAGAGTGCAGTGGGGGCCAGGCTCAAGCCTGTGTCTCCACATGAAAAAGTAGTACTATATCAAAATGAATTATTTCACCAGCCCTCCCCGGTTTTGGTCATCCTTGGGGCTTCACCAGTCCAGTCTGACTTTTTAGAAAGGCAGAGATGCGGGGGTCGGGAGGTGGCAGTGGGTTAAGCGCACGTGGCGCAAAGCGCAGGGACCGGCCTAAGGATCCCGGTTCGAGCCCCTGGCTCTCCACCTGCAGGGGAGTCGCTTCGCAGGCGGTAAAGCAGGTCTGCAGGTGTCTATCTTTCTCTCCCCTCTCTCTCTGTCTTCCCCTCCTCTCTCCATTTCTCTCTGTCCTATCCAACAACAAAGCAACGTCAACAATGGCAATAATAACAGCAACGAGGCTGCAACAACTAGGGCAACAAAAAGGAGGAAGAATGGCCTCCAGGAGCGGTGGATTCATGGTGCAGGCACCGAGCCCAGCAATAACCCTGGAGGAGAAGAGAAAAAAAAAATAAAAGAAAGGCAGAGATGCCACAGCACTGGTTTCCTCTAGTCTAGCAGGGGCCAGGCTCGAACCTGGGTCCCACAAACATACTATTCAAGTGAGCTGTCTTCCTGATCCAACTTTACTTATTTCTTCATCACCACTCAAGGCCACAAAATTATTGGGGGTCTTCAGTAAACCTTCCTTCAACTGGGCTATTGCACAGTGAACTATTGACATTCTCTGTTTACCTTACTGATTGCCAAGATCTGTGACTGAACATAATATACTTTGTGGTTGAACTGTCTTCATCCCCAAAGATAGAATACAATTAAAAATAGCCTTTTATTATTATTGTTTTAACATTGATTTACTAAATTATAAGATTTCAGAAGTATAGTTTCAAGACCTGTATGTGTGTGTGTAACTCTTGAATGCACTCACCACCAAAGTCTTGGGCACTCATCCCTCTGATTGCCACCACCACCACAGTTTTGACAAAATTTAAAAGACCATTTGGTTGCTTTTTTTAAATTTTTAAATTTTTTTTTTTTTGCTTCCAGGGTTATTGCTGGGGCTCGGTGCCTAAACTACGAATCCATTGCTCCTGGAAGCCATTTTGTTGCCCTTGTTGTCACCCTTATTGTTGTTATTGTTGCTGTTGTTAGCTAGGACAGAGAGAAATGGGGAGAGGAGGGGAAGACAGAGTGGAGGAGAGAAAGACATCTGCAGACCTGCTTCACAGCCTGTCGGTGGGGATCCGGGGGCTCGAACCTGGATCCTTAGCTAGTCCTTGTGCTTTGAGCCATGTGTGCTTAACCTGCTGTGCCACTGCCCATCCCCCTAGAGTTGGTTTTAAGGTACTAGGGTGGGACTAGACATACTTTAACCATTCCTTTCTAGTCATTCAGGACAGAGAGCTAAAAGGCACGCCAGAACTGCCATGTCAGAGAAAAACTTTACTACCCTCTCCAACCCCAGGCATCAGTAAGCATTGCCCATGCTTATTTTTCTTCCCATAGTCAGATTTCTTTAGAGATTGGGAGAAGGATGGGTTGGCACTCTCCACAGTTT
Source organism: Erinaceus europaeus (assembly GCF_950295315.1). Taxonomy (NCBI): domain Eukaryota; kingdom Metazoa; phylum Chordata; class Mammalia; order Eulipotyphla; family Erinaceidae; genus Erinaceus; species Erinaceus europaeus. The sequence continues at coordinate 76,033,242 of NC_080185.1, read as the reverse complement.
GCCCAAACATTGGCTGTACCTATGATCAGGAGGTGGGGCAAGTGAGGGGCTGTGGGTAAGTTCAAGTTCATTTCAGCCTCCCAGGTGAGTGAAATATGTATGTGTTAGGGACGATGAGACCTCTCCCTCTCTGAGCCAGGGCAGTGACCCCCACCCCCCACAATACATACAGCTGTTGAATCTGTATCTCCCAGTCCATTGGGAGTTGAGGGATCAATCTTATTTAATGATTGTGTGCCGGAGGAGGTGAGGCTGGTTAATATTTGTCTGGTTCCTCTTGGGCTTCGGGCCATATCTGGCTCTGGCCCTGGTCTCTTTGTCCCTCCCCTGGGCTGGGCTGGGCTGACAGTACCTAGTGACACAGTGCAGACACACCTGCAGACATTCACTGGGGAAGGGCAGCAGCAGTAAGGTAAGAAGGCTGGGGGGCCGAGGGAGGTGGCTCCAGAGGGGCTGGTGTGATCCAGAGGCCCAGACACTGGAGCTGGGGAGAGGCCAGGGTGCTGCTGCCCTTTAGCCTCAGCATTCTGCCACCCAGATCCTTTCTGTACTTCCCCTGAGCTGGAGTGAGGGCCCTCTGGCCAGCTTTTGCCAGGTGACAGACTGGCTGGATCTTTCTCTGTAGCCCCCAACTCTTATGCTCTTCACAGGCTCAAAGCTGCTTCTCCTCTCTTTTTTGATCCCTCAATCTTCTTTCATCCCTGCAGAGGCAGATTCCCAGGGAGACTTAAGGAAACTCCTAAGTGCCAGTTAGCTGGCCAGGTTCTTCTCTTTAAAAACCTTGCCTGTCACCCAGGGGCAGGGCTTAATGGGACTCTTGGGCACTTCCAAGTGCTATGTTCCACCCCTGATCAGAAGGTAGTCAGGCAGTTAAGGTGGGGGCTGTGGAAAAATGGATGTGGTGCCCTCCATAGATGCAGGGGGGCAGCCAACAGCCACCCTCAAATCCAGTGCAAGCATTGTTGTCTGGAGTGAGGCAGGCAGGCTCAAACTGAACTTGGAAGAAGTGACAATTTGGAGAAGGAAGGGTGCTGCCTTCTCCCCCACCCCAGCTGTTGGAAAGTTGTTCCATCTGTTGGGAATGTCACAGGAGAATGCTTGGAGTTAAGGAATAGCAGGAAAAAAGGAAATCACAGAGAAGAGGGACAAGTGTGTGTGTGTCGTGGGGGGAGGATGTTGAGAGGAATGAAGTAGAATGATGAGGAAGAAACTTGGGTTTGATGAAGGACCACTGTGAGTCCTGCACTGATTGTATGCTAAGTCACACCTCCTCTTTGAGTCTCCTGTCTCCTTGGTAAATTAAAGACAGTACCCCCTGTGGCTCCCAGGCTTGTGGTAAGCACTCAGATCCCAAAACATATGAGGCTTTGCTTAAGTGTCAGCTGTTAGAATAAGCCCGAGAAGAGAGCAACAGGAATTCAGACCAAACCGTTGATGGAGGAGTACGAGGGTGTAGTCCAAATAGTTCATAAGGGAGTCAATATTAGCAGGAGCTCTAGGAAAAGACTGAGGCCAAACAAGAGAAGGAGGAGTACATGGGAATGAGCTAGACTAGCCCTTACCCAAGCCTGGCTATAGAATAGATTGAGCAGGGGGTGGAGAGGGCAAGAGCAATGTCTGCAGGGCTGTGGACCCAGGCAGGACAGAGAAAGAGGGAGAGAGAGATGAACAGTAGAAGGCCCAGACAGTGAGATAACTCATTTGATAGTGCCCTGCTTTCTCATATGCACAACCCAGATTTAAGCCTGGCCTCCACTGCATTGAAAGAAGTTTCAGTGTGTAGTCTATCTAACTATCTGTCCAGAAAAAGAAAAGGAGAGCTTGTAGGGGTCACTTTCATCCAGAGACAGCCTGAAGTTCATTAAAAAACTAAACAAAACAAAAAAACCCTCAAAAAGCAGCCCCCTATCCCTGTTGACCAGAGACTGCCTGTGAAATGGGGGAGGGTGTATAAAGTCTAAAACTGAATGTAACTTTATCCAGTCAAGTCAGGCCCCTATTCCCAGAACCTAAAAATACACAAGGATTTCCTGTCGTTTTGAAGCAGGACTAGGAGAGGTAGGGGCAAAAAAAAAATCAACTGAAAGAAACAGATTTGGTGAGCTGTATACGAGTCACATACACATACCTGAGCATGTGCGTGTGTACATATACACCTGCACATGCAAGCACGTGGCTGGGGGAACATCTTTGTTCTGGGCCTGGCCTCAGAATGCAAAGCCCTTACCGGAAAATAGAGCAACACACAAAACCTTTGAAGTCAGAGAAGAATCTGTCTGAAACTTGACTTTCCCATGTCATAGTGTAGCTGCCCAACTGTGGCACAAGTTCTTCATTATCTCCCCCCTCTCCTCCCCTATCTCTCAGCCTTAGCTTCCTCACCTGGAGAATGGAGAAAGCATGACAGGACTGTGGTAATAGCAGAGCACAGTCTCCTGATTCTGACCTAGGCTGGAGGGCTTGGGCAACCCTAAATCTGAGGCTAAAGTCAAAGTTTGATGTGATGGGATAAATCTTGCTCAATTCCAGTGTGAACACAAAACACCCCTGGAATAACACAGAACATATCGATACTTGGACTTTAACCCAATGTCACGGGGGGAAAGAGTTTGCACTTCAAAAGCAAGTCACAGGAGTTGGGCTGTAGCGCAACGGGTTAAGCGCAGGTGGCGCAAAGCACAAGGACCGGCATAAGGATCCCGGTTCGAACCCCGGCTCCCCACCTGCAGGGGAGTCACTTCACAGGCAGTGAAGCAGATCTGCAGGTGTCTATCTTTCTCTCCTCTCTGTCTTCCCCTCCTGTCTCCATTTCTCTCTTTCCTATCCAACAACGACAACAACAATAATAACCACAACAATAAAACAACAAGGGCAACAAAAGGGAATAAATAAATAAAATAAATATTAAAAAAAAATTTTAAAAAGCAAGTCACTACTCTTTTTTTTAAATTTTTTTAAAGTACAGTCACCTCCCCAGTGTTTTATTTTATTTTATTTATTTATTCCCTTTTGTTGCCCTTATTGTTTTTTTTATTGTTGTAGTTATCATTGCTGTCGTTGTTGTTGGATATGACAGAGAGAAATGGAGAGATGAGGGGAAGACAGAGAGGGGGAGAGAAAGATAGACACCAGCAGACCTGCTTCACCGCTTGTGAAGCGACTCCCCTGCAGGTGGGGAGCGGGGCTCGAACCGGGATCCTTATGCCGGTGCTTGTGCTTTGTGCCACCTGCACTTAACCCGCTGCGCTACAGCCCGACTCCCGCAAGTCACTACTCTTAATGTTTTCTTTCTTTCTCTCTCTCTTGTTTTGTTCTTAATGAAATTCTTAAAGCATTGATATTGACATAGGAATCAACTCTCCTTTCAAGAGACTGCAAAACTGAAACCCCAGTGCCCACACAAGAGTCCTCAGAAGACCAAAAGTGAGCTACTGACTTTGTCCTCCAGAGTTCAAAATGAGACAAGGGCCAAGAGCCTAGGATCTCAGTAGTAACCAGGCTATGGGAGAGGGTGGGGGAAAATACCCCCATGAAACATAGAGAAAAAAGCAACTGAAGTGTGCCTTGAAATTTGAAGAAGCAACCCAAGACAGGTAAGGACAGAGGTGGAAAACAGAACAGAGCAGGAGGCCACAAAGGGTCCTGGGAAGGAAGACAGCAGCAACAAACTGTCAGTTGATAGAGAAGGGAAGAAGAAAAAAGAAAAGGAGAACATTTTGAATCTCCCTGTTTCTAAAAGACACTCAGAAAAAAAAAACTTAGAATTCTACTCAGGGGAAGAATGTGGAGATGACATAATGGTTATACAAACAACGTTTTTTTTTATTATTTATTGGATAGAGACAGACAAATTGAGAAGGAAGAGGGATATAGAGAGGGAGAAAGAGGGGGCCAGGTGGTGGCAGGCTGAGAGGTGGCACACCAGCTTAAGCGCACATAGTACGAAGTGCAAGGACCCAAGCAATGATCCTGGTTCAAGCCCCCAGCTTCCCACCTTCAGGGGAGTAGCTTCACAAGTGAAGGGGGTCTGCAGGTGTCACTCTCTCCCCTCGCCCTCCCCTCTCAATTTCTCTCTGTGTTACTCAATAAAATAGAAAAATGGCTGAAGGAGCAGTGGATTTGTAGCACAGGCACTGAGCCGCAGCGAGTGCACTCAACCAGGTACACCATTGCCTGCCCCCTTATGTAAACAGCTTTCATGCCTTAGCCTCTGAGCTTCCAAGTCCAGTTCCCAGCACTGCTATAAGCCAGAATTGAGCAGTACTCTGGGGCAGGGGGAAGGAAAAGAAAGGATGGGAGAAAGAGAGAATATGAACCACAAGGATGTGCATCAGCTTGGTCTGGTTCAAATCCCAGTTCAGTCATGTATTAACTATGTGGCCCTAATGTCCATTGGACAAGTCCCTTCACCTTACTTTACCTCGGTTTCCCCATCAGCTTACAAAGAACCCCTACTTCATGTGTTTGTTTTCAGAAAAACATAATTCACAGAGGAGGGGCTGTCACAGAACAGGTGCACTGCAAAATGATCTTGTTCAGTATTTCTTTTTGTTTCTCACAGAGTCACACTCTACACACATTCACCATTTTCACTGCATGCAGATTCATAGAACTGCTCAACTGTCACTATAGGTGTGGGGATGGTTTCAGCACCTGTGCCTTGTGCAGTCACTCCCCATCCCTCACTGCCAGCCCTTTTAAACAACCATGGATTTTCTGACTCTAGAGAAATAAAGGGCTATTCTTACTCGTGGTCCTTAAACCACATCTTCTGAAGCCTAACATGTCTCAACAGACGAAGCCAATATATATTGCCTTTTGTTGCTCTTGTTGTTTTTTATTGTTGTTGTAGTTATTATTGTTATTGATGTCGTTGTTGTTGGATAGGACAGAGAGAAATGGGGAAAGGAGGGGAAGACAGAGACAGGAAAAGAAAGACACCTGTAGACCTGCTTCACTGCCTGTGAAGCGACCCCCCTACAGGTGGGAAGCCCGGAGCTCGAACGGGGATCCTTCAGCTGGTCCTTGCACTTCAAGTGCTTAACCTGCTGCGCTACTGCCCAACTCCCCAGACTAAGCATTTTTTAAAATATTTATTTATTTATTCCCTTTTGTTGCCCTTGTTTTATTGTTGTGGTTATTATTGTTGTTATTGATGCCTTCATTGTTGGTTAGGACAGAGAGAAATGGAGAGAGCAGGGGAAGACAGAGAGGGGGAAGACTAAGCATTTCTTTACAATCAATCCCAGTGTTCCCCCACTCCCTCCTAAGTACCCCACCTCCCCTTCCCCACCCTTAACAGCTCAGCCTTTGGAATCCTGGGGCACCAGAGAAAAAGGACCAGTCTTTCTGCTGCCCCAGCTGTTTTAGGTCTCACTTGGCTGTTTTTTTTAATTTATTTATTTTGTCTTAGTTAAATGAACAAACCTTATTCAAAGAATTAATCTATGTCCTGTGTGCCTTCTTTGTTTCTCCTGATTTTTTTTTTATTGTTGTAGTTATTGTTCTTGATGTCCTCGTTGTTAGATAAGACAGAGAGAAATGGAGAGAGGAGGGGAAGACAGAGAGGGGGAGAAAAAAATAGACACCTGCAGACCTGCTTGTGAAGCGACTCCCCTGCAGGTGGGGAGCCAGGTGCTCGAACCGGGATCCTTATGCCAGTCCTTGGTGCTTTGCGCCACGAGAGCTTAACCCGCTGCACTACCATCCGTCTCCCTCTGTTTTAAATTTTTGGGGGTGATTTCTTTCTTTCTAATTACTTCATTGTTTTGTTGTTTTTGCAGGGTGTGTGTATTTACCAGAGCACTACTCACCTCTGGCTTATAGTGGTGTAGGGGACTGAACCTGGAACCTCAGAGTCTGTAGAATGAAAATTATTTGCATAATCATCAGGCTATTTCCTCAACCCTTTTGTAACAGCTGGTATATTTGGGAATTGAACACCAAACAACTTCCCCCTACAACAGAGAGGACCAACCAGAACTGGATAAGGGGCTTCTGCCACAACGGCTGGCCCTGCACTAAGAGCAGGAAATGTTCCAGATTTCTTAGTAGTCTGACCTGTGTGCTCTCCTCACATTCAGTTCACTGCTTCTTGCATGATTTCCTTACCTCTTCAAGGCAGCAGTGATGGGGAGGGGGTAGGAGACCTTTGTCTGCTTACGGAATAGAGAAGAATTTCTTCAGAGCAACGGGCAAACTCATGAAACCCGGAGGTGACAAAGTACAGTTGATTTTGGGGGAGGGGAGGAGGCCAGCAACAAAAATGTCTGTTCTATCTCAGATAGACACTAGGTCAACCACAGAGCTAAGAAAGAAAGTGAGGGATATTGGATGTGGCAGACCACTTAGCTTTCCCTAGCAACAGTCCCTGAGATTCTTCCCTTGGTGACCAACTCTGTAACTGTAGCTGCTCCGTGATCCCAAAGCAACTCTGAGTATTATTAACTTTGCGTATAGGTAAGTAAGGAGGTTCAGGTTCAGAGGAGTTGGCTGAGTTGTCCAAGGACACATTCAGTGAAGAAATAGGAGTCAAACCTAGAACAATGTGACTCTTACCTGATTCTGTCTTCTAATCTTCTGCTCACTTGATTAGCATGGCTGGGTTTTTTTTCCCCCTCCTGGCTATGCTTACCATGTGTGGACCTGTCCCTGACTCTGTGTCAACTCCCTTTCCTGAAGCCTCAGAAGGGATGGCTCGGGTTTGCTCCATGCCATGGTGCTGGAATGGGTGCACAGGTCAGCAACTCTCAGGTCTATTGTGCTTTTATAGGTAGCAGCTATTTTTGATTTTGTCACTGTTGTTAACAATGACAATGTGATTAAAAACGATGATGGTGGGAGTCGGGCAGTAGCTTATAGGGTTAAGTACATGTGGTAAGGATCCCGGTTCGCACCCCCGGCTCACCACCTACAGGAGAGTCAAGCAGTGAAGCAGGTCTCCAGCTGTCTATCTTTCCCCCTCTCTGTCTTCCCCTCCTCTCTCTGTCCTACCTAACAACAACAATAAAAGGACAACAAAAAGGAAAATAAATAAATAAAATTTTAGAAAACAATGGTGGTGTTTGTGCCCTATGTCAAAGGCTAGTTAATGGCTTTGCTTTTGCAAAACACAGGAAACACAGGAGCCTAAGCATCACCTTCAGATACTTCTGTGCTGCATCCTGGTCAAGTATTTCCTAGCTGTGTGACCTTGAGTGAGTTACTTTACTTACCTGATCTTCAGCCTCTTATTCTTACTGCAGTCCTTCTTACTAGATGGGCCAAAAGAAATACAAGAAAGGGAAAATGTTTGAGTTCCTTTTCCTTTCTACTAGCTCACTCATACTCAGGATATCTAATTCTAGAAAATACTCTGCTGACCCTAAGCTTCTAGTGAGCCCATAGGGGAGGGCCCCAGCACACTCCCTAGACATCTGGGTGTCCCCTCTTATCATGCACCTGTCTTTATTCCATCTTCCTCCCACCATGGCCATTCTTCTGGTGGGACTATGGGCGGGTGTGGAGATGGACCGGGCGGGCACAGAACAGGTGGTTGCAGGCTGGGTGTCCAGGGTTGGGACACAAGTGCTCTGTGTGTAGGGTGGGCGGAAGTCAGGGCGTTTGATCTGAATTCTAAAGGGCGTTGTTCAGAGTCCCACAAAGGTCCCATTGTGCAGACACTGGGTATAAAGCAGCATATGACTCCCCAGCACTGGACAGCAATGAATTGGGACGCAGGCGCGGAACCAGGGACCACTCCCCCTGCGCAGACATGAGACCATAGGGGACCTGTCTGGGTGGCCTCAGGGACAGGCGCTCCCCAAGGTAACAGGGCTGTGTTGGCTGTGCCTCAAATGCAGACTAAAAGAGACATGGGGACCTGGGGGTGTGATGGAGGAGGGAATGCAGCTATAGCTGATGGTTGATGGCAGAACAAGATGAGACTGGCAAAGAAATGGGCAGAGAATGAAGAACAAGGGGTGAAAGTGAAGAAGAGAGATCAGATTAGGGAAAGTCAGGCCGAGTGAGTGAGTTAGTAGGAGGAGGGGAAGCTGGCAAGGGAGATGGGATGATGAGGGAAGCAAGCCTTGATTGTCTTCCTTTTTCTGTCACTGGCTCTTGGAAGGGATGGAAGGGGAGGGGTAGCAGGCCCAGCTTCCTCACAGATTGCTCCACTGCCTCGTGTCTTGCAGGTGTGAATGAGGCAGGATGAATTGGACGGGTTTGTACACATTGCTCAGTGGTGTGAACCGACACTCAACCGCCATTGGCCGGGTCTGGTTATCGGTCATCTTCATCTTCCGCATCATGGTGCTGGTAGTGGCCGCCGAGAGCGTGTGGGGTGATGAGAAGTCTTCCTTCATCTGCAACACCCTCCAGCCCGGCTGCAACAGTGTCTGCTATGACCACTTCTTCCCCATCTCCCACGTGCGCCTGTGGTCCCTGCAGCTCATCCTGGTCTCCACACCAGCCCTCCTGGTGGCCATGCATGTGGCCCACCAGCAGCACATAGAGAAAAAGATGCTGCGGCTCGAAGGCCATGGGGACCCCCTCCACTTGGAGGAGGTGAAAAGGCACAAGGTGCACATCTCGGGAACCCTTTGGTGGACCTATGTCATCAGCGTGGTCTTCCGGCTGCTGTTTGAGGCTGTGTTCATGTATGTGTTTTACCTGCTCTATCCGGGTTATGCCATGGTGCGACTAGTCAAGTGTGATGCCTACCCCTGCCCCAACACAGTGGACTGCTTCGTATCCCGGCCTACTGAGAAAACCGTCTTCACTGTCTTCATGCTGGCTGCCTCTGGCATCTGTATTATCCTCAACGTGGCTGAGGTGGTGTACCTCATCATCCGGGCCTGTGCCCGTCGTGCCCAACGCCACTCCAATCCACCCTCCCGCAAGGGCTCAGGCTTTGGCCACCGCCTGTCACCTGAATACAAGCAGAATGAGATCAACAAGCTGCTGAGTGAGCAGGATAGCTCCCTGAAAGACATACTGCGCCGCAGCCCTGGCACTGGAGCCGGCCTGGCAGAGAAGAGCGACCGCTGCTCAGCCTGCTGAGGCCACATACCAGGCAACTTCCCCTCCTGACTGTCCCCCACCCACTCTCATCCCCCCTAGGCCTGCCCTTCATTCCCCCTCTCTACCCTACCAATACTCAGGCCTCCCTGCCCACTCGGGGTAGCTCCATCAAAGTCCCCCTTGCCTCCCTGTGTCCCTTTCCCTCAGGAACTTTCCTGAGAGGCCTTGGAGAAGTAGGGAGTTGGAGACCACCCACACCAGTACTCCAGCTTGTTAGGGTGTGAGCAGCTCTTGTTGGCTCTACCCCTTTCCTCTTCCTTCTCCCTGGGGCCAGATATAGGATGACAGTTCTCCAATGATGAAGCTAATCTTAACCCTTGGGCCGTCGGATGCCCTATTTCTGGAGTCCCATCTGTGGGGAGATGTGTGGGTCTATGGAATGGAGGGTGTGTTAGTAGAGAATGGGGTGGGGGTGAATGCAAGAAGGAGGGACAGAGCTTGCTGGCCACCAGGAAAAGGAGGATGCATCGGGGATCAGGGAGAGAAGGAGGGAGAAGCAGGAAGATAAGCTGGAGTGGAGGGTTGGTCACGGCTGCCTCTGCCTCTCCTCCTCAAGGCCTCTCTCTGCCTGAAATGTTACAAATTAAACAGGATTTTACAGTAAATGAAGAGGTGGCTGTGTGTTTGTCAAGTTCTTTCTTCTACAACCTCCGACCTCCCCACAGATGAGTCGGCCTTGCTTTTATTTATTTATTTATTTATTTATTTATTTATTTTTCTGATAAAGAAGGGGTCATGGAGTAGTGAGTAAAGTAGTAAAAGCTGCAAATGAAGGGCTGGGCAATAGAGCACCTGGATGAATGCACCCATTGTCATGCTCAAGGATCTGAGTTCAAGCCCCCAGACCTGCAGGGGGAAAGCATTGCAAGTGGTGAAACAATACTGCAGGTGTCTCTCTTTCTCTCTCCCTCCCCCTTCGCTCTCAATTTCTCCCTGCATCAACTAAAGAAAAAAGAAAAGAAAAAAGCTGCAGATGAGGAAATGATACACTGTAGGCCCAGCTGGTCAGCCATTCTGCCCACCCTACCCCCAACCACCACAACTTTCTCATTATTGGGGTCCTTGAGTTTCACCCCCTCTCCCCCAGTTTTTTACAACAGCTTTGTTGGGCTCCAATTCACAAGTCCCTCTGATTTCTCTTATTTACCTTTTCCATCCATCTCAAGTATACAGTTTACTGAGTCTGGGTAATTGTGTTCAGTCTTGTAAACATGACCATAAGATACTGTAAAGTATTTACATTGCCTCAAAACCACTGCCTTGAGCCCCTTCCCCTGATTTCAAAAAGATCCAAGTGACAACCCTGGAGAGGCAGGAAATGGCAGCAAAATCTTACGATTTCCAGAGTGTAATGCACATTCCTTTGGTGAGGGCCCCCCTTCTTCCAGTTCCTGGGAGAAATATTTGCCTTCTCCCCTTGAAAATCACTATCCAGGAGTCGTGCAGTAACACAGCAGGTTAAGCGCATGTGGCGCGAAGTGCAAGGACCAGTGTAAGGATCCCAGTTTGAGCTCCTGGCTCCCCACCTGCAGGGGGGTCACTTCACAGGCGGTGAAGCAGGTCTGCAGGTATCTATCTTTCTCTCCCCCTCTCTGTCTTCCCCTCTCTCTCCATTTCTCTCTGTCCTATCTAACAACATCAGTAACAACAATAATAATTACAATAACAATGAAAAACAAGGGCAACAAAAGGGAAAATAAAGTTTAAAATAAATAAAATTTTTGAAAAAAGAAATTCAGTATCCACTGCAAATGGATCCCTTCACAAACCACCCATCAGATTGCACAATGAATCTGAACCCTTTCGTCTGGGCATAACTCCCTAAGTCTACCTTCCCCCAGTTTCCTTCCCTTGGGGATCAAAACTTCCCTTTTCTGCAGACATGTCTCCAAATAGTTTTTTAAAGAGTTTTTTTTTATTGGTAGGGGCAGGCAGAGAGAGGGGAGAGATAAAGAACCAGAGCATCATGCTGTCATATGTAATGCCAGGGACCAAACTTGGAACGTCACCTTTGAGAGTCCAATGCTTTCACCCACTGCACCACCTCCTGGCTCACCACAGGTTAAGTATTTCATAGCAGCATCGCTCTCTGGAAGTGACAGGGATGCTCCCATTCATTTCCATGATGGAAAAAGGCCCAGTGTGGGTGGGTATGTGTGCGCAGCAAAATAGCTCCCTTAGATAGTGTGTGTGACTCAGGTTTGTGTTGAGCCCAGCCCTACTACACTGAAGGAAGCTTTGGTGCTATAGGCTCTTTCTCGCTCTCTCTCTCTCTCTCTCTCTCGCTCTTTTTCTCTATCTGAAAAGAAAGAGGAGGAGGAGAACATATCATCCTGGAGTAATGAAGCCCTGGTGATGTAGGAAAAAAAGGGGGTGTGGGGGTGCACTGGTTGAGCACACATGTTATAATGTGCAAGGACCCAAGTTTGAGTTCCTAGTTTAACCTGCAGGGGAAAAACTTTGTGGGTGATGAAATAGTGTTTGCAGGTATCTGTCTGTCTCTGTCCATCTCTATCACCCCCTTCCCTCTCGATTTCTGACTTTCTCTATCCAGTAATTAAATAAATATAATTCAGTTTTTTTTTTAAGTAAGCCCCAGCTAGAGTTTGACAAAGCTATCACTTAGCAGCAACCTTAGTTTCCTTGTGAGCAAACAAGGGCTGCCTTAGTCGATCTCTAAATTCCCTTTTAACAAGATATGTTTTGGGGATTATTAACAACTTCCCTAGCCTCACAGGGGTCACCTAGCTCAGAATCACTGCCCTCATTAATGACCCCTTAGAGCAAAAGTTTCCCCATAGCAACTTTCTCTCCTTAGCTTCTTTACCTCCTGACAGAAAAATTATATATTTGCTATGTCCTCAGAGTATGCTGATTCCTTGTTGGAAATACATCAGAAAGGAAAAGAGGGAGGTGGGCGGTAGCACACTGGGTTAAATACATATAGTATGAAGCATAAGGACCAGTGCAAGGATCCCGGTTTGAGCCCCCAGCTCCCCACCTGCAGAGCGGTGAAGCAGGTCTGCAGGTGTGTCTATCTTTCCCCCTTCCCTCTTCATTTTTCTGTCCTATACCAAAAAAATAATATAATAAATGACCAAATGAGCGGTGGATTCATAATGCAGGCACTGAGCCTCAATGATAACCCTGGAGGCAAAAAGAAAAGAAAGGAAGAGGAAAATCAGGCATGATCTTATCAGAACTTTTCTGTAAAAATGGGCTTTTCCTTGTCAAGCAAAAATCCTGGTGGGTGGGTGGGTGGAGTGATAGCATAGTGGTTACACACAAAAAAAATTCATTCCTGAGATTCCAGAGTCCTAGGTTCAATCCCCAGTACCACCATAAAGCAGAGTTTAGCAGTTCTCAGATTGAAAACAAAACAAAACAAAAAAAAAAACCTAGAAGCTTTCCTTGTGAATTTCCTCTGGAAAAGAGAATAAATATTCCTTAACCCCTACACTCTACACTCTCTGAGCGATAGTATCTCTTAAAAGGCGTTCCTGGGAGTAGGGTGGTAGCACAGCGGGTTAAGCGCAGGTGGCGCAAAGCACAAGGACCAACATAAGGATTCGGGTTTGAACCCCCTCGGCCCCCCACCTGCAGGGGAGTCACTTCACAGGCGGTGAAGCAAGTCTGCAGGTGAACCTATGTTCTCTCCCCCTCTGTCTTCCACTCCTCTCTCCATTTCTCTTATCTAACAACGACGACATCAATAACTACAACAATAAAACAAGGGCAACAAAAGGGAAAATAAATATTTTTTTTAAAGGCATTCCTGAGGGGCAGATGGTAGCGCAGTGAGTTAAGCGCACGGACTGGCCTAAGAATCCCAGTTTGAGGGAGTCGCGGTAGCACAGCCAGGGGCTCTACCCAGAATCATTGTGCTTTGCACTATGTGCACTTGACCTGGTGCACCACCACACAGCCCCCTAAATAAGAGAGAACTAAATGAAGCACACTGAATTTAATATGCTATGAATAAGATGGGAGCAAGCCAAAGAACTTGAGGGGGTGTGCCTGGTAGTGTCTATCCCAGTAAAGCACACTCAAGGACGTTCAAGCCTCCAGCCCCCACCTGTGGGGGGAAGTTTCATGAGTGGTGGAACAATGTTGCAGTTTTCTCTTTCTCCTCCTCCTCCTCTTCCTCTGTCTCATGCTCTATCAAAACAAAACAAGTCTGCCAAGAGCAGTGGAATCATGCAGGAATGGAGGCCCAATGATAACCTTGGTGGCAAAAAGAAAAGTTAAAAATGGTAACTTATGAGGAGCTAGGGTACACATTATCACAGGGAAAGAGGAGGCTGAGTCAGGCTACCACCAGAAATAACTTTTTAACCGAAAATTGACACAAGAGTGGAGCAGACAGAGATGCAAGAGGCTGTGGGACGAGTCAAATAACTTGGTAAACAGGGTAGCAAAGAGCTGGCTATCCGTCCAGCAGCTTTATGCTTTTGGTCATATTATACTTACTTTCTCTGAGTCACAGTTTCTTCATCTGCTATGTAGGCTTGACAACAAAATATCTACTTCTGTTACAAAGGTTTTGTGCAAATAAAAAAAAAACTTGCTTATAAAGGAAGGTAAGATCTTCAGCACTGACAATATGGCCAATAAGACATTCTAGAACTCATGGTGAATCCAGAAGTGAAGCTGGCTCTGTTTAGTTAAGTAAGTGGAAAGAACATGGTATTTAAGGGAGGAGATAGGATACGGAGTTCTGATGGTGGGAATTGTGTGGAGTTGTACCCCTCTTATCCTATGGTTTTGTCAGTGTTTCCTTTTTATAAATAAATTAAAAAAAACATGTTATTAAGTGGGTTGACAACCCCTACCCTCACCCCACAAGCTGACAGTAGTCCAGAAAGCAAAGTCCAAGAGATGCTGCAAACTTCTCGTGAGTGCATTCCACTTAGGATCAATATTCAGTGTGGTGGTAGATAGCATAATGTTCATGCTAAAAGACTCTTAACCCCGAGGCTACATAGTCCCAGATTCAATCCCCCACACCACCATAAACCAGAGTTGAGCAGTGCTCTGGTTAAAAAAAGGGAGGGGTGTCAGCATTCAAAGGGGTCTTCAGTGCCATCACTACAAACCCACCACTTTGGGCAGCCATGTTTCTTTGTCTTTCTCCTTTAAAAAAATTATCATCATATATAGCCAGAAATCAAGAAGGAAGCAGGTGAAAGAAAGACAACAGCAACACTGTTTCTCCACTTTGGAAAGATTTCTCCCTGCAGGTGGGGATGGGGGTGGGGCAAATAGGCCTGGTAACAGGATGTTCTTGCACACACCTGGGGTGAGTGCTTTTAGGGACATTTGTAACTTTTTAATTTTAATTTTTTTTTTTTGCCTCCAGAGTTATCACTGGGGTTCAGTGCCTGCTATACAAATTCACTGATCCTGGAGGCTATTTTTTTCCCTTTTGTTGCCCTTGTTGTTTATCGTTGTTGCTATTATTTTTTAAAAGATTTCATTAATATTTATTTCCTTTTTGTTGTCCTTGTTTTTATTGTTGTAGTTATTGTTGTTGATGCCGTCCTTGTTGGATAGGACAGAGAGAAATGGAAAGAGGTGGGGAAGATAGAGAGGGGGAAAGAAAGATAGACACCCACAGACCTGCTTCACCACCTATGAAGCAACTCCCCTGCAGGTGGGGAGCTGGGGGCTCAAACTAGGATCCTCACACCGGTCCTTGTGCGTTGCGCTACATGCGCTTAACCCACTGCACTACCACCTGACTCCCTGTTGTTGCTATTATTGTTGTTGTTGTTATTGCTGTCTTTGTTGGATAAGACAGAGAGAAGTTGAGAGAGGGGGAGAGAAAGACACCTGCAGATCTGCTTCACCGCTCATGAAGCAACCCCCCTGCAGGAGGGGAGCCTCAACTTGAACCAGGTTTCTTGCTCTGGTCCTTGCATTTCGCACCATGTGCACTACTGCCCAAGCCCCTGATATGTAACTTTTTAGAAGCATCTATTTACAGAGATAATAATGAGCTAGGGTTAAAGGAATGGAGTCAGCTTCTAGGTGAAAGACTAGTAGTCAAGAATAGTTAAGGTCCAGAGCCAGGCCATGGTGCACGTAGTTCAATGCATACATGTGCAAGGACTGAACCATGAGATAGGTCTGCTACTGTCCCTGTATCTCTCCCTATTTTCCCTCTCCTCTCAATTTCTGTCTGTCGAAAGAAAGAAAGAAAGAAAGAAAGAAAGAAAGAAAGAAAGAAAGGGGCCAAATATTGGAGCACCTGGTTGAGCAGACATGTTACAATGAGCAAGGACTCAGGTTCGAGCTCCCAGTCTCCACCTGCAGAGGGAAAGCTTTGCGAGTGGTGAAGCAGTGTTGCAGCCCTCTCTCTCTCTCTCTCTCTCTCTCCTCCTCCTCCTCCTTCACTCTTGATTTCTGGCTGTCACTATCCAATAAATAAATAAATAAAATAAAAATTAAAAAAAGGAAAAATGGCTGCCCAAAGTGGTAGGTTTGTAGTGGTGTCACCAAGCCCCTTAAGCCCCTAGCAATTACCCTGCTGGCAAAAAAAAAAATGTCAAAGTCTTATCCAGATGAATTGGAAAAGGGTTGCTATTATTATTAGCAGTAGTAATGTTGTCATCATCATCATCATCTTTCTTTTTGCTTTAATTTTATTTTTCTTATATTTGATAGGATAGACAATAAATTGAGAGAGGAGAGGGAATAGGGAGAGAGATAGAGAAATACCTACAAACTTGCTTCACCACTTGTGATGCCCCCCAGCAGGTGAGCACCAGGGGCTTGAACCTTGTGTCCTTGCACAAGATAACATGGGTGCTCAACCAAGTGTGCCCACCCACCCAGCCCCTGGAATCTCTGGTTTATGATGAACTTGGGACCTCAGACCCTCAGGCATGGGTCTTTCACATAACTACTATGGTTCTTTTGCTTCTCACCCTTAGCCACCATAATTGAGATTTCAAAGCAGGCTGCAGGGCTGGTGAAATAGTTCTCTTGGATAGGGTGCTGCTTTGCCATGTGTGCCATCTAGGTTCAAGCCGGGTCCCCACTGCACTGAAGGAAGCCTTGTTCTTCATTGTTGTGTTCCCTCTCTCCCTCCTTCTCTTTCTCTCTCTCCCTCCCTCCCTCCCTCTCTCTCCCTCTCCCTCTCCCTCTCCCTCTACCTCTCCCTCTCCCTCTCCCTCTCTGTATTAAAAAAAAAAAAGCAGGCTGCAATGTCTATAGAAAATTGACATGGCAACTAGGAACTGATTCAGATACCCAGTTAAATAGCCTTGATGCACACAGTAGTAGTGGCTACACTAGAATGCTTGTTCCAGTTACTGACTCCAAAATGCTATGGTAAAGAAAGGACTGTGAAAGTCCCCCCAAGCTAGGGGTCCTTTAATTGCTGGACTAAGGCAGGCAGAAGATACAAGGGCTGCACAGACAAAAGATTAGAGCATTAAGGGGAATAAAGCAGATAAATAGCACACAGCTGAAATGCATAATGTTGTCTCCAGAATTACACAGATGTGCGGTGCTACAGATGGACAGAGGAGTGGAACAACCAGAAGGGAGGCGGAAAAGATAAACTAGTACTAGCTCCAGGTAAGCCTCCTGTGGTACTACAAGGAGTTTAGACTATTCTAAAGTATGGACTGGGAGATAGTGCAGTAGATAAAGTGTTGAACTCTCAAGCATGAGGTCTCTAGTTCAATCCTCAGCTCGGACATACCAGAATGATGCTCTGGTTCTCTCTCTCTCCCTCTCCTACTCAGAAATAAATAAATCTTTAAAGGGGGGGCAGTTGGGCAGTGGTGCAGCGGGTTAAGTGCACGTGGCGCGAAGCTCAAGGACCCGTGTAAGAATCCTGGTTCAAGCCTCCAGCTCCCCACCTGCAGGGAGTCAATTCACAGGCAGTGAAGCAGGTGTGCAGGTGTCTATCTTTCTCTCCCCTTTTCTATCTTCCCCTCCTCTCTCCATTTCTCTCTGTCCTATCTAACAATGACAACATCAATAACAACAACAATAACTACAACAACAATAAAAAACAAAGGCAACACAAGGGAAAATAAACAAACATAAAAAAATTAAATTTACCCACACATATGGACATCTAATCTTTGATAAGGGGGCCCAAAGCATTAAATGGAAAAAGGAGGCTCTCTTCAATAAATGGTGCTGGGAAAACTGGGTTGTAACATGCAGAAGAATGAAATTGAACCACTTTGTCTCACCAGAAACAAAAATCAACTCCAAATGGATCAAAGACCTAGATGTCAGACCAGAAACAATCAAATACTTAGAGGAAAACATTGGTAAAACACTTTCCCACCTACACCTCAAGGACATCTTTGATGAATCAAACCCAATTGCAAGGAAGACTAGGGCAGAAACAAACCAATGGGACTACATCAAATTGAAAAGCTTCTGCACATCCAAAGAAACTATTAAACAAACAGAGAGACCCCTCACAGAATGGGAGAAGATCTTCACATGCCATACATCAGACAAGAAACTAATTACCAAAATATATAAAGAGCTCAGCAAACTTAGCACCAAAAAAGCAAATGACCCCATCCAAAAATGGGCAGAGTATATGAACAAAACATTCACCTCAGAGGAGATCCAAAAGGCTAACAAACATATGAAAAACTGCTCTGGGTCACTGATTGTCAGAGAAATGCAAATTAAGACAACACTAAGATACAACCTCACTCCTGTAAGAATGGCATACATCAAAAAGGACAGCAGCAACAAATGCTGGAGAGGTTGTGGGGACAGAGGAAGCCTTTTACATTGCTGGTGGAAATGTAAATTGGTACAGCCTCTGTGGAGAGCAGTCTGGAAAACTCTCAGAAGGCTAGACATGGACCTTCCATATGATCCAGTGATTCCTCTCCTGGGGTTATACCCCAAGGACTCCATAACACCCAACCAAAAAGAGGTGTGTACTCCTATGTTCATAGCAGCACAATTCATAGTGGCTAAAACCTGGAAGCAACCCAGGTGCCCAACAACAGATGAGTGGCTGAGAAAGCTGTGGTATATATACACAATGGAATACTATGCAGCTATTAAGAACAATGAACCCACCCTCTCTGATTCATCTTGGACAGAGCTAGAAGGAATTATGTTAAGTGAGCTAAGTCAGAAAGATAAAGATGAGTATTATTTGGGGAATGTTATGCATGTACAAACTATTGTATTTACTGTTGAATGTAAAACATTAATTCCCCAATAAAGAAATAAATTATTAAAAAAAAAAGATAAAGATGAGTATGGGATGATCCCACTCATCAACAGAAGTTGACTAAGAATATCTGAAAGGGAAACTAAAAGCAGGAACTGACCAAATTGTAAGTAGGGCACCAAAGTAAAAACCCTGTGGTGAGGGGTAGACATGCAGCTTCCTGAGCCAGTGGGGGGTGGGAGTGGGTGGGAGGGATGGGTCACAGTCTTTTGGTGGTGGGAATGGTGTTTATGTACACTCCTAGCAAAATGTAGACATATAAATCACTAGTTAATTAATGCGAGAGGGGGAAAATATTTTTAAAAAAAGTTTCGGTGTGTGTCTCTTTCACTCTGTCTCCCTATATGTAAAAAAAAAAAAAAAAAAGGAGGAGGAGGTGGAGGAGGAGAAGGAGAAGAAGAAGAAGAACAACAACAACAGGGCTGGGCAGTGGTGCACCTGGTTGAGCGTACATGTTACAATGTGCAAGGACCTGGGTTAAAGCCCCCAGTTCCCACTTGCAGGGGAAAAGCTTCACAAGTGGTGAAGCAGGGCTGCAGGTGTCTCTCTGTCTATCTCCCTCTCTATCTCTGTCTGTGTCTATCCAATAAATAATGATTTAAAATTAATAAAAAGAGGGAGTCAGGCTGTAGCACAGTCGGGTTAAGTGCACGTGGCGCAAAGCACAAGGACCGGCTGAAGGATTCCCCATTCGAGCCCCCGGCTCCCCACCTGCAGGTGAGTCGCTTCACAGGCTGTGAAGCAGATCTGCAGATGTCTATCTTTCTCTCCCTCTCTCTGTTTTCCCCTCCTCTCTCTATTTGTCTCTTTCTTATCCAACAACGATGACATCAATAACTACAACAATAAAACAAAAAAGGCAACAAAAGGGAATAAATAAATAAATAAATAAATGTTAAAAAATAACAATAAAAAGAAAAAAAGAATCAACCAAACAAAAAACATTGTACTAAGGGTATTGAGTAGGTGAGAGCCAGCTACAGATTTGTGGTTTGGAATCTGACACTAGCAGCCTTGGGGAAAGTGGATTGGAAATCAGAAATATCAAATCAGAATGACCAGTCCTGACACTGTTGCAATAGTCCAGGTGGGGAAGCTAGGACACTAGCAGAAGGAATAAAAAAATAAAAAATGGGGGAGTCGGGCGGTGTCGCAGCGGGTTAAGTACATGTGGTGCAAAGCGCAAGGACCAGCATAAGGATAAGGATCCTAGTTCGAGCCCCCGGCTACCCACCTGCAGGGGAGTCACTTCACAAGTGGTGAAGTAGGTCTGCAGGTGTCTGTCTTTCCCCATTTCTGTCTTCCCCTCCTCTCTCCATTTCTCTCTGTCCTATCCAACAACGACATCAATAACCACAACAATGTGGTTTAACAATGTTAAACAACAAGGGCAACAAAAGGGAAAATAAATAATAAAAAAAGCTTTAAAAATAAAAAATGAATAAAAGATGGTTGAAGCTGGGGAGACAGAATAATGGTTATGCAAATGACTTTAATACCTGACACTCTGAGCTCCCAGGCTCAATCCCCAGCACCACCATAAACCAGAGCTGAGCAGTGCTCTAGTAATAAACAAACACACACTTTAGTAAAATATATAACAGAACTGAGTATGAGAAGATGGAAGAGACAAAGCAAATTTCTAAACTTTCCTCTTGTCTTTGACAGAGTCCTTATCAAGACTCAATTCCAATGTCATTCCCTATCTGAAAGCTGCAAATCTCTTCTCCCTGCCCCAAGTCCCTCTGAGTGATTGAATCCCCTCTATTCTGAATCTCCCATGGTATGTTGTAGTGTATGTTGATTAGTGTTCAGCAAACCATACAAAAACCCTGTCAGATTAAGGATAGTCAGGAAGAGGATATAGGCATATAGTTTCAGATTTAGGTTTATAGTCTTGCAAAAAGGAGAGTAGCAGTCCAGGAGGTGGTATAGTGGATGGATAAAGCACTGGAGTCGCTATCATGAGTTCCTGAGTTCAGTCCCTGGTATCACATGTAACAGAGTGATACTCCAATTCTCTTCCTCACCACTCCTATCAATTAATAAACAAATATTGTTTAAAAATAAACCAATTTTGGGTGGAGGTAGATAGCATAATGGTTATACAAAGAGATTCTCATGCCTGAGTCTTCGAAGTCCCAGGTTCAATACCCTGCACCACTATAAGCCAGAGCTGAGCAGGGCTTGGTGTTTCTCTCTGTATCTTTCTCTCTCTGTATCTCTCTCAAAAATAAAATAAATAAATAAAATACTTTAAAAAATAAACCAATTTCATCAAAAGAGAGAAAGACAGTTCGTAAGACAGGCAGAGAGACAAACAGAGTGGATTCAATGAGACTGGAGCAGGGGAGATAGGATAATGGTTGTACAAAAAAAACCTTCCAAAGTCTCAGGTTCAATCCCCTGGCACCTCTATAAGCCAGATCTGAGCAGTACTGCCATAAAAAATCATATATAGATGACTAGAGCCGAAAATGCATGGGATGGAGAGGGAGGATGAGACTGAGATTGGCATTTTAGGCTGGCACTGGCCCATCAAGGGTCTCTACTGTGCACAAAAGAATGTGCAAAAGTTTGGACTCCAAGTCTATCACACATAGGAACCTTCCAACCTAAAAGTTAAATCTCGAGTAGACTAGAAGACAACTCTCTGTATATGTAAATAATATACATATCAGGGAGTCGGGTGGTAACGCAGTGGGTTAAGTGAAGGTGGCACAAAACACAAGAACCAGCTGAAGGATCCTGGGCTCCCCACCTGCAGAGGAGTCGCTTCACAGGCAGTGAAGCAGGTCTGCAGGTGTCTTTCTCTCCCCCTCTCTGTCTTCCCCTCCTTTCCCCATTTCTCTGTCCTATCCAACAACAACAACATCTATTACAACAACAACAATAATAACTACAACAACAATAAAAATAACAGGGCAACAAAAAGGAAATAAATAAAATACTTTTAAAATAATATACATATCATTTGATACAAATGATATGTAGAGAGAAATTGAGAGGGGAGGAGAGATAGGGAAAGAGATACCTGCAGCCCTGCTTTATCAATCACGAAGCTTTCCCCTTGCAGGTGGGCACCAGGGACTTGAACCTGGGTCCTTGTGCACTGTAGTGTAAGCACTTAACCAGGTGTACTACCGCCTGGCCCTGAAGAAAATTCATAATTAGAGGTAGGCTGTGGAGAGATTGAGGAGATCCATATCAGTGTAGACCTTTGCAGAGAGGTTGGTGGTGAGCTATGAAAGAGGGGCAGAGTGATTTGACAGTGGACTTTATTGAGAAAGAATAATTTATACAGGATAGTGACCAACAGTTTTCTACTTTAACACCCCTCTGAAAAGTCAGTATAGGAGCATGAAGGGGTACATAGCATAATGGTTATGCAAACAGACTTTCATGCCTAAGGCTCCAAAGTCCCAGGTTCAATCCCCTGCACCACCATAAGCCTGAGCTGAGCAGTTCTCTGGTAAAATAAAGAAACATTGTTTTAAAAAGTCGGTATAGTATTTGGGTTACTTGGGGTTTGGGTTACTCAGGGTTGGTAAAGCACTGGCCTTGCATATGTGTGTGCATGAGGCTCTGGATTTAGTCTCCAGCATTACATGGGTACAGCAAGAACTCCACAGAACGATGTTTTCTTCTCAGTCTCAATCCCTCCCTCCCTTTAGCTCTTTTTTTCTCATTATAGACAAACCAACGAGCAAAAAATAGAAATAAGTTGGACTGGGGAGGTGACTCAGTGGTAATGAGCAAGTGAGACCCTAGGTTCGATCTCTGACACCAGATTTTTTAAAGAATTTTTTTTAATTAAATCAGGAGTTGGGTGGTTAGCGCATGTGATGCGAAGCACAAGGGCCAGCATAAGGATCCTGGTTCTAGCCCCTGGCTCCCCACCTGCAGGGGGGTCGCTTCACAGGCGATGAAGCAGGTCTGCAGGCGTCTATCTTTGTCTCCCCCTCTCTGTCTTCCCCTTCTCTCTCCATTTCTCTCTGTTCTATCCAACAATGACGGCATCTATAACAACAACAATAATAACTACAACAATTATATATATATATATATATATATATTTTTTTTTTTAACCAGAACACTGTTCAGTTCTGGTTTATGGTGGTGCAGGGGATTGAACCTGGGACTTTGGAACCTCAGGCACGAGAGTCTGTTTGCATAACCATTATGATATCTACCCTTCATCCACTTATATATATATATTTTAACAATTTTCTAATTTTTTCATATTTAAAGATTTATCAAATATAGACAGGTAGTTATAGAAATAACAGCCAACCCATATCAGCACTTGGGAGAACTACTGTAGCTTCCAATGTTCCAATGGAGGGAATAGGGATACAGAACTCTGGTGGTGGGAACGGTGCAGAATTATATCCCCGTTATCTTATAGTTTTGTAAATTAATATTAAGTCACTAATAAAATTTTTTAAAAGATTAATTTGTCTAAGAAAGAAAAGGAGTTGGGGGAGGGGACATCATTCTGGCACATGCAGTGCCAGGGATTGAACTTGGGACCTCATGTCTGAGAGTCCAATGCCTCATCCAGTATGCCTGCATTAGGCACTTATATTAAGCATGTTCACACTCTCAATAGTGGCAAAGTAACTATACTTGTAAATAAGGAAATGGAGATTCTGAGAGCTTAAGGAATATGCCAAAAAGTTGTATACCTAGACAGAAAATAAAAGCTTGTACAGCTTAAAAATGCAGAGCTAGGGGAGTCGGACGGTAGCGCAGCAGGTTAAGCGCAGGTGTCACAAAGCACAAGGACTGGCCTAAGGATCCCGGTTTGAGCCCCCGGATCCCCACCTGCAGGTGAGTCGCTTCACAGGCGGTGAAGCAGGTCTGCAGGTGTCTTTCTTTCCCTGTCTCTGTCTTCCCCTCCTCTCTCCATTTTTCTCTGTCCTATCCAACAATGATGACATCAATAACAACAACAATAACTACAACAATAGAACAACAAGGGCAACAAAAGGGAATAAATAATAAATAAATTAATTAATTAATTAAAATGTCTTTAAAATATGCAGAGCTAGAATTAAATTTTAAACCTATTGTAATCCAAAAGTGGTGCTATATCTTCTCTACCAAAGGAACCACAGTCTATGCTGCTTTTGTGAGCGTTTCAGGCTATAGGGTGGGAGGAGCTCAGCATGCTGTGGAAGCAATCTTGTAAATTAACCTGTTAGGAAAAATAGTGTGTGTTTGGAGATCCTTAAGATTAAGAAAAAATGGCATCAGTGGGAGAATGTAGGACTTGCACCTATGAGGTCCTGAGTTAGATCTGTGGTACTGCATATGTCAGAGTGATGCACTGGATCTCAAGATCTCCACATACACACATATATACATACATCTTTTAAAAAATGGTTTATTTATTTTGGGTAGTCACAGAGAGAAATTGAAAGTGGGAGATAGGACAGGGAAGGGGGACCTGCAGTACTGCTTCACTATTTGTGAAGATCCTCCCACTTCAAGTGGGGACTAGGGGTTTGAACCTGGATCCTTGAGCACTGTAATATGTACTCTCTACCAGGTATGCCACTGCCTAGTCTCTTATTCATTGTTTTTTAATATTTATTTATTTATTCCCTTTTGTTGCCCTTGTTGTTCTATTGTTGTAGTTATTATTGTTGCTGTTATTGATGTCGTCGTTGTTGGATAGGACAGAGAGAAATAGAGAGGAGGGGAAGACAGAGAGGGGGAGAGAAAGATAGACACCTTCAGACCTGCTTCACCGCCTATGAAGCGACTCCCCTGCAGGTGGGGAGCCAGGGGCTCGAACTGGGATCCTTACTCTGGTCCTTGCTCTTGGCACCACCTGCGCTTAACCCACTGCGTTACTGCCCCACTCCTGTTCATTTTTTTTCTACCAGAGCACTGCTCAACTCTGGCTTATGGTGGTGCAGGGGATTGAACCTGGGACCCTGCAGACCCCTGTCCCTTCTCTCCCCCCCCCATACATCTTTTTAAAAGAGACAAGGATTCGGGGCCAGATGGTGGTGCACCTGGTTAAGTGCACACGTTCCAGTGCACAAGGACCCGAGTTCAAGCCCCCAGTCCCCACCTGCAGGAGGAAAGCTTCACGAGTGGTGAAGCAAGGCTGCAGGTGTCTGTCTCTCTGTCTCCCTCTCCCTCTCTGACTCCCCCTCCTCTCTCAATTTCTCTCTTTCACTATCCAGTAAATAAATAAAATAAAATAAAATAATTTAAAAAAAGAGACAAGGATGCTTGTGGCTTTGAAGTCCCAGGTTCAATCCCCAGCACCACCATAAGCCAGAGCTGAGCAGTGTTCTGGTCTCTCTGTATCTTTCTCAGAGTATTTCTCTTCCACTAAAAAAATAATAAAATATTTAAACAGAGAGAGATACACAAAGGAAAGGCTGCAAAAATAGCTCAGTGTGGCCCAGGTTTGAGCCTCAGCTCTACATGGAAGGTGTTAGCATACAGGAGGAAGCATTGGTGCTATGGTCCCTCTCTGTTTCTCTCCCTGTATAAGAAAGTAGTGTGAAATTGCACACATGCAAGGCCCTAGCTCTCAAAAAGTATATACATACATATATACATAGAGTGAAAGTTGAAAGGGCTGCCTTGTGCTCAGATGAGGAAGGGCAGTCAAGGTGGAGAGTGCTTTTCCAAGGATCTCTGCCCACTGCAGGTTCCAGAAACTGTGCTTCCCCAGGAAGCAAGGCACTTTGTGGAAGACAACAGAGGTAGAACAAACTACCTGATGAAACGCTGTCTTCAGATCCATGGCAGGGAAGATGAAGGAGTGGCAGGCATTCACAGCCTCTACCTTCCAAATTACTAAAAGCAGAATATACTTTTGAGAGTGAGAAGATGGCATGAGGGTTATATAAAAGACTTCCATGCCTGAGAATCTGGAAGTTCCAGGTTCAGTCTGTGACATCCCCACAAGCAAAAGCCGAACATCACAAAGCTGAGCAGTGCCCTGGTAAAAAGAAAATAAAAATAAATAGTAAAGTACGCTTTTTTTAATCTCTCATCATTTACCTCCCTTATTTTAGCAGTTTCAAATGTGCACTTAACTTTCCAACACTTTTCTCTTGCCCCTTCCTGTTGCTTCTCCAACATCCCTTCAAGGGGCAGTTTTTCATTCTACAACTTGAAATAAAAAATCTCGGAGTCAGGTAGTGGTGTACCTGGTAAAATGCACACATTACCACACACATAGACCTGGGTTCAAGCCCCCAGTCCCCACCTGCGGGGAGAAAAGCTTCATGAGTGTAAAGCAGTGCTACAGGTTTCTCTCTTTACCTTCCCTCTCCATTTCTGTCTGTCTCTATCCAAAAAGCATAAAATGAAATAAGAATGCTTTTTTTAAAAAAAGTCGAAGGTGAGCATGACAGCTCACCTGGATAGTGCATCTGATTTACAATGCATGAGACCTTGGTTTGAGTCTGATTCCCCCACTGCATTATGGAAAGCTTTGATGCTATGGTAACTTTCTCTCTCTCTTTTTTTAAATATTTATTTATTTATGTATTCCCTTTTGTTGCCCTTGTTTTTTATTGCTATAGTTATTATTGTTGTTTTTATTGATGTCGTTGTTGGATAGGACAGAGATAAATGGAGAGAGGAGGGGAAGACAGAGAGAGACACCTGCAGACCTGCTTCACTGCCTGTGAAGCGACTCCTCAGCAGGTGGGGAGCTCTAACCAGGATCCTTCAGCCGGTCCTTCTGCTTTGTGTGCTTAACCTGCTGTGCTACTGCTCAACTCCCTCCCTCTCTCTCTCTATAGGACTCTTTAATTCCATATCAGGTGATGCACTTCCTAACAAAGCCACAGAACCTAGATATAGACATGAGACAGAATACATGTGCACATGTATCCACAGGATTTGGTGGGGGAGTCATGCCCCCAGTCCTGACCTGCAGGAGGGAAGCTTCCCAAGCAGTGAAGTGTTACAAGTGTCTCTCCTTCTTTGTCTCTCCCCTCCCCAACTCTAATCCTGTATCAAAAAAATGGCCACTAGGAATGGTGGAGTTGTGTAGACACCAAGCCCTAATAATACTAATCTGATAGTAGAAAACAATCACAGGGGCCCGGAGGTGGCGCACCTGCTTGAGCGTACATGTTACAGTGCTCAAGGACCTGGGTTCGAGCCCCTAGTCCCCACCTGCAAGGGGAAAGCTTTGTGAGTGGTGAAGCAGGGCTGCAGGTTTCTCTCTCTGACTCTCTTCCTATCACCCCCTTCCCTCTCAATTTCTGGCTGTCTCTATCCAATAAATAAATAAATAAAGATTAAAAAATCACAATCTAATAGTAGATAGCATAATGGTTATGCAAAGAGCTGCTCACGCCTGAGCCTCCAAAGTCCCAGGCTCAATACCCCGTACCACCATAAGTCAGAGCTGAGCAGTGCTCTGGTAAAATAAATACATAAATAATTAGAGCAAAATATGATCAATTGACTAACAACACTGAGTAATTATCTCCAAAATCTTTTCTAGGTTGCTTTTCTCCTGCGCACCACTACTGTCCTACTGCTTTCCCTTCAGACATTGTTGTTATTAAGTACTTGCTGTGTGCTGGACACTGCACTCAATAGAATATCCTTCAATCATCATTGATTGAAGTGAGCACCATTACTGTCCCCATTTTACAGATGAGGAAACAGAATAACTTACCCAGGCTGAGGAGACAGCACAGTAGTTAAGCAAAAGGCTTTCATGACTGAGACTCTGAGGTCTCAGGTTCATTCCCAGCACGACCATAACCCAGAGTTGAGCTGTGCTCTGGTTTAAAATAATAACTTTTTTTTTAAGTTTGCCCAGAACCAGTTAGTTCTTTCCAGTTAGGAAAGAAGGGATATGAGTCGGGTGGTGGTGCACCTGGTTGAGCGCACATTACAATGCACAAGGACCCAGGTTCAAGCCCCCTGTCACAACCTGTAATGGGGCAAGCTTTCCAGATGGTGAAAGCAGTGCTGCAGGTGTCTTTCTCTCACTCTCTCTTTTTTATTCCCTTTTGTTGCCCTTGTTGTTCTATTGTTGTAGTTATTATTGTTATTATGGATAGGACAGAGAAATGGAGAGAGGAGGGGAAGACAGAGAAGGGGAAAGATAGACACCTGCAGACCTGCTTCACCGCTTGTGAAGTGACCCTCCTGCAGGAGGGGAGCCGGGCCTTGAACCGGGATCCTTATGCCAGTCCTTGTGCTTTGTGCCACCTACGCTTAACCCACTGCGCTACGGCCGACTCCCTCTCTCACTCTCTCACTCTTCTCACTTTCTGGCTGTCTCTATCCAATAAATAAAGATTTTAAAAAAACCTGAAAATTACAGAAGGAAAGGGAGTCGGGCGGCAGCTCAGCTGGTTAAGCGCATGTGGCACGAAGCTCAGGGACCAGTGTAAGGATCCCGGTTCAAGCACCCGGCTCCCCATCTACAGGGGAGTTGCTTCACAGGCGGTAAAGCTGTCTGCAGGTGTCTTTCTCTCACCCTCTGTCTTCTCCTCCTCTCTCCATTTCTCTCTGTCCTATCTAAGAACAATGACCTCAATAACAACAATTAATAATAACTACAACAATAAAAAGGGGCAACAAAAGGGAAAATAAATAAAATGTTTAAAAAATTGGGAGTCGGGCTGTAGCACAGCGGGTTAAGCGCAGGTGGCGCAAAGCACAAGGACCGGCATAAGGATCCCGGTTCGAATCCCGGCTCCCCACCTGCAGGGGAGTCCCTTCACAGGCGGTGAAGCAGGTCTGCAGGTGTCTATCTTTCTCTCCTCCTCTCTGTCTTCCCCTTCTCTCTCCATTTCTCTCTGTCCTATACAATAATAACTACAACAATAAAACAACAAGGGCAACAAAAGGGAATAAATAAATAAGTAAACATGGAACACAGGAGTTGGGAGGTAGCACAGTGGGTTAAGTGCACATGTTGCAAAGCACAAGGACTGGCTTAAGAATCCCGGTTTGAGCTCTGGCTCCCCACCTGCAGGGGAGTCCCTTCACCGGTGGTGAAGCAGATCTGCAGGTATCTAATCTTTCTCTCCCTCTCTCTGTTTTCCCCTCCTCTCTCCATTTCTCTCTGTCCTATCCAACAACAACAACAATAATACAAGGGAAACAAAAGGGAATAAATATTTAAAAAGATGGAACACATCCTGCCAATTACTTGTGAAAATATCTTAACAAGTTT
The DNA here is from genome assembly GCF_950295315.1 of Erinaceus europaeus. NCBI lineage: Eukaryota > Metazoa > Chordata > Mammalia > Eulipotyphla > Erinaceidae > Erinaceus > Erinaceus europaeus. Next base: position 76,004,764 of record NC_080185.1, on the reverse strand, counting down.
CCCACTGCTTCAAGAATAAAGAATGATTCTTTATTCAGGTCTTGAGGGGTTCCCAGAATGTCCATTTCAGATCTTGCTTAGGGTTCTTACTCCAAACTATAAGGTCAGACCCTGAGATCTGTGCTGGAGCCTTCCCTTAACCCAGGTCCCACAGACTTGACCTTTGAAATGCCTGGCATTTGTGTGTAACCCACTTTTTTTCCTCCCATCTCTCCAACTTATTCTTCAAGGCTTAAGTCAAATATCACCTAACCCAGTGAGTTCTCCCATAGCACTAGGCATTTATTTCATTCTGCCTGATTTAGGACTTACTATGCTGGTCAGTTTTCCTTTAGCCTGAAAGCCTGTTGAGAACTTCTTGGTCTGTGTAATCTAGGTCTTTAAACACAGCCAATCCTTAATATGTGACTGTTAGATCAAATTTTTCCCTGAAGTATCTAGAAACTTGTTACAAAAAGGGCCACATTCCTAGCAGATTCATTCAGTGAAGTTAAAATGATTCTTTAACTGTGGTGGGATACCTCACTTTTTTACTCCTTGAGGGATCTTAAATTACCCAGCATTGCTATTCTGTAACCCCCCCCCCATGTCTCTTCAAACATGGCTCTCATTCCCCAGAGAAGGCAAAAGACTATTTTAACTCTTTATTTGAAACAAACAATTGCAGAGACAAGGTTAGTTGTGACAATAGCTTCTTACTACAACACAAGGGTGGGCTTCTCACTACAGCACAAGGTCAGATGCCTCAGAACAATATATACAATTTAAACAGTGGCTAACTGGTGACAGTTATAAAAACACAAAAAGGAGGCCAGGAAACAGCAAAGCCAACAGGGAAAGAATTTGGGTACCCCCTTTGCTGGACAATGTACTTTCTTGATATATGAAGGCAAGATGGGGAAGAGAGAAGATATAGGTAGTGGGGACAGGACCCACACTCACAGATCCTCACTTATCCTTTGACCACAGAATCCCATCTTGCACAACCCAGGGGCCCCCACAGGCATGGCCTGGCTCTCACAAGGGGGGCAGAACAAGAGTGGGGAACCCAGCCCCAACCCAAGTCAGAAGGTAGTCTTTGCCTTGAGAAGTCTGTCCATTGAGCTAAAGGGAGGCAGTTAAAGAAAGGGGGCTAAGCATGTTGACACCATGGCTCATGCCAACCTAAGATGGCGGAGAGAAACAAACACATAAACCAAGGGGACAGGAATCTATTCCCCATACTTAGAACCATTCTCTGCCTTTAAGAAAAAGAAAACATTTGGGAGAGTTTTGTTTTTTTTTAGTTTTTTTTTTTTTAATTGCAGCACCAAGGGTCAGTGCCTGCAGGGGTAGAGAGGGAGCACAAGGTGATGAGGGTGTTCCAACAGCAAGTTATCTCACAGGAGGGGAAGAGTGTCCGAGCTCCATGTTTTAAGTAAATGGTCCTCACGCTCAATGTTCCTTTCACATAAGACTTTTCAGTGTGGCACAAGGGAAAAGTAGGGAAGGGAAAGGGCACAGGGCAGAGAAGGCAGCTAGGTTCTTTCCTTGGCTAAACCTAGGAACAAGGGACTTTGCCTATGTGGGATGGGTCAGGAAGCCCAAAGCCAAAAGGATCACCAGAGCTATTAACACTCCACCCACAGTCTGGCCCCAGGAGAAGGGGTTTACTCTAAAGAATGAAGAAAACGGCCTGGTTCTGTTCCATCCATCACTGGGAGACCATCCCCTTGAGTACAGAGGACTGGAGTCCCGTGGTTGTCAAGTGGTATGGAAGTAGGCAAAAGCAGGAGGTTCCTAGGGGAGGCAGGGAATGGACAAGTAGAAAAGGGCAGTCAGAGCCCTTTGAAATGAGTAGTAGCATTGGTTCCTGGGCCAGTCACCCTGTGTGATTGGTATGAAAGATGGAGACAGATGCCACTTGGGCTCAGTCCAGGTCTTCCTCCCCAGGACGACCCAGCTCCTCATAAATCTCGCGCACGGCTAGAATGCGATTGAGCATGCTCTCCAACATGCTCCGGTCCATGGGGATCACAGAATACCAGAGAGGTGACTCAGCAATGCAGGATCGCTCAGGTTGCAGGTAGAACACATCGTTGCGAGTCCGGAGGCTTTCAGGACTGCAATGAAGGGGGTGAAAAGAACAGTAATCAGTACCAAGGCAAAGCAGATCCATTGAGTCCCCATGCTCATGCCAACCTCACAACCCCACCAGACTCACCATTTTGAGAGATAGAATTCATAGAACTTAACAGGGCAGCGGAGCGGGTTCATGCGGTTCTCACGCTGCTCTAAAATAGGGCTTTCCTCTTCTCTCTTCCGTTTCCCAGGACCTATGTCTGCAGAGGAGGCACATGATTCAGACTCATGAAAAGAACAGTTCTCAATGAGCTGCCTCAGGAGCACAGTTCAGGGCAGAAGGCAAAGGTCTGAGGATGCAAGACACAGACTCGCAAAGTGAAAAGACAGGAAAGTCAGCCATTTTCCCTGCATCAAGACCATATCCTGTGGAGTTATTGTTCTGCTGTGGATAAAGCATTGGTCTCTCTCTCCCTCTCCCTCTCCCTCTCTAAGATTTTATTTATTTATGAGAAAGATAGGAGGAAAGAGAGAGAGAGAAAGAACCAGACATCACTCTGGTACATGTGCTGCCAGGGATCGAACTCAAGACTTCATGCTTGAGAGCCCAATGCTTTTTATCCATTGCGCCACTTCCTGGACCGAAAGCATTGGTCTCTTAAGCATGAGGTCAAGACTCCTGGAGGGCTCGGGAAAACAGTATAATGGTTATGCAAGACTTTCATCACTACACTTGAGGCAGTTAAGTCCCAGGTTCTATCCCCAGCATCACCAGAAGACAGAGCTGAGCAGTGCTCTGGTCCCATCCCGCATAGCTCTCTTCCATTAAAACATAAATAAATAAAATTAATAGAGAAGAGTTGATAATTGACATCTTATCTGCCAGCGATGTCCTGGTTCTCCCTCTTTCTCTTCCTTCCTCTCTCTAATAAATATTTGCTTCAGAAAGGCCTTGAAATGAGGAAGGAGGTAGCAGTCATTGTACATCAAATTGAAGGTCTGTCTTCTAGCCTCTTGGGCAAATACAGGACCGAAAGGATAGGAAGGTAACAACAAGGAAGGAGAGGGCATACTGGGCAGTTGTGGTGGGACACAAAATGAGGAAGAAGCAAAGCAGGGGAGGCAGCCTCCTACCTCGGCCTTTCCTCTGGCGGACTGGGGCATAGTAGCGGATGCTCACCACCTTGGTGGTGCCCCTTGGGGTGGTGCACTTCCGGGACTGCCGCACCACATTGGTGAAAGAGAGCTGCATGTGCTCTTCAGCTGTCTGCAGCCCAAAGAACTTAGTGTTGAAGAACATGAGGGTGTTGAGAAGGACAAAAGGAGAGTAGACCCCCAGCTGCTTACACTCCCAGAGATGCTCTTCCTCCACTCGGGAGAACACCGTATCTATGGCGTAAAAGCAGAGAGGGAGAAGTTGGTCAAGGGGTGATCAGTAACCCGAACCCAATACTTCTAAGGCCAGATGTCCTGCTTGCTCACAAGTATTTACCCCACTGTACTGGTTCCATAAGTGGTCAGGGCACATGAAACCCTGCTGCCCCTGCTGCATGACAGAGTAGGAGCGGCTGCTATGATAGTCTCTACCTGTACTTGGAGCTTTTCCCATCACCCTCAAGGTACAAGCAGGGAGACGTGAAGCTTGAGGACTCCCAGATCTTCCTTGCTTTCTGCACTCAACACCCACACCAGACTACCTTTGCTAGGCCCAGAGATAGCCCTTGATCTTGAAGCACCTAGTCATATGCCCCAAGCCCTTGTTCTAGTAACAGAGCGTGACAGACCACATGCCTGGGGCTTCAGCCCAGTGCAGTGGAAAAGGGAAGGGTTGGTCCCCCAGGGGATGGTAACTCCCTGTCCCTTACTGTTGGGAAGGAGTGTGGGCTGCCAGGTACTCAGAGACTTGTTGAGTTCTTGCACGAAAGTCAGGTAGTATAAGTCCGTGAAAATGTTCACCATCCGGTTATTTTCCAGCAAGTACTGTGAGAGGAAAAAACAGACAACATGGGAAGCTAGACTGTAGGTCTACCAGAGAGATGATAGCGGTGAGGGTTCCTCCTCCCCCTGACATGGCAATCTTGATCATCTGGAGGTGGTGGGAAAAGTTTGCTTGATTAGGTGGCCCAGTGTGTTTATCTACGTGTAGCCCTTTAACTCTAAGATACTGAGGTCTTGCTGAAAATTGAGGAGGCTTGGAGAAGAGTCACAGCTGGCTCCCCTTCTCCCCACTCTCTACATCTGGTTAATGTGTGGTTGACTCTCCCACTGATAATTAGACATTGCCCTACATTCAAGAAGCCTGGCCTTCCCTACACCCTCTCCTCCTCAGAACTGATCTGAGGACAACAGTGAAGGCTGCTCCTTGGTCAACAATACTGAAATGCAGCCTTTGTTTTCCTTCTTTTTCTACATTTCTTTCTTTTTACTACCACTCATGAAGCTTCTCCTCTGAAGGACTTGAACCCAGGTCCTTGTACATGTGTGCTCTACCAGGTGCACCACCACCTGGCTTCTGGACTGTAGCTTTGATTTTAGAAGAGTACTGGCCTACCTTCCCTATTTGGAGGAGTAAATGAAAAGCAAGCTGAGGAGATAAGCTGAGGAACAGAGAGTGGGGCAGAATCATTTCTGGTGGGACCCCACCTGCTACACTGAGAGTGACAGCAGGCAGGGAAACAGCACAGTAGTTATGCAAAAGGCTTTCATATCTGAGGCTTCAAGGCCCCAGGTTCAATCCCCAACACCACCAAAAGTCAGAGCTGAGCAGTGCTCTGGTTTTTGCACCCAAGTGTTTACAACTGCACTGAAATCCATTAACCCCCACCACCAGCCTGTAAAGTTAAAAACAAAAACTAAATTTAAAAGAGAATGATGGAAAGTAAGACCGATTGCAGATATATGTATACATGTATGTATACCTGTTGAATACCAAGACACAGATAGTAGATACTGTCTGGTTCGTATCGTTCACCATTGGGTCGAGTGATTTCTCTCACAAACTGGGCCAGGCCATAGTTGAGCTCAGCAGCTGAGCAGGCCAGAATGTCCTCTTTGATACGCATAGGTTTGGCTGCAGAGATAGGCAGTAGAAGTGGGTGGGATTAAGAAAGTTCTTCCTTGGATGAGGGAAGACAGCATAATGGTTATGTAAACAGACTCTTATGCCTGAGGCTCCACAGTTCCCAGGTTCAATCCCTTGCACCACTATAAATGAGAGCTGAGCAGTGCTCTGGTAAAAAAAAAAAAAAAAAAAAAATTCTACCTGGAGAATTCCACCGAGCTCAACCATTAGGCCTCCTTCAACCCTTAGTGGCATCCAACTCTAGAGCAAACCCACCAATTAGCAAAAGAACCTTTGGTCTTGAACCTGGATGACATCTCTCTCCAATTATTTTGCAACCTCTCCCATCATCCCCACACACCTTCATCACCCTCCTTACCCCTAGACATCTTCAGCTAAATCACAATCCTGCACCATCTCCCTTTCCCAAGGACTTACGGCCAAAGCGCAGCTCATCACCCTTGCTGGTTTCTCCATTAGCGTATTTAGACTGAACCCAACACTTCCAAGCATTGACACCATATGAGTAGTTGAGTCCAGTACAGCTAGGCTGGCTGCTCATGGAGTCCCGAGAGCAACTCTCTGAAAGCACCAGCCGTTTTTGACCCTGAAAGGGCAAGAAAAAGGAAGGATGTGGTAGAAGTTAAGTCCAAGGGCACTTTGGAAGCTAGTTAGGCCAGTGTTGACCATGTGGAAGGAGGTGAAGACTGATATATGAACACAATAAGCTTCCACAGTACAGAGCCCCCAGGAACAGCTCTGATGGCCTTGTAAACTGAGAGTCAAGTCAGGTTCAGTCCTTGTATTGATAGAGAAGGGGCATTAGGGAAAGACAAACTGAAGTGCTGACTAGCAACCACCCCTACCATTTGAGCCTCCACCTTTCCTTTGAAGATAGAAGCCCCAGTCCTCACCTTCCTCATGGTTCTGGGAAGGTCTTGTTCAGTAGGTACATCCTCAGGCCCTACTAGGCCACAATCAAAGAGGAAGTCTACACTGGGGTTAATGTCCAAAGGATCTGTTAGAAGAAGGAAAAGAATTCATATTTTCAGATGTCAACCCTATAATCTTCCTACCCTACCCTACTATGTGCCCACCTGGCTCAAGATCACAGACAGCTTCATGGATTTTAATAGGAATTAGCAAAGTTGTACCAGGAACATGCTCAGAGGCACAAAAACAACGGCAACATGAATGTTCTGAACATGACTGAGCTGTGTTCTTAAAATGGCTAAGGGGGTAATTTTGTGTTTTTCAAAATATAACTGTATGGTTTTTGGAAGCAGCACACACCATCTACCTCCAGATTCAAGGAAGATTCTAAGATGATTTCCATAAATTCAAAGAGGTAGAAAGGAAGAGGAACTTAAAAAAAAAATAGCGACGTTTTGGGGTGGATATCCATGCTCCCATTAAGATGGTAAGTTCTAGGTTATATGGTTGTGACCACAATGATGACTTTAAAAAGCCACACAAAAATTGAGAGTTCAGTGTAAAAGAGTTCACCTGCCCCCATATCTCTGGGATCATTCCCTATGAGAGATTTGCTCTCACCATGGTCATATTCAGGATCATGCTCAGAGTCACAAGGAACACTCCTTTTCTGATGGCACAAATGTTCCTGTACTCAGTGGGCACACCTCAAACCCTACTTACTCTTGGGGAAGTCTGCCTCCAAGTCTTGCCCAGGTTCATCCAAGACATTGGCCATCTTGACAGCCATAGCCAGGACATCATCTCGAGCAGGCCCAAAGAGATCACAGTCTTCCAGAAGCCCCTCAGCACTCTGGTTGCTCACGAGGTCTGGGAGTCAGAGAAATTGGTTTAGTCACTATAGCTCCTGCCTCAAAGGCTTCTGGGAGCTAATTACAAGTATTTCCTACTCCCTTAAGCACTAAGATCACCCCCTTTCCACTCTCTGAGGAAGAGATAGACTGGGAAGAAACTTTCTCCATGGCATACCACACAGATCAGATGAGGCCTTGTCTAATTCCTCAGCCTCTGCGATCATTTCTGCCATAGCCAGGATGTCGGCTTCCAAGGGATTGGAAGGGATCTTCACCTTCAGCTCCTCAATGGTCTCCACAATCTTGTCTGTGCTTTCCAAGGTAGTGGGCAGGAACATGGGCACAGGCACCTGGGAGCAGAAATCCCAATAAATGCCAAGAGCCACACCGAATGTCAGAGAGAGACAGCTTGAATAGGGTAAACAGATGTGGAGGGGGTCTCAAACCTGAAAGGGCAGGGACACTTACCGGGATCGGCATTGAGAAAGGCACCGGGACTTTCTGACAGTACAAATGCATAGGCACTGGCACAAAGATGGGCACTGGGATGGGCAGCACAATCACCTGTGGCTTCCACTCTTCTGTTGACAAGAAAAGAGTCTTTTCAGAGGGAGTCAGGCGGTAGTGCAGGGGGTTAAGCACACGTGGCGCAAAGCACAAGGACCAGCATAAGGATCCCAGTTTGAGCCCCCGGCTCCCCACCTGCAGGGGGTCCAATTCACAAGCAGTGAAGCAGGTCTGCAGGTGTCTTTCTCTCCCCCTATCTTCCCCTCCTCTCTCCATTTATCTCTGTCCTATCCAACAACAACGACATCAATAACTACAACAATAACAACTACAACAATAAAACAAGGACAACAAAGGGAATAAATAAATATTTTTTTAAAAAAGTCTTTTCAGAGCCCTCCCTTAGTGGGACACATCTGACCCAAAACCTGATGCCTGCCTGTCATCCACAAAAGCTCTTAATACATGCTCACTGTCACACAACTGCCTTTGAACCAAAGGCTGAGAGATGGCTCTATGGATCTAGGACAGTCACATGCGCAGTCACATGTACACTTCTGTTACTCCCTGTGCAGCTCCCAGGCACTGCAATGATGGCTTCTGCCTATGGGATATAGCCTGTGACAACTAGGCTTACCTGTCTGGCTCCCTTTGGATTTCATCTCCACCTTGCAGGATACTCCCCGGTTCTGCATCAGTGGCTTACACATGGCAGCTTTGTTTTTTCGGGGTGTTGCTGGGGGTGGTGGGGGAGGAGGGGTGGCAGCAGCAGGAACCGATCGGGTCTTTGTGGGGATCTGCAGAGACAATGAAATATGACTGCTGTCAGCTACTACACCAGTCATGCCCTCCCTCCTTCCTCCCCTCTCCCTCTCTCCAAGATTAGTAGCTCTCCTGGTTTTGCCCCTACCTTGCCCAAATTCTCATTTTCCTCTGAGGTCTTCACCGTGCTGCTGTTCTCCACTTTGGTTTGAGAGGGGGTCTGGGGCTTTGACTCAGAAGACTGACCTGTGGGTCAAAGCAAATGCATGCTCTCATCCAAGAAATGAGCTCTCCCATTTCCCTCACCCCTGTTACAGAGAACTTCACCAAGAAAGGTACAGGGAATGGGGGTGAGAAGCCTGCAATTCCCACTTCCCTGCCCCTACTGGCCACACCAAGCCAAGTCTTCTCAAGGTTCACTCACAATGGCCAAGAAGATCTTTTGCTCCCGGATGCCAAGGAGAAAAATATTAGTCTCCTTAATTAACCTATACTTTTGAGACCTTCCATTTAGATGGTCCTGGGAGTTTTGGCACCCTCCTGGAGTGGCAGAGGGGGTGGGGGGGACTCTAGAAACAGTAAGTCTTCAGTCTTACTAATAGCAGAACTTATGCTGGTATTTTCTTCTCTCTCAAAACTAACCACAGTCCCCCTCAAGCCCCATCCTGCCTCGGTTGGTATCTAATCTCTAAAAGTGTATCCTTTATAGACAAGCAGAAGGATCTGAAGGCCAGGTGGTGGTGTACTCGGTAAAGCTTACAAATTACCATGCATGAGGATCCAAGTACAAGCCCCCTGCTCCCCACCTTTGGGGGGGAAGCTTTATGAGCAGTGAAGCAGTACTACAGGTATCTTTCTCTCTCCCTCTATCTTTCGTTCTGTCCAAGTAAAAAGAAATGAAAAGAAGAAAAACATAATGACAACAAAGTGCCACTCTGAAAATAATAAAAATGCTTATACAAAAAAAAAAAAAAAGAGGGGGCAGGTGGTGGCACACCTTGTTGACTGCACATGCTCCAAAAAAAAAGAAAGAAAGAAGAAAAGAAAAACATGACCACCAGGTACAGTGAAGTTACTGAGCTCTAATGACAACCATAGTGGCAACAGAAAAAAGATAAAGGGGGAGTCGGGCAGTAGCGCAGTGGGTTAAGCACACATGGTGCAAAGCACAAGGACCAGCGTAAGGAACCCGGTTTGAGCCTCCAGCTCCCCACCTGCAAGGGAGTCACTTCACAGGCGGTGAAGCAGGTCTAAAGATGTCTATCTCTCTCGTTCTCTATCTTCCCTTCCTCTCTCCATTTCTCTCTGTCCTATCCAACAACAACGACATCAATAACAACAACAATAACTATAACAATAAAAAACAACAAGGGCAACAAAAAAGAAAATAAGTTTTTTTTAAAAAAAGAAAATGGAAGGGCAGGGGTAGACAGCATAATGGTTATGCAAAGAGATTCTCATGCCTGAGGCTCCAAAGTCCCAGATTCAATCACCTGCACCACCATAAACCAGAGCTGAGCAGTGCACTGGTAAAAAAAAAAAAAGAGAGAGAGAGAAGAGAAGATAAAGGAAAAGAAAAAGAAAAGCAGAGTAATCTAATTCTAAGAAAATTTCATCCATATTTCTCCTAATATTTGCATGGCCCAGAACATACAAGAGAACACAGCACCCAGAATTATGTCCAGGGATGGGGTACAAACAAGAATAAACAGACAGAGGCACTGGACCCGAAGATTAGAAGAATCTAGGTCAGTTTGAAGAGAGTGGATTAAGGACTTACTATTCAGGAGACTCTCAGGCCCACTCTGGGTATCCATGTTAGGTTGGTTTTGCTGGCTATAGAAACGCAGCAGACACTGTTGGTTGCAGAAATGACGGATCTGTCCACGCCAGTGGATGGTCTCTAGCAGTTTCCCCTGGCGTTTGCAGGCATGGCACCGTGCAGCCTGGTGCCAGGGACAAGATGGTCAGATCTATCTCCCTCAGATTCACAGGGCCCTTTGCCCTGAAATAAGCCATGTTGCCTGCTCCCTTTGGAAACTTGAACTGCTGGAGCCCCCTCCCAGAAGAACTGTTCCACATCCTGATGACAGCATAACAGCCTGTGTCCCCCTCCCCCTTTATGACATACTGCCCCCTTACCTTGCAGTACCACAGCAGGTACTTGCTCTTACAGTCCTCACTACAGAAGTCCCAGGTGCTGCCATCCAGTTGTTCAGTGACTCCACGCTGGCAGGTTTGGGAGCAATAAGTACAAGTGATGCAGCATAATCCCAGCTTCTTGGTGAAGTCCTGTTTGTATAGCAGCACACAACCTGGAAAGAGCAAGTGAGAAAGGTCTGGCCCAATAGCTCCCTCTGATAAAGTGCTGCTTTGCCATGGGAGCAATCTAGGTTTAAGCCCAACCCCCACCATTATTAGAGGAGAAGCTTCAGTGCTGTGGTTGTGGCCGCTTTCCCTCTCCTCTATCTAAATATAAGAAGAGAGAAAGAGGGAGGGTAGATAGCATAATAGTTATGCAAAGAGACTCTCTTGCAGGGAAGGGAAAAAAAGAGGGGCTCATGCCTGAGGCTCCAAAGTCCCAGGTTCAATCCCCCACACCACCATAAACCAGAGCTGAGCAGTGCTCTGGAAAAAAAAAAAAGGCATTCATGACTCCAAATTCCAGGTTCAATCCCCTACACCACCATAAACCAGAGCTGAGCAGTGCTCTGGTTATGGGTCATGCACTCTCTCTCTCTCTCTCATTAAAATAAAACAAATTAGAGCAGAGGTAGATAGCATAATAGTTATGCAAAGAGACTCTCATGCCTGAGGCTCCAAAGTCCCAGGTTCAATCCCCTGCACCACCAAAACTCAGAGCTGAGCAGTGCTCTAGTAAAAATAAATATACATATATAATTTAAAATAAGAAAAATGACAGAAACAAACCTAGGGAGGCAGCAGAATGGTTCTGCAAGACTTTCATGTCTGAGATTCTGAGGTCACAGCTTCAGTCTCAGCACCGCCCGCCATAAACCAGAGCTGAGTTGTGTTCTAGTCTCAGTCTGTCTGTCTGTCTGTCTGTCTCTCTCATTAAAAATAAGTAAGTGGGAGTCGGGCAGTAGTGAAGCAGGTTAAGGGCACGTGGCACAAGGACTGATGTAAGGATCCCGGTTCGAGCCCCCGGCTCCCCACCTGTAGTAGAGTCGCTTCATGGGTGGTGAAGCAGGTCTGCGGGTGTCTATCTTTCTCTCCCCCTCTCTATCTTCCCCTCTTCTCTCCATTTCTCTCTGTCCTATCCAATAACAAAAACAATAATAGCTACAACAATAAAACAACAGGGGCAACAAAAGGGAATAAATACATATTTAAAAAAAATTAAAAATAGGGGGTTGGGCTGTAGTGCAGTGGGTTAAGCGCATGTGGTGCGAAGCTCAAGGACCAGGTGTAAGGTTCCCGGTTTGAGCCCCTAGCTCCCCACCTGCAGGGGAGTCGCTTCACAGGCAGTGAAGCAGGTCTGCAGGAGTCTTTCTCTCCCCCTCTGTCTTCTCCTCCTCTATTTCTCTCTGTCCTGTCCAAAAACAACATAATCAATGACAACAATAATAACAACCACAACAATGATAAAACAACAAGGGCAATAAAAAGGAAAAAAATAGCCTCCAGGAGCAGTGGATTCGTGGTGTACTGAACCCCAGTGATAACCCTGGAGGCCAAATAAATAAATAAATAAGGGGGCCAGTTGGCAGCACATCCAGTTAAGCACACATTATCACCATGCATAAGGATCTGGGCTTGAGCCACCACTCCCCACCTGCAGGGAGGACACTTCATAAGAGGTGAAGAAGGTCTGCAGGTGTCTATTTTTTCTCTCCCTCTATCCCCCCTCCCCTCTCAATTTCTCTCTGTCTTGTCAAGTAAAAATAAAATAGAAAGAAGAAAAATGAGGGGCTGGGTGGTGGCACACTTGGTTGAGTGCATATGTTACAATGCATAAGAACCCAGGTTCAAGCCCCCAGGCCCCACCTGCAGGGGGAAAGCATCCACAAGTAGTGAAGCCGTGCTGCAGCAGGTATCTCTCTATTTCTTGCCCCCTTCTCTTAATTTCTGTCTGTCTCTATCCAATAAATAAAGATAATACAACTTTTTTTTTTATATACCAGAGCACTGTTCAGCTCTGGCTTACTGTAGTGCAGGGGATTGAACTGGGGACTTTGGAGCCTCAGGCATGAGAGTCTTTTTGCATAACCATTATGCTATATACCTCCGCCCCCCCTCAATTTTTTTAAAAAGAAAAAAAAAAGAAAGAAATGGTCACCAAGAGCTATGGATTCATAGTGCCGAGACCCAGGGATAAGCCTGATGGTAATAAGAGAAATTAAAAATAAATTAGTAAAATGTTAAAGAAAAAAGAGGGAAGAGTCCCAAGACAGAGATCTCTGTGGGCTTAAGAGCTGTTTTTTCCCCACAGTTTACTTGAAATCTCTCTTTTCTTTTTTTTTAACATTTTTATTTATTTATTTATTTCCCTTTGTTTTTCATCGTTGTTGTAGTTATTTGATGTCATCATTGTTGGATAGGACAGAGAGAAATGGAGAGAGGAGAGGAAGACAGAGAGGGGGAGAGAAAGGCACCTGCAGACCTGCTTCACCACCGTGAAGCAACTCCCCAGCAGGTGGGGAGCCAGGAGCTTGAACTAGGATCCTTGCGCTTTCCACCACCCACTGAGCTACCACCTGACTCCCTTCTGTTTTATTTTCTTTCTTTCTTTCTTTTTAAGATTTTATTTATTTATGAGAAAGATAGGAGAGAGAAAGAATCAGACATCACTCTGGCAAATGTGCTGCCGGGGATCAAACTCAGGACCTCATGCTTGACAGTCCAAAGCTTTATCTCTGCACCACCTCCCAGACCACTCTCTCTTTTCTTTTTTTAAAGGGAAGAGGAGGAAAGATGGAAGACATTGTATCTTTTTTTTTTAATATTTATTCATTTATTCCCTTTTGTCGCCCTTGTTGTTTTATTGTTGTAGTTACTGATGTCGTCATTGTTGGATAGGACAGAGAGAAATGGAGAGAGGGGGAGACAGAGAGGGCGAAAGATAGACACTTGCAGACTTGCTTCACCACCCGTGAAGCGACTCCCCTGCAGGTGGGGAGCCGGGGGCTCAAACCGGGATTCTTATGCCAGTCCTTGTGCTTTGCGCCACCTGCACTTAACCCGCTGAGTTACAACCCGACTCCCTCCTGTAACTTTTTTTTTTTTTGCCTTCAGGGTTGCCAGCGCTTGATGCATGTACTATGAATCCACTGCTCCTGGAAGCTATTTTTCCTCTTTTGTTGCCCTTGTTTATCATTGCTATTATTATTATTATTATTGTTGTTATTGCTGTCATTGTTGTTGGATAAAACAAGAGAGAAATCAGGAGAGGAGGAGAAGACAGAGAGGAAGACAGACACCTTCAGACCTGCTTCACTCACTGTGCTACCACCCGAGCCCCCTTGAAATCTCTCTTTACCAGTCTTGTGTCTTGGGGGGGAGGGGCAGAGCATTCCCAACAGAAGACCCCTGTATCCCAAGCCTTCCTCTGTCCTTCATCATTCTCCCTGGCTGTGAGGCACAGGGTCTCCTACCCCAAGACCCCTCTCTTACCTTCACTGCAGAAGCTCTTCTCCACCCCACTGAATCGGAGCTTCTCATGAAGGAGTTTCTCCTGCCGGCAATGTTCGCACTGGGACACCACACCCCGGAGCCTCTTGAAATCCTCACAGCAATCTCGGCAGCAGAACTGGAACACCTGGTCCTAGAGTGGGGGTACAGGACAGGAAGGAGAAAGGTATGACATCTGGACCAGGTAAAAGCAAAGCAGAAGGACCCCTTCAGACAGAGCTCTGGTGGTGGTGGGGAGGGGAAGGGGGTGTGAGATGTGGGTGAAGGTGAGAAAACTTACCTTCCAGTCCAAGACCTCAGGCTTGCCACTAAAGAGGCTGTGGCAGTAATGACAGCTCAGATGGATGCCCCCCTCGGGGCTTGTGCGCTGGAGAGAAGGAAAACAAGTGAGGGAAGGGCAAGGTGTGTGAGGCAGTGGTAGGGAAGAACAGTCAACTTGTTCTCTGCTCTGCCCCAACCTACCTAGCCCGACTCTCATACCCTCTTCTAAGTCACCACACCCTTTCTCCCCGGTCCAGGGTCTGGAGTACCTGGAACTTGGTCCAGCAGCTGGGGCTGCAGAATTGGTAGATTGTGCGGTCAACCTTGTTGTAGTAACAGGGGTCAGAGAGGCTGCGGCGGCAGAAGCTGCAGGGTCGGGGAGGGCCTGGGGCACAGAGAGAAAGGGAGGAAGGGGAGAGGGAGGGAGGGAAAGAGAGAACAAGAGAGAAAGAGCACACAGAAAGTGTAAGGCAGAGATGGAACAGGAAATCCATGGGAAGATAGGGTCGGGGCTGAGGTGGGGCAGCAGGGATTACTTTTTGAAGAGGGGAGCATGGGGGAGGAGGAGGTAGAAGGAAAGGAAAAGAAAGCCTGCAGGGGTCTCAGAGAAGAGGGCTTTGCACCTACCAGTGAGCCCTGCCTGCTTCACTTTGTAAGAGGTGGTACAGCACAGGGAACAGAACAAGCTGGTCTTGCCATTACGATCCACATGTGATAGCATCTCAAAGTTCTTACACAGGGTCTTGCACCAGACACATGGGTACACACGTGTGTTTTTCTGTGAGGATGGGGAAGGAGAGGCTGAGGCTGGGTTTGTCCCTTCATTTTTATTTCTTTTGAATTTTGAAAACATGAAATGTTTCAGGCATACAAAAAAAAAGTATAGGTGATAATGTAACAAAGACCTGTGTATCCACCAGCCAGCTTCAAAAATAAAACATAACAGATACATTTGGAAAAACCCCCTTTATTTGCTTTATTCCTCCCAGTTCTCAGCCCATTGGGCACCTTTATTCATCACCCGAGAACCATACCCCCTTCCACAGCCCTCTACTGCACTACTCCCTCGGCCCCACCTTCTTGTAGGCCCCTAAGCAGGTTGTGTTGCAGAACCGCTTTTGTTGGCCCTCATGGAAGAGGAGCTCGGGACCAGGACTCCCAGTCTTGGTGTAGATGTATGCCCCGCACTGGTCACAACAGTTGGTTTTCAGTCCCTTGTTGGCCCGGAATTTGGAGAAGCAAGAATCGCTGCAGAGCCGGTGCACCACGCTGCCATTGCTGACCTCATGCAGGACCTGCCACACACATACACCCTGAGCTAGGGCCTGGCCACCACTACCCACCCTAGTGCAAGAAGATAGCCCACCCAGCCTCACCCTAGACCTTCACAGCAAACAATGGGCCCAAGGACCACCCCCCAACCTGCACATCAGGCTGCCGACTTGATGGAGAGGTTCTGGGAAGCAAGGAAGGCCAGCTGGACACATCCTGGAGAAGCTCTATCCTTGAATCGCTCCCTCAATGGTGTCTACCTCTCCAACCCCCACCCCTCTTGCACAAGGCTTGGCCCCAGCAGCCCCCAGATTACAGGAGCAGCTCAGGGCTGGCCAGGCTGTCAGTCCGCCCCCCACCAAGCAGCCTCACCTCTCCAGTCTTCTGACATATGCTGCAGCGAGTGGCATCAGCAGGATCCCCAGACTGGGGGACTGGACGTTGCTGCTGAGCCTCATAGAGGGAGAGGCAGACAGAGGTGCAGAATTCATGGAAGGAGCCTCCTGAGCCAGTCTGCGCCACAACTGAGTCCTTAGTGTTCCAGATTTCCCTGCAAGTGGGGACAGGTATGAATGTTTGCATGGTACCACCCTCTCAATCACCTGCTCCCTTCCCCTTCCTCAGAGACTGACAGACACCAAGCCAAATACTTGGACTGCCTCCCTAGGCCACCTCTCCCTCCCCCCATATCTCTTCATTCTTTCTCTTTCTCTCCCTCTCTCTCTCTCTTTCTCTCCCTCCACCCCCCAGCTCTATTTTGCTAGGTTCTTGCCAACACAGTCTCAGCCTCACCTACTAGTGCCAGCCTGATCCCTGCTTGCTCCCACAGACCCCAGAAGACCTTCACATACTTCTTGCAGAAGGTGCAGGTCTTTTTGCCAGAGGGCTTCTTGGAAAAGGTGGTGAGACAGGATGAGGAGCAGAAGAGCTGAGGCAGTCCCTTGCGCTGGTAGGCTGTCTGCCCCTTCTGCAGTGGAGTCCGGCAATGGGCACAAGTCATCTTGGTGCCCGCTGAGGAGCGCCCTGCCCTTTGAGCCACACTTGAGCGGAGGGACATGCGAGGAGAGCGCCGGGGACGGAATGGCACAAAGTCCTCATCATTGGGATCATCAACCATGGCATCGGAATCCTCATCTGACACTGGAACTGAGAAATTGAGGAAATGGGGCAGGGAGAATAAATAAAAGGACATGGGCTAGGTTTACGGCCCTCCTGACCACAAACACCAGGACACATACCCCCATCCCACCCTATTCCTTGTGGTGTCAGAAGCCACTGGCATCACTCTCCTTTGGTGAGAGCCACCATTTCTTGGAGCAAAGGATGGAGGGCACCAAGGGAGGACCTCAAGGGTAGGAATGGCAAAACTGTAACAGGAAACCCCATTCTCTCTTGTTTTCATTTCTTTTAAGATAGAGACAGAGAAGGCAGAGAGAGGGGAGAGAGAGAAAGAGGAGGGGGGAGAGAAAGAGACCACAGCACCAAAGCTTCCTTCAATCCTTCAATTGCCAGGCTTAAGCTGGGTGGCACACAGAACAAAACAGCACACTACCCAAATGAGCTACTTCCCTGGTCCACTACTCATTTTCATTGTCCTTCATTGGGCCCCAGATTCCCAGGCCCACCAACAACAGGGACAGGCACCTCACTCCCTTCATGGCAAGGGGCTCTGGGAGCCAGGACATACATTGGCCACACAAGGGCTATGCTCCACACCCAGGATTCCAAGCTCACACTGCACGCAGTCCTACTCACTGCTCTCAGTGGAATCCACAACCTCAGGTTTAGGAGGTTCTGCTCTTCGCACACGCTCACTTCTCTTCTGTACCTTGGAAACATGGGAGGGAGGAAAGCTGACACCAGAGGCAGGCTGAGGGGCCAGCTGCACTAGTCCAGGGTTTGGGGGCATTGGGGGGGAGGCAGGGAGATGGGAGGAGGGAGAATGGGGACCCTTGGCCCTGTCCTAAGGAGGCTGGGCTTTCTGTTTAAGAGGCAGGAGACAGACACAAGCTGCATAGTGCTCCCTCTCTTCACACACAGAACCTCCACAGAACAACATCTGGGAGGGAAAAATGAAAGGCCTGGCCTTCTCAGAGCTACAAGGGGAACCAGACTCCTTCCAATCCGGCCCCTCCCCACCCCCCTCACCCTTTCAGGCGGCTTCTCAATCGCCTTTCCAGTCAGTCCATCTCCTGCAAAGGAAGCACAAAAACAAAACAACAACAAAAAAAATACCTAAATCTCTGGCCTTGGCTCTCACCACTCCCAAGCCCAGGCCCAACCCCCACCTCAATTCCTGGAGGAAGGATCTACTAAAAAGAAAATTTCAGGGAGAACTTGAGTTCTGTGGCTTTGGGGGGCCTCCCTTGGGGTTATCTTGAGCTCTGCACTAGGGGGAGGGGAGAGCAGGCATAGCTTTTCTGTGTGAAAAAAAAAATCCTACCTTCCTACTAGCTTTCTGTCCCAATTATGGGGAGTTAGGGAGGCACAGACACCACACCTTTCATTAAGAAGGTACAGTTTACCCACCAAACAACAACAAGAAATGCAACCACCCACCCAAAGGTACGGAAGGGAAATGAAGCATCAATGTGTAGGTGAGTGACCCAAAACTCAGTTGGTTATGTAAGTCCTGAGACCCTGGTCATAAGCCTGGAGAGGCACACCTCTCTAGGCTGAACATAGGGGGGTGGGGGGATGAGTTCTCAAGTCTCTCCCCTAGCTGCCCCTCCCTTTGCAGAGACACTACCCCAATCCCTGCATATCTAGCAACCTGCTGAAATCCTATTGCTGGTGACTTCAAAACCCTGGTTTTCACACTGGTGAAAACTAGATTCCCCCCCAAAAAAAAAAAAATCATCTAGAACAATTAATACCAAAAAGATCTTAGAAACAGAAGCCCAGCCATCGTTGCCCAATCTTAAAGGAGGCCCCCCCAACCCCCCAGTCTAAAGAAAAGGGAGCGTCTCCCACCAAATCCACTCTACCTACCTAAACCCTCCCCAAACTTCACTCCCACTCCTCCATTTGCTGAGCTGCCCCCATCCCCCACCTCCTTAATCTTCTGCACCACACCTCCTCCTCCCTTCCAACTCTCCCCAACCCTTCTCTTTACATATTCCTTTTCTTAATCTACTTCCCCCACCTACCCCTCTACCTCTTCACCATTTTCTTCCCAAAACATACAGTCACCCCTCTCCCCAAACCCAACCTTGATTCTCCAGCTGATCAGGCCACCTACCTGGTAAGGAAGGGTGTGTAGAGGGGGTAGGGCCCCCAGCTTTGGTCTGAGAACTGTTGATTCCGTCCCCCAGAGCCTCTCCCACTGAAGGGCTAGGGAGGGCATGCGGGCTCTGTGGCTGTCCTTGGGGAAGTTCTTCCTCCTGCCTAGGGGAGCCTCTTCTACCTTTAGATACAGAGGTGGTCTCCTCTTCAATATGAGCGGACTGCAGGGCTAGTGGAGTATCTGGAGCCAAAGACTCCAGGAGCCCTTCCGGTGAAGAGGGATTTGCCCCCACCCCAGGATCAGTTGGCAACACTTCAGGGGTCTGACCCCCTGGTCCAGATTCTAAGGTGTGATCTCCAGTATCCCACTCAAGGGTCCCCTCTGGACCGTGGTCCACCTCTGGGGAAGAGGGGGCTTTATAGAGTAGCCCCCCCAGCCCCAACAGCTCAGTGGCTCCATCCAGGACTCCAGGGTCTTTATCCAGGCCAGCAGGGGCATCAAGCAGATCCAGAGCTCCCGAGGATGGAGAAGGGCCAGGGGGGGCCCATCCTTGAGTTGGGGCAGTCTGGGATTCCAGTAGATCCTCACCAAACTCCATGTCTACTGGAAGGTCTCCAGCCAGGGGCTTCTCTGGCAGGGTCAACGGGTCAAATGGACTGGGGAAATCACTGGGGTCCATGAGGATGAGTGGATATGGGCTGTGGACTAGGGGTAGAAGAGGAGGCAGAAGATGGGGGGGGCTTCACTAGAATCCCTTCTTATACAGGCCGTAGGACACACCCCATCAACCAGTCGATTCTGTCTGACCAGCCCCCACCACAACCAGACAAGCATTCATAGGAGCTTTAGTCCAAATGACCACTCCCCCCACAAGGACTCACACACACACACCGCCCCCTATAGGGAGAGGTGTACACACACACAACACACACACACACACACACACACACAACGCCCCCTATAGGGAGAGGTGTACACACACACACACACACACACATACACACACACACACAGAGCCCCCTATAGGGAGAGGTGTATACACACACACACACACACACACATACACACACACACGACCGCCACCTATAGGGAGAGTTGTTCCCCAGCCTGGCCCAGTGCCCACACTCGCACCAAGCAGTTGGTCGGTCCACCAGCCCGCCTGCCCCCGCCACCCCACCGCAACTCCCAGGTCCCCTCCCTCCTTAACATTTCAACCCCCAGTCCCCAACTTGAATGCCCCCTTAGAGCCTCTAAGGACCGCAGCCACAATGAGCCTTTCCCGCCCCAGCGATCTCAGTTTCTAGTACCTTCTCACACTCCCACAGTCCCCCCCCAACTCCCCAGTTTTTTCTACCACCCAGTCTGGCCCCACGACCTCCCCCCACTCCTGTACACCCTGAGCCTTTTCCTAGCCCCCACAAACTGTAACCCTCCCCCCATTACTTTCGAGGGTCACCCACTTCCCCAACCCGGCCCCCAGTTTCCAGCTGCTCCCCCAGTCCTCCTCCTGTTGCCCACCCCCCACCTTAGGCATTTACAGGAAGACATTTTGGAGCTGCGATCTCTCCTTAGACAACCCCCCCACCTCCCAGCCAATGATAGATCCTGTCGACAGGTTCGGTTTGGATTGATCAGGCTCGACCCCTACCTGCAGCAGGGTTAGTGTACCAGCTACAACCCTAGAACTGCAGACAGCGAAGGCCCCGCGCTCCTTCTCCACCTCCCTCCCTAGCAGCCTGGACAGGGGTCGTGGCCCCTTTAAATGGCAGCACTGCTCACAGCGCCCAGCGCTCTGCACCAGGCGGGCGGGCGGCGCCAGCGACGGACGCTATTGGCTGGCTCGGGGAGGGGGCTCGCGAGACAGCGCCAGCCCCCAGCGCGAGACTCCCAGTCCTGTGGCCGCCTGGAAATTGCGGAGTGGAGTACGGTCGATAGAGACGGAGCTTGAGCCCCCACCCGGAGCCCCCGTTAGCTAGGAAGGAAAAGCTAGTCTTTGGAGCTCAGAAGCCTTCACCCAGGGGAAGGCGACGCCCCCTTGCTACCGCAGGGCCTAGCACTGGAACCCCCTTAAACCATCTAAGCACCTGCTTCCCTTACCTGGCTCAAGAGTCTGGCCCACCGTCACACCCTTGCCCGCCCTACCTCCTAGAGCCCACTCTACCCCTGGAGCCCACTCTACCCGTGATCCCCTCCTCTCATTCAAATGGTTCCCGGTCCCCTCCCCCTCCCCGTGTGTTTCTCCGCTTCCCACTCGTGTGTTCGACTCTTCCCACCCCAATGCCCACCCCCCTCAACAGTCCCTACCTACGCCATGCAGCAAGCGCGCCCGCGGAGATTACCCTCCCCCCAACCCCACCTCTCTGGGGGGCCGCCCCCTGGGCAACTGTTGGGGTAATGAGTGACAGCGGAAGGTGGAGGAAGGTGGGGGAAGGTAGGGACCAGCCTTCACGTGCCCCTCCTCCCCTTGTCTGGCTTGGGGTGGGGGAACAGCTCACTATTATGAGAGTCAGAGTTGTGGGGTACCTTAAGCTCTGGTCTCTAGCCACCCGGGGAGGGTGAAATGGCTCTGGCTCAGTGACAACGCCTATGCAGTAACTGTTACTGCGTGATGACCCCAAAACCAGGTCCTACAAAGCCGCCCCCCACACGTGCACACGCACACACACTCAAGGGTCTTAGGATAAGTTCTGAGATCTTCGCCCTGAGTCTTCTTGCAAGAGCTCCTTGTATGCTCTCTCCAGTAGTTTTCCTCACCAAGGCCTTTCTCTCTACCTCTCTCTTGGCCTCCCTTGGTCTGCGTCTCTCCTGGTTTCTGTCTCTCTGTTTCTGTGTCTCTCTAGCATTCTTTCGGTCTCTTTTTGTCTCTCGGTCTCTCATGTAGGAACGGGAGCGAGCATGCAAGCGAGGAAGCGCGTACACGCGCGCGCGCACACACACACACACACACACACACACACACACATACACACAGCCCCCCTCCCGGTAGATTCTTAGCATGTGGGTGTGGTTGAGGTTGAGGCAACAGAAGGGTTGGGGGGAGGGCGTGAACATTAGGCCTGCTGATTTGTTCAACATGTGTGCTAGGCTCCATTCTCAGTGTGCATTTATAGTGAGAGCACTTTGCAGCCCTCAGGGCCCATCCCCACCCCCTGCAAACCCTGCAGACCCTGCAAGCTCTGTAAGCTCTGCAAGCTGCGGAGCATTTCCTATCTGAAATAATGAGGAGGCTATGGCTGGGAAGGAGTCCCAGGCCAGACTTAGGAACATTTAGGTTTGATGTCCAGTGACTGCTGGAGCCTGTCTCTTGCCTTTGGGCCTTTCTCCCTTCCCATGAAGAGCAGCAGAACCGCTGGCTCGTGTCCTTCCTGTCCTCCAGCAGTTTTGTCCTCTCTTGTTACTTTCCCACGACTCTTATCCTTCCTAGCCCCCCCTCCCCCCCACACGACATGGCCTTGAAGTTATTTTCTCCTATATACAGATATAAATGCCAGTTTGTTTGTCTTTTTTTTTTGTCCCCAGCCCAGCTTTCTTTTTATCTTATCCAGTATTCGATGTACTCGATCTTCCTCCTCCCTCTTAATTCTATGTCCCTAAGCCTATCTTTACATTTTCAACTTGTTTTATCTCAACACAGCAACGCCTGGATCTTTGCTTGCTGTGGTTGCCAGGTATACCTGATTTCGAGTGGAGAAGACACTCTAAGGGAGATGAATGGTGTATTATTAATTTACAGTCAATGTAGTGGTGAACCCTGGATATGGCTCACCCAGTAGAGTGCACAAGTTATTATATGCAGGGACCCGGGTTCAAACTCCAGGTCCAACAAAGGGAAAACTTCACTGAGCAGTAGAGCAGTACTATAGGTATCTCTGTCTCTCTATTCCCCTCCCTTTCTATCCCTTTCTCACCCTCCATCCAAAAAAAAAAAATTAAGTGACTAATATATATATATATATTTGCCTCCAGTATTATTGCCCGGGCTCAGTGCCTGCACCATGAATCCACTGTTCCTGGAGTCCATTTTTTCCCTTTTCTTACCCTGGTTGTTTTATCATTGTTGTAGTTATTATTATCAGTTATTGATGTCGTTGTTGCTGGATAGGACAGAAAGAAATGGAGAGAGGAGGGGAAGACAGAGACCTGCTTCACTGTCTGTGAAGCGACTTCTCTGTGAAGCGACTCCCCTGCAGGTGGGGAGCTGGGGGCTGGAACCAGGATCCTTACACCAGCCCTTGCGCTTTTCTCCACGTGCACTTAACCCACTGCGCTACCGCCCGACCCCCTATTTTCTTTTTACATATTTATTTACTCAATTACAGAATAGAGAAACAGAAGTCAAGGGGCCAGGTGTTGGTGCACCTGGTTGAGGGTACATGTTACAGTGTGCAAGGTTTTAGGCCCCCAGCCGCCCCCACCTGCAGGGGGAAAGCTTTGCAAGTAGTAAAGCAGTGCTGCAGGCCTCTCTCTCTCTTTCTCCCTATCGCCCCCTACCCTCTCAATTTCTGGCTGTCTCTATCCAATAAATAAAGATAATAAAAAAATTTTAAAGAAGAAACGGAAGTCAAGAGGGAAAGTAGATATATAGAGGGAGAGACAGACTATTGTGAATTACTAGCAGTCACTTTATATTTGCAATAGTTAGGTAAACTGTTGGTTTTGATGGGTGGGAAGGATGACTGCTCACTAAAGGAATTGCAAACAAATTTTTCTAGTCTAATATTTTTATTATCTTTTTTAAAAAGATTTTTATTTATTTATTAATGAGAAAGAACCAGATATCACTCATGTGCTGCCGGGGATTAAATTCGGGACCTCATGCTTGAACCCAATACTTTTATCCATTGTGCCACTTCCCGGACCACTTTTTTTTAAATTGTTATCTTTATTTATTTATTTATTGGATAGAGCAGCTAGAAATTGAGAGGAATGGGAGATAGAGAGGAAGAGAGACAGAGAGACACTGCAGCACTGCTTCACCTCTAGCAAAGATTGCCCCCTGCAGGTGGAGAATGGGGGTTTGAACTTGGATCTTTGCTTGTTGTCACACATGCGCTCAACGGGGAGTGTCAGCTCCCAAAAAGATTTTTTAAAAAATGGCGGCCAGGAACCGTGGAGTCATCGTGCAGGAGGCAGCGAGCTCCAGCCATAAACCTGGTGGAAAAAAGAAAAGAAAGAATGATAGAGAAAGAAAAAGAAATCGAAAAAGGCAGTGTGGTAGTGCAAAGGTATGTGGGTTCTGGAAATAGATCAGGATTCTAATCTTATTTCTGCTCTGTTTTAAACTAGGTCATTTCAGGGGTGGGCGATAGCATATTTGGTTGAAATCACACCTTAATAAACACAAAGACCTAGGTTCCAACCTCCCACTCCCCATCTGCAGGGAGCAAGTGCTGCAGGTGTCTTTCTTTGTCTCCTTTCACCTCTTTATTTCTCTCTGTTGAATTGAATTTAAAAGAGAAAGAAAAAAGTGGCCACCGGGAACAGTCCTACCAGGTTCAGTCACTGGCACCACCATAACTCAGATTTCTTTCTCTCTCCTCTCTCTCTCTCTCTCTCTCTCTCACACACACACACACACATATAAAAATACACTTAAAAAAAGAAAAGAAAGGAAATAATGGGCGTAGGGTAGATAGCATAATGGTTATGCAAACAGACTCTCATGCCTGAAGCTCCGAAGTCCCAGGTTCAATCCCCCGCATCACCATAAACCAGAGTTGAACAGTGCTCTGGATTTAAGGGGGCCAGGCGGTAGCGTAGCGGACTAAGTACACAGGGTGCGAAGCACAAGGACCAGCATAAGGAACCCGTCTCCCCACCTTCGGGGGGGAGGTTGCTTCACAAGAGGCGAAGCAGGCCTGCAGGTGTCTGTCTTTCTCTCCCTCTCTCTGTATCCCCCTCCTCTCTCCATTTCTGTCTGCCCTATCCAACAACAACAACAGCAGTAACAACAAAGGCAACAAAAATGGGAAAATGGCCTCCAGGAGCAGTGGATTCATAGTACTGGAACCGAGCCCCAGCGATAATCCTGGAAGCAAATAATAATACACTTAAAATATAAGATTATAGGGAGTCAGGCGGTAGCGCAGCGAGTTAAGTAGAGGTGGCGTGAAGCGCAAGGACCCGCTTAAAGATCCCAGTCTGAGCCCCTGGCTCCCCACCAGCAGGGGAGTCGCTTCACAGGCGGTGAAGCAGGTCTGCAGGTGTCTTTCTCTCCCCCTCTCTGCCTTCCTCTCCTCTCTCTGTTTCTCTGTCCTATCCAACAACAACAACATCAATAACAATAACAATAATAATTACAACAACAATAAAAAAGACGTCAAGGGCAACAAAAGGGAAAATAAATCGATATAAAAACAAACAAAAAATAAGATTATAAAAAATAATATAGGAGGCTGAGTGGTGGCACAACGGTTTAAGTGCACATGGTGCGAAGCTCAAGGACCAGCATAAGGATCCCGGCTCCAGTCCCCGACTCCCCACCTGCAGGGGTGTCGCTTCACAAGCAGTGAAGGAGGTCTTCAGGTGTCTATCTTTCTCTCCCTCTCTCTCTCTTCCTCTTCTCTCTGATTTCTCTGTCCTATCCAACAACGACAACAGCAATAACAACAACAATAATAACGATAAATAAGTAGGGTAACAAAAGGGGGAAAAATAGCCTCCAGGAGCAGTAGATTTATAGTGCAGGCACCAAGTCCCAGCGATAACCCTGGAGGTAAATAAATAAATAAATAAATGGCAAAAGTAGATAGTATAATGGTTATGCAAAGAAACTGTCATGCTCCAAAGGCCCAGGTTCAATCCCTCGCACCACCATAAGCCAGAGCTGAGCAGTGCTCTGGTAAAAGGAAAAATAATAAATAAAATAAAAAGTGAGATTATCCAAATGTCCAATAATAGGAGTTGGGGTAAATCAGTTTGAGTTTTATTCCTATAATGAATGTACTCATTAACAGCAGCATTAATAAAAATGAGGCAGAAGTGCTGGGCAGTGGTGCACTCATTAGATTGCACATGTTCCCGTGTGCAAAAACCTGCAGGGAGGGACATTTTAAGAGCAGTGAAGTAAGTCTGCAAGTGTCTTTCTCTCTCTCTCTCTCTTTCTCTCTCTCTCCCCTCTCAATTTCTCTCTGTCCTGTTGAAAGGAAAGAAGGGAAAAAAGGAGGGAAAGGGGAAGTGGATTTATAGAATTGGAAGCAGTGGATTTATAGTGCCAGCACAGAACCCCAGAGATAACCCTGGTGGCAATAAAAAAATTAAAAGACAGAATACAAAGCATGTCTAGGACAGTGAAACTATTTTCTATTTTAATTTTTATATTATTATTATTATTTGCCTCCAGGATTATCGCTGGGCCTCTGTGCCTGCACCACGAATCCACTGCACCTGGAAGCCATTTTCCCATTTTTGTTGCCCTTGTTGTTATAACTGCTGTTGTTGTAGGATAGGACAGAGAGAAATCTAGAGATGGGGGGAAGACAGAGAGAGGGAGAGAAAGACCTGTAGACCTGCTTCACCATTTGTGAAGCGACCCCCCTGTAGGTGGGGAGCCAGGGGCTCAAGCCGGGATCCTTACGCTGGTCCTAGTGCTTCGAACCATGTGTGCTTAACCCTCTGCACTACCGCCCCGGCCCCCTTAATTTTTATTTTTTATTATATTTGTTTTTTTCTTTATTGGGGGTATTAATGGTTTGCAATCAACAGTAAAATAAGTAGTTTGTAAATGTGTACCATTTCTCAGTTTTCCACATAACAATTCGACCCCCTCTAGGATTATTATCTTTATTTGATAAAGACAGCCAGAAATTGAGAAGAAGGGGGAGACAGAGAGGGAGACAGAGACGCCTGCAGCACTGCTTCACCACTTGTGTGAAGCTTTCCCCTGCAGGTGGCGACAGGGGCTTACGCATTGTAACATATGAGCTCAACCAGGGGCACCACCACCTAACCCTGAAACTATTTTTTGAAGGTTTGTTTTATTTACTTATTTTATTTTTAATTTATTTCTTTATTGGGGAATTAATGTTTTACATTCAACAGTAAATACAATACTTTGTACATGCATAACATTCCCCAGTTTCCCATTTAACAATACAATCTCCACTATGTCATTTATCATCCTTCATGGACCTATATTCTCCCCACCCACCCACTCCCACCCCAGAGTCTTTTACTTCGGTGCAATACGCCAATTCCATTTCAGGTTCTACTTGTGTTTTCTTTTCTGATCTTGTTTTTCAACTTCGGCCTGAAAGTGAGATCATCCCATATTCATCCTTGTCTCTGACTTATTTCACTCAACATGATTTTTTCACGGTCCATCCAAGATTAGCTGAAAACGGTGAAGTCACCATTTTTTACAGCTGAGTGTAGTATTCCATTGTGTATATATACCACAACTTGCTCAGCCACTCATCTGTTGTTGGACACCTGGGTTGTTTCTAGGTTTTGGCTATTACAAATTGTGCTGCCAAGAACATATGTGTACACAGATCTTTTTGGATGGATGTGTTGGGTTCCTTAGGATATATCCCCAAGAGAGGAATTGCAGGATCATAGGGTAGGTCCATTTCTAGCCTTCTGAGAGTTCTCCAGACTGTTCTCCACAGAGGTAGGACCAATTTGCATTCCCACCAGCAGTGTAGGAGGGTTCCTTTGACCCCATACCCTCTCCAGCATTTGCTGCTGTTACCTTTTCTGATGTATGACATTCTCACAGGAGTGAAGTGATATCTCATTGTTGTCTTTATTTGCATTTCTCTGACAATCAGAGACTTGGAGCATTTTTTCATGCGTTTCTCGGCCTTTTGGATCTCTTCTGTGGTGAATATTCTGTCCAAGTCCTCACCCCATTTTTGGATGGGGTTATTTGTTGTCTTGTTGTTGAGTCTGGCAAGCTCTTTATATATGTTGGTTATTAACCTCTTGTCTGATGTATGGCATGTAAAGATCTTCTCCCATTCTGTGAGGGGTCTCTTGGTTTGGGTAGTGGTCTCTTTTGCTGTGAAGAAGCTTTTTAATTTGATGTAGTCCCATAGGTTTATACTTGCTTTAGTCTTCTTTGTAATTGGATTCGTTTTATTGAAAACGTCTTTAAAATGTATGTGGAAAAGAGTTCTGCCAATATTTTCCTTGATCCACTTGGAATTTACTTTTGTATTTGGTGAAATACAGTGGTTCAGTTTCATTCTTCTGCATGTTTCAACCCATTGTTTCCAACACCATTTGTTGAAGAGACGCTGCTTTCCCCATTGAATGCTACAAATGTTTATCTGGAACCAGAAAAGACCTAGAATTGCCAAAACAATCTTGAAAAAAAAAAAAGAACAGAACCAGAGGCATCACACTTTGTCAAAGATTAGATGTCCATAGGTGTGGGGCCTCATTTCTGGGCTCTCAATTCTTTTTTTTTTTTCCTTTTTTATTTATTTATTTATTTCCTTTTGTTACCTTTGTTGTTTCATTGTTGTGGTTATAATTGTTGTTGTTATTGATATCGTTGTTGGATAGGACAGAGAGAAATGGAGAGAGGAGGGGAAGACAGAGAACGGGAGAGAAAGACAGACACCTGCAGACCTGCTTCACCACCTGTGAAGCGACTCCCCTGAAGGTGGGGAGCCGGGGGCTCGAACCGGGATCCTTCTACCGGTCCTTACGCTTTGCGCCACATGTGCTTAACCCCTGCGCTACCGCCCGACTCCCTGGGCTCTCAATTCTATTCCACTTGTCAGTGTGTCTATTCATGTTCCAGTACCAAGCAGTTTTGATGACAGCGGCCCTATAATATAGTTTGAGATCTGGGAGTGTGATGCCTCCGGTTCTGTTCTTTTTTTTTTTTTTCAAGATTGTTTTGGCAATTATAGGTCTTTTCTGGTTCCAGATAAACATTTGTAGCATTTTTTCTATTCTCCTAAAAAATGTGCTTGGGATCTTGATGGGGATAGCATTAAATTTGTATATGGATCTAGGTAATATATTTATTTTGATGATGTTAATTCTTCCAAACCATGAATATGGAATATCTTTCCACTTCTTTGTGCCTTTTTCAATTTTTTTGAGTAGTGACTCATAATTTTCAGTATACAAGTCTTTCACTTCTTTGGTTAGGTTTACTCCTAGATATTTTATTCTTTTTGTTGCTATAGTAATAGGAATTGATTTCTGGATTTCAATTTCTTCTAACTTAGTGTTTGCATAGAGGAATGCCACTGACTTTTGAATGTTAATTTTATAGCCTGACACCTTACTGTATTTCCTGATGATTTCCAAAAGCTTCTTGCTGGATTCCTTAGGATTTTCCATGTATACTATCATGTCATCTGCAAATAAGGAGAGTTTGACTTCTTCTCTTCCAATCTGTATCCCTTTAATTCCTTGCTCCTGCCTGATTGCTGTGGCAAGAACTTCCAACACTATGTTGAATAGTAATAGTGATAGTGGACATCCCTGTCTAGTACCTGATCTGAGTGGAAATGCTTCCAGTTTTCACCATTGAGTATGATGTTGGCTGTAGGTTTGCTATATATAGACTTCACTATCTTTAGGAATTTTCCATCTATTCACATTTTTGTAGTGTTTTGATCATAAAGGGATGTTGTATTTTGTCAAAGGCTTTCTCTGCATCAATTGATATGACCATGTGGTTTTTGGTCTTGCTTTTGTTGATGTGGTGGATCACATTGATTGATTTACGTATATTAAACCAACCTTGCATGCCTGGGATAAACCCCACTTGGTCATGATGAACAATCTTTTTGATATACTGCTGTATCCAGTTGGCTAGAATTTTGTTTAATATTTTCGCATCTATGTTCATCAGAGATATTGATCTGTAGTTTTCTTTTTTGGTTGTGTCCCTGTCTGCTTTTGGTATCAGGGTGATGTTGGCTTCATAGAAGCTGGCAGGGAGTACTCCAGTGTCTTCAATCTTCTGGAAGACTTTTAAAAGTAGAGGTATTAGTTCTTCTTTGAAGGTTTTGTAGAATTCATTTGTAAAACCATCTGGTCCAGGACTTTCATTTTTGGGGAGATTTTTGATAACTGTTTCAATTTCATTAGCTGTGATGGGCCTGTTCATGTTATCCACTTCCTCTTTACTTAGTTTTGGAAGTTGGTAGGTATCTAGGAAATCGTCTATTTCTTCCAGGTTCTCTAGCTTGGTGGCATATAGTTGTTCATAGAAGCCTCGCATGATATGTTGAATTTCTGCGGTGTCTCTTGTTGTGTGTCCTCTTTCATTTACTATCCGATTTATTTGGGTCTTCTCCCTTTTTTGTTTTGTGAGTCTGGCTAAAGGTTTGTCGATTTTGTTTACTCTTTCAAAGAATCAACATTTACTTTCTTTGATCTTTTGTATGGTTTTCCTATTCTCAATGTTATTGATTTCTGCCCTAACTTTAGTGATTTCTGTCCTTCTGGTTGCTTTAGGGTTCCTTTGTTGTTCTTCTTCTAGGTCTTTAAGATGTGCAATCAGGCTGTTTATTTGTGCTTTTTCTTGTTTCCTAATGTGTGCTTGTATAGCTATGAACTTCCCTCTTAGGACTGCTTTAGCTGTGTTCCAAATATTTTGATAGCTTGTGTCTTCATTTTCATTGAACTCTCGAAACATTTTGATTTCTTCCTTGATTTCCTCTTTGACCCAGAAGTTGTTAAGAAGTGTACTGTTGAGCTTCCACATTTTGGGACTGTTACTAATCTTTTGTTGATTGATAAGTGTTAGTTTAATTCCACTGTGGTCTGAAAAGGTGCTTGGGATGATTTCAGTGCTCTTGAATTGGCTGATGCTGTCTTTGTGGCCTAACATATGGTCTATCCTTGAGAATGACCCATGTGGATTTGAGTAAAATGTGTATTCCAGTTTCTTGGGATGAATGACTGAAAATGTCCAGTAGTTCTAGTTTATCTATCTCTTCATTTAGCTCCCTTACGTCTTTATTGATTTCCTGCCTGGATGATCTGTCAAGTTGAGAGAATGGGGTGTTGAAGTCCCCTACTATGATTGTGTTACTGTTAATATATTGCTGTAGCTCTTTCAGTGGAAGTTTGATGTATTTAGATGGCTTCTCATTGGGTGCATAGATATTAATAATTGTTAAGTCCTCTTGATTGGCTGATCCTCTGAGCATTAAGTAGTGTCCATTCCTATCTTTTTTAATCTTATCTATTTTAAAGTCTGTTATGTCAGATATGATAATAGCTGTTCCTGCCCTTTTTTGTGGGCCATTGGCTTGTATGATAGTTTTCCATCCTTTCACTTTAAGTCTGTGTTTGTCTTGTTGAGTTAGGTGAGTTTCCTGTAGACAGCATATTGTTGGGTTGTGTTTTATGATCCATCTTCCTACTCTGTGTCTTTTAATAGGTGAATTCAGGCCACTGACATTTATTGATATCAAAGATTGAAGATATTTTAACGCCATTCTTGTAGAGTTTTAGAGTGTTTTGATATATATCCTATTTGTGGTGCTCTGATTGTTTATAGGAGAACTTTCAGAACTTCTTTCAGGGCAGGCTTGGTGATAGTTGATTCCTTCAACTGTTGCTTGTCTGAGAAGGTTTTGATGCCTCCATCTAGTCTGAATGACAGTCTAGCAGGATATAGTATTCTTGGCTGAAAGCCTTTCTCATTGAGTACTCGATAGATATCTTGCCATTGTCTTCTGGCCTGTAGTGTTTGTATGGAGAAGTCTGCTGCTAATCTTATGGGTTTTCCTTTGTAGGTGACTCTTTGTTTTTCTCTTGCAGCCTTCAGGATCCTTTTTTTCTCTCTCTTTTTTTTCTCTCTCTTTTTTTTTAATATTTTATTTTATTTATTTATTTCCTTTTGTTGCCCTTGTTGTTTTATTGTTGTAGTTATTATTGTTATTGTCGTCATTGTTGGATAGGACAGAGAGAAATGGAGAGAGGAGGGGAAGACAGAGAGGAGGAGAGAAAGACAGACACCTGCAGACCTGCTTCACCTGCAGGTGGGGAGCCGGGGTTCGAACCGGGAGCTTTATGCCGGTCCTTGTGCTTTGTGCCACCTGCGCTTAACCCGCTGCGCTACAGCCCGACTCCCCAGGATCCTTTCTTTATCCTTATTCCTTTCCATTCTAAGTATGATATGTCTTGGTGTCTTTATGTCTGGGTTAATTCTGTTTGGGACCCTCTGGGCTTCTTGAATCTTTATGTCTTTGATGTTGTCTAGAATAGAGAAATTTTCAGCTACTATGGCCTGGAAAATGCTTTCTTCCTCTCCTTGTCTTTCTTTTCTGGTATGCCAATAATGCGTATATTGTTTCTTTTGAAGTCATCCCATAGGACTCTGTTGTTGTTTTCAGCATCTCTTAATCTCTTTTTGAGGTCTCTTACTTCTTTTTTAGTTGTCTCTAATTCATCCTCAATCTTGCTAATTCTGTCTTCAGCCTCATAGATTCTATTCTCTCTGCCATCTACTGTTTTCTGGAGTCCATCTATTTTGTTGCCCTGTTCTGATACTGTTTTAGTTTGTTCAACTAGTTGCCTTCTTAGCTCAGCGATTTCAGCTTTCAGCTCTCTGATAACCATGAGTTAATTAGTATTTTCTTCCATAGTCTCATTTGTTGTTCCTGTATTTCTGATTACAATTTTTTCAAATTCTTTACTCACTCCTGTTATTATTTCCTTAGCTAATGTTTGGATGTTGAACTCGTTATTTTGTGTTTCACACTCTGGAGGACTTTTAGCTGGACTCTTGTCCTGGTTCGATTCTCCAATATTTTTTCTTGTTGTTTTAACCACTTTATATATTATGTTATGAGTTCCCTTTATCAGTACTTTTCAAATTATTGATCACTATTGCCTGGATTGACTTGTGTCTAAGTAAGTTAATTAAAGGGTTCACAGTGGTGGAAGTTGACAGTTGTTTCAGTAGTATTTAAATCTCTGAGTTGGAGCTCAGTGGTTTAAAAGCCTCTTTTTTTTTTCTTCCCTGTAGGCTATGGGAGCCTGAGGGCTTTTAAACTATCAATAGGCTTCAGCTTAATCACTGACTTCTGACCAAAAGATAAAGCAGGGTGTGGTAGAGATAATCCAGTGGTTATGCAAAGAGACTTTCACAGCCCCTCAGCTATGCCACCGAGGTATAGGTCTTCTCCTGAGTTTCCTGGTTAGATCTCTGTCCCCTGGTGTCCCTCCCTGTCGCTGCTCCAGATTCTGAGGGTAGTAGCAATGGAGACTCAGAGTTGCACTTGGTGTGTCTCTGGGGAGTCCTCTCCTCCCTTCAGCTGTCCCCTTGTTGGTGGAGCAGACTGGAGGTGGTGTCTCAACTGATAAACTGCTGAACTGTTAGCAGTCACTTAATCTCTCCTTAGGCTCCTCTCTCCTCTCTGTCACCAGCCACACGTGTTTGTACTCACCGGTGATTTAGTGGGTTCCTGTGGTCAGTCTAGTCCTGTCTTGTTTTGGTCCTGGGTGGTCTCCTTTGGTATCCCTAGTTGATCTGGGAGAGGAGAGAAGAGGAGAGGAGAGGAGAGGAGAGGGGAGGAGAGGAGAGGAGAGGAGAGGAGAGGAGAGGAGAGAAAGCGATTTGCTGCTAGTAGCTCTGCCTCCAGAAGTTGAATCCCCTGTTTTATTTATTTTGATTACATATATGATAGAGTTGAGAGTGAGAGAGACAGAGAGAGAGAAAGACTGACCAGAGCACCACTGGTACATGTGATGCCGTGGATGCCACCAGGAGTATGTCTTGCTTCAAGCATCCACACCCTGTGCTCTACCAGTTGAGCTATTTCCCTGGCTGCTTGTGAATCTATTCTGTACAATTCTCTAACCATGCATTTAAATAATTCATGTAAATGCATTTATTAAGACTCATGGAATGTAGAGCACCAAAAGTTAATCATGTAAAGTGTGGACTTTTTGAATTAGAAGGATGTGTTGCTGCCCAGGAGGTAATGCAGTGGCTGGAATATTAAACTCAAGGGCACAAGGCATCGAATGTGCCAGTGACACTCTGGTTCTTGTGTGTGTGTGGTGTTTTTTTTTTCAATTTATCTCTCTCTTGTGCCAAAAAATAAATGAAAGTAAGAAAAAAAAAGCAAAAGATGTCAACATAGGTTCATGAATGTTTGATGACAGGATGTTGATAGTCAAGGAAACTTGCATAAGGGAGAGGCAGAGTATATGGGAACTTTCATCTCAATATTTTTATTTATAATTTAACAATGTTTTACAAAGTTAGAAGATTTTGAGGGGGGTATCCTAGTGGTTATGCAAAGAGAGACTCATGTCTGAGGCTCCAAGCTTCCAGGTTCAATCCCCTGTACTACCATAAACTAGAGCTCAGCAGTGCTCTGGTAAAAAAAAAAAATCAGGAGTATCATTTCACTCCCAAAGAATTTTTTTTGTAATTTCATGTGTTTCAATTATAGAATACTGCATGTGAGTCAAACATCACTAATGGTATGTGTTTTTATTTTATAATGCATTTTTTAAAATTTTATTTCCATTTTTTAAAATATTTTATTTATTAATGAGAAAGACAGGAGAGAGAGAAAGAACCAGACACCATTCTGGTACATGTGCTGGGGATTGAACTCAGGACTTCATGCTTGAGAGTCTAGTGCTTTAGCCACTGTGCCACCTCCCGGACCACTCCTGGTGGTCATTGGTCATTTCCTTCCTTCCTTCCTTCCTTCCTTCCTTCCTTCCTTCCTTCCTTCCTTTTTTCATTTTTTATTGGATAGAACAGAGAAATTGAGAAGGGAGGGGAGACAGAGAGGGAGAGAGAGAGAACCCTGCAGACTGGCTTTACCACTCTAGAAGCTTTCCGCCTGCAGGTGGGGACTGAGGGCTTGAACTCCTGGTCCTTACAGACCTGCTTCACCGCTTGTGAGGCGACTCCCTTATAGGTGGGGAGCCAGGGCTCGAACTGGGATTCTTCCGCTGGTCCTTGCCCTTTGCGCCACGTGCACTTAACCCGATGAGCTACCACCGGACTTCTTTAAGTCTTTTTTTTTTAATTTTCTTAATCTTTTAAGAAAAATTATTGAATAGGGAGTTGGGCGGTAGTGCATCGGTGATGCAGGTCTGCAGGTGTCTATTTTCCTCTCCCCTTCTCTGTCTTCCCCTCCATTCTCCATTTATCTCTGCCCTAGCCAACAACGGTGACATCAGTAACTACAACAATAGGGAGTCAGGTGGTAGCCCAGTGGTTAAGCGAAAGTGGCGCAAAGCACAAAGACCAGTGTAAGGATCCTGGTTCAAGCCCCCACCTGCAGTGGAAGTCACTCACGGGACAGTGAAGCAGGTCTGCAGGTGTCTATCTTTCTCTCCCCCCTCTGTCTTCCCCTCTTCTCTCCATTTCTCTCTGTCCTATCCAACAATGACTACATCAATAACAACAAAAATAATAACTACAACAACAGTGAAAAACAACAAGGGCAAAAAAAGGGAAAATAAATAAATATAAAAAATAACTACAACAATAAAACAAGGGCAACAAAAGGGAATAAGTAAGTAAATAAATAAAAAGAAAAAAGATATTAAAATGTATTGGATAGAGACATCCAGAAATTGAGAGGGAAGTGGGTGATAGGGAGAGAGAAGGGCAGGGGAGACAGCATAATGGTTATTCAAATAGACTCTCATGCTTGAAGCTCCTAAATCCCAGGTTTAATCCCCAGCACCACCATAAATCAGAGCTGAGCAGTGCTCTGGAGTTTCTCTGTGTTTATGTCTCTCTGCATCTCTCTCAAAAATAAAATTTAAAAAAAGTTAAAAAAGAGAGAGGGAGAGAGACAGACACCTTCAGCCCTGCTCCACCACTTGTTAAGCTTTCCCCCTGCAGGTGGGGTTGGGGGGCTTGAACCCAGGTCCTTGTGCATTGTAACATGTGCCCTCAACCAGGTGTACCACCCCCCCCTTTTTTTTTTTACCAGAGCAGTGTTCAGCTCTGGTTTATGGTGGTGTGAGGGGATTGAACCTGGGACTTTGGAACCTCAGGCACAGGAGTCTCTGCATAAACATTATGCTATCTAACCCCACCCCTCTTTCTATTTTTTAGAAATTGAGAGGGTAAGGAGATGAGAGGTAGAGAGGGAAAGAAATAGACACCTACAGACCTGCTTCTTCACTGCTTCTGAAGCGTACTTTCTGCATGTGGGGAGTGTGTGTGTATGGGGGGGTTTGAACGCTGGGTCTTTGCACTTGATGATAGGTGTACTTAACTGCGTGCGCCATTGCCTAAGCTCCCCTCTCATTAATAAATAAAATATTAAATAAATCTAAGAAAGGAAGGAAGGAAGGATGGATGGAAAAGACTGTTGAGGTTAGGGGTATGGATTCACCTGTTGACATCCATGTCCAGCAGGAAAGCAATTGCAGAAGCCAGAGCTCCTTCCTTCTACACTCCAAAAAGAACTTTGGTCCATACTCCCAGAGGGGTAAAGGATAGGGGAAGAAGACCAAAGGGCTCTGAATCCCAAGTCCACCGTGACCTGAAGCATTTGTCACCAGGAATTTTGTTTTTGTATCATTGCAGAGAGGGAAGTGAATCTAAAAAACACCAGAGGAAGCCAGGTACTATTTTCCTAATCAAAGAGGGGAAAAATTGGACGCTCAGAAGTAGTAATTGGTGTAGATGTGGCTTAGAAAGGAAGTGAAAGTGGTCTGGGAGATGGCGCAGTGGATAAAGCACTGGATTCTCAACCATGAGGTCCTGAGTTCGATCCCTGGCAGCACATGTACCAGAGTGATGTCTGGTTCTTTCTCTCCTCCTGTCTTTCTCATGAATAAATAAATAATTTCTTTAAAAAATAAAAAAAGAAAGGAAGTGAAAGCAGAAACAGAAAAACGGGCAAAAATATATAGCTAGATAGAGATATAAAGTCAACCTATATCTGTGACCATGGGAGAACTACTACAGTTTCCAATAGAGGGAATAAGGACACAGAACTCTGGTGGTGGGAATATCGGGATTATACCCCTATTATCGTATAGTTTTGAAAATAAATATTAAATCTCTATATATATCTCTTCTCTCTCTATCTCTCCTGGTAAACAGCTGTGCTATCTCCCCGGTTCTTTCGTTTTATTTTCTGATATTAAGGGTCAGCTTGTGAAAAGTTGTTAAACAGTATACTAAATGTGAACTGTCAATCATCACTCTAAACTTTCCCTAGTGAAAGCACAAAATGAAGCTTTCATTGGGTTTATTTTATTGATTTATTTTAAAATCTTATTTATTTTTGTCATCACTAGGGCTTCACTGCTCTAGGCTGACTTTTTCAGATAGAGAAAGATGAAGAGAGGGGAGAGCAGAAAGGGAAGAAGGGAGAGAAGAGCACCGAAGCTTACTTCAGTGCCATGGAGGGGGGGGGGGGGCAAGCTCAAACCTGGATCATGCACATGGCAAAGCAGTGAGCTATCCAAATGACACATTTTGTCAGCCCATTAAAAAAAAAAGGACTGTATTATGTGGAAAACAGAAATGTTGTGCATGTACAAACTAGTACATTTACTGGCGACTGTAAAACATTAATACCCCAGGAGTCCGGCTGTAGCACAGCGGGGTAAGTGCAGGTGGCTCAAAGTGCAAGGATCGGCATTAGGATCCTGGTTTGAGCCCCTGACTCCCCACCTGCAGGGGAGTCGCCTCACAAGCGATGAAGCAGGTCTGCAGGTGTCTATCTTTCTCTCCCCCTCTCTGTCTTCCCCTCCTCTCTCCATTTCTCTCTGTCCTATCCAATGATGATGACATCAATAACAACAACAATAATAACTACTACAATAAAACAAGGGCAACAAAAGGGAATAAATAAATATTAAAAATTAATTCCCAATAAAGAAATAAAAAAAGAAAGGGCTAGTGGTCTGGGAGTTGGCGCGGTGGATAAAGCATTGGATTCTCAAGCATGAGGTCCTGAGTTCAGTCCCTAGCACCACATGTGCCAGAGAGATGTCTGGTTCATGTAATAAATATAGGAGTACATAATCTTTCAGGGTAATTTTTTTTAAGATTTGTTTCTTTGGTATTTTTTAAAGATTTATTTATTTATTTATTTATTTATTTATTTATTTATTTATTTATTTATTTATGAGGAAGATAGGAGAGAGAGAAAGAACCAGACATCACTCTGGTACATGTGCTGCCAGGGATGGAACTTGGGACCTCATGCTTGAGAGTCTAGTGCCTTAGCTACAGCGCCACCTCCTGGACCACGATATTTTATTTTATTTTATTTTTATTTTATTTTTTTTTCAGTCAAAGCCTTTATTTATTTATTTGCAAGATAGTATGTTGACAATAGTGCTATTATTTTTAATTTTTTCCTCGTTTTTTAACTTATTATTAATCATGTGCTACAAGTTTGCAAGGTTACAATTTGCACATCCACTACCTAAGTTCCATATTCCTATCCTCCCATTTTACAATGATAATTACCATAGTTCTCATAAGTCTTACAAAAAAGTTTGCTTGCTTTTCTTTTGTTTGGATTTTATGGGGGGGGGTCAGGTTCACAGAAATCACATCTCTAGTTCCCGCATTTAAGTGGATCCTTCTGGTAGTTGTCCTTCATCTCTTTATTCATATGCAATTATGCTTTGCGAAATAAGCAAAACCCATTTTTTTAAATTTTTATTTATACAGTGGAACTATTGACAAGACTATAAGCTAAAAGGCGTACATTTTCACACAATGCCCACCCCCAGAGATCCATGTCTAGTCCCCTCCCTTGAGAGCTTTCTTATTCTTTATCCTTCTGGGAGTATTTACCCAGGATCAGTATGGGATGCAGAAGGTGGAAGGTGTGGCTTCTGTAATTGCTTCTCCACTGAACATGGGCACTGGCAGGTCCATCCATACTCCCAGACTATCTCTCTCTTTCTCTAGTGGGGCAGGGTTCTGAGCAGGCGGGACTCCAGGACACATTGGTGGGGTTGTCTGCCCAGAGAAGTCAGGTTGGCATCATGGTAGCATCTGGAAGCTGGTGGCTGCGGGGAAGTCGCTTCACAGGCGGTGAAGTAGGTCTGCAGGTGTCTGTCTTTCTCTCCTCCTCTGTCTTCCGCTCCTCTCTCCATTTCTCTCCGTCCAAATAATATTGCATCTGCCGATCACAACCTAACCGACACAACGATTGCCACCTCAACATGCTTCACCTCAGACTGTGTCCAGAGACCTCACGAGTGGAATGACAACCCTTCAGCTTCACTACTCGGGTTCCAGGTGCCACCAGGATGCTGGCCAGGCTTCCCTGGACTGAAGACCCCACCAATGTGTCCTGGAGCTCCATTTTATTTTATTAATATATTTTGCTTTTATTTTAATGAGACACCAAGAGACAGAGAAAGCTACAGAGACCAGAGCACTGTTTAGCTCTTCCTTACGGTGGTGCTGGGGATCTGTATGCTATCTACCCAGTCCAGGCTAAATGTTTTTGTGGTATTTTTGGATATATATCAAGGGGGTAGAATTGCTAGATTGAATGGTAGTTCTATTTTAACTTTTTAAGGAACTTTCATAGGGGATGAATCAATTTACATTCCCATGTAAATTCCTATGTGTAGAGGGGCTTCTTTATCTCCTCTCTAGCATGTGTTTCTGGTCTTTTTGATATAAGCTATTTTCACAGATGTGAGGTGTTATTTTATAGTCATTTTGACTTCCATTCCTCTAATAATAAGCGATAGTGAGCACTTATTCATATGCCAGTTGACCATCTGTATGCTTTCTCCTTTTCGCTTATTTAAAAAATCATTTGTCGTCCAGGAAGTGGCGCAATGGATAAAGAACTAGACTCTCAAGCATGAGGTCCAGAGTTCAGTCCCCGGCAGCACATGTGCCAGCATGATAATCTGGTTCCTTCACTCCTCCTAACTTTCTTATTAATAAATAACATCTTTTAAAATTATTTATTTATTTATTTATTTATGAGAGAGAGCTAGAGGATCACTCTGGCACATGTAATACTGGGGATTGAATTTAGTACCTCACGCTTGACAGTCCAATACTTTATTCACTGTGCCACCTCCTGGGTCACAATAAATCATTTTTTTTCTATTTTGGAAGTATCTTTTCCTCTTTTTCCTGAGTAAACACTTTATTAAGATATAGTTCGTTTGCATAACTATATAAAAAAAGATATAGTTCGGTAGTTGGGTCATAGCGCAGTGGGTTAAGCGCACATGGCCCAAAAGTGCAAGGACCAGTGTACGGATCCCGGTTCGAGTCCCGGCTCCCCACCTGCAGGGGGTTGCTTCACAAGTGGTGAAACTGATCTGCAGGTGTCTATCTTTCTCACCCCCTCCTCTCTTGATTTCTCTCTGTCCTTTGCAACAACAATGACAGCAATAACAACAATAATAACAGCAATGATAAACAACAGGGGCAACAAAAGGGAAAAATAGCCTCCAGGAGCAGTGGATTCAGACTGCAGGGAACAAGCCTCAGCGATAACCCTGGAGGCAAAAAGAAATAATAGTTTTTATACTGTGCTATTTTCCCATATGAACATACATATATATAGTGATTAGTCATACATGTATATGTAGTGATTGGTGTAAAAGAAAATATACCCCCCAAAAGAAAATAGTAGTCCTTTCTGCATAGCTACATATATTTTTTTATAGAGACAGAAATTGTGGTCTGGGAGGTGGTACAGTGGATAAAGCACTAGACTCTCAAGCATGAGCTCCCGAGTTCCATCCCTGGCAGCACATGTACCAGTGTGATGTCTGGTTCTTTCTCTCTCTCCTCCTATATTTATCATTAATAAATAAATAAAATGTAAAAAAGAGACAAATTAAGAGGGAAGGGGGAGATAAAGAGGGAGAGAGAAAGGAAGACACCTGCAGCACTGCTTCACTGTTCCTGAAGCTTCCCCTATGTAGGTGGGATCTTTACACATGGTAAGGTGTGTACTTTTCTTGGTGAGCTACCACCTGGACCCCTGCATAGTGAGAGTTTGATCATTGTTATATTTATGTTTTCCTTTCCCCCCCCCAATGATCATACCTTACCTTTACAATCAGGAAAAAAAAGCATGTATTCATTTATTTTAATCTATTTATTTATTTTTTATTGCCACCAGGGTTATGGCAGGGACTCGGTGCCAGCACTAAGAATCCACTGCTCCTGGTGGCCTTTTTTTTTTTTTTGATATTTTATTAGGACAGAGAGAAACTGAGAGGGGTGGGGGAGATAGAAAGTGAAAGAGAAGAGAGTTGGGCGGTAGTGCAGCGGATTAAGTGAAGGTGGCACAAAGCGCAAGGACTAGCTAAGGATCCCTGTTGGAGCCCCCGGTTAGAGCCGCCAGCTCCCCACCTGCAGAGGGGTCGCTTCACAGGCGGTGAAGCAGGTCTGCAGGTGTCTTTCTCTCCCCCTTTCTGTCTTCCTCTCCTCTCTCCATTTCTCTCTGTCCTATCCAACAACGATGACATCAATGACAACAACAATAATAACTACAATAATAAAAAAACAAGGGCAACAAAGGGGAATAGATAAGTAAATAAATAAATAAGAAAGGGAAAGAGGCAGAGAGACACCTGCAGCACTGCTTCACCTCTCGTTAAGCTTTTCCCCAGCAGGTGGAAACCAAGGGCTTAAACCTGAGTCCTTATGTATTGTAGTGTGTGTGTTTAACCACATGTGCCACCACCTGCCA
The DNA here is from genome assembly GCF_950295315.1 of Erinaceus europaeus. NCBI lineage: Eukaryota > Metazoa > Chordata > Mammalia > Eulipotyphla > Erinaceidae > Erinaceus > Erinaceus europaeus. The sequence goes on along the minus strand of NC_080185.1, from coordinate 75,963,556 downwards.
CCATCATCCCCAATAACTTCAAGCAGCCTGAGGGGCTGGGTGGTGGCACACCTGGTTGAGCACACATGTTACAATGCACAAAGACCAGGTTCGAGTCCCTGGCTCCCACCTACAAGGGGAAAGCTTTGACAGTAGTGAAGCAGTGCTGCAAGTGCCTCTCTGTCTCTTTCCCAATCAGCCCATTCCTCTCAATTTCTGGCTGTCTCTATCCAGTCTAGGTGATGGAGTGGCTAGATTTATGGACTCTCAAGCATGAAGTCCCAGACTTTGATCCCTGCCATTATATGTGGCAAAGTGACCCTCTAGTTCTATCACAAGTACATGAATGAAACTTAAAAGAAAAAAAAAAAAGAAGCAAGCATTAAATATTCTTTCTGCTTATGTTGTGCTTGCCTGCAGGAAATACACAAAGGATTTTTTTTCTTTTAATTTACTACTTTAGTTTTCCAATGTAAAAAGCTGTGTGATTAATCAGATATACACTAATTATTAAACTTTTTTTGAGTCTATAGTAGCTTTTTAACTTTTATAAGAAAACTGCTTTTTTTAAAACTAGAGTACTGTGGGAGTTGGGCGGTAGCGCGGCGGATTAAGTGTGGTGCAAAGCACAAGGATCAGCTTGAGGATACCAGTTCGAGCCCCTGGCTCCCCACCTGCAGTGGAGTCACTTCACAGGTGGTGAAGCAGGTGTCTATCTTTTTCTCTCCCTCTCTGTCTTCCCCTCCTATCTCCGTTTCTTTCTGTCCTATCCAGCAATGACGACATCAATGACAACAACAATAAAAACAAGGGCAATAAAAGGGGGAAATAAATAAATAAATATTAAAAAAAAAAACTAGAGCGCTGCTCAACTGTGGCTTTTGACAGTGCTGGGGAGAGAACATAGCACCTCAACGCCTTGGGTATGAAAGTATTCTTTTATTTTTTTGAGCATAGGGGAAGACAGAGAGGGGGAGAGAAAGATAGATACATGCTGACCTGCCTCATCGCTTGTGAAGAGATCCCCCTGGAGGTGGGGAGCCAGGGGCTCGAACCAGTATCCTTGCGCTGGTCCTTGCGCTTTGCACCATGTACACTTAATCCGCTGCGCTACTGCCCGACTCCCTGGTATGAAGGTATGCTTGCGGGAAGCCGGGCAGTAGCGCAGCGGGTTAAGTGAACGTGGCGGCGCGAAGCGCAAGGACAAGCATAAGGATCTGGGTTTGAGCCCCAGGCTCTCCACCTGCAGGGGAATCACTTCACAAGCGGTGAAGCAGGTCTGCAAGTGTCTTTCTCTCCCCCTCTCTGTCTTCCCCTGCTCTCTCCATTTCTCTCAGTCCTGTCCAACGACGACATCAATAACAACAATAACAACTATAACAATAAAACAACAAGGGCGGGAGTCGGGCTGTAGCACAGCGGGTTAAGCGCAGGTGGCACAAAGCACAAGGACCGGCATAAGGATCCCGGTTCGAACTCCGGCTCCCCACCTGCAGGGGAGTCGCTTCACAGGCGGTGAAGCAGGTCTGCAGGTGTCTATGTTTCTCTCCTCCTCTCTGTCTTCCCCTCCTCTCTCCATTTCTCTCTGTCCTATCCAACAACGACAACAACAATAATAACTACAACAATAAAACAACAAGGGCAACAAAAGGGAATAAATAAAATAAATATTAAAAAAAATTAAGAGAAAACAACAAGGGCAACAAAAGGGAATAAATAAATATTAAAGAAAGAAAGTATGCTTGCATGATTATTATGTTATCTTCCCATCCCTAGTAACTTTTTTGTAATTATGCATTTTTCATTCAATTCATACTAAAAGTTATCATGTAGTAATATATAAAATGTCCTCACATAACTTCTTTTAAAGAAAATTTGTTTATTTGTTTATTGGATAGAGATAGCTAGAAATTAAGAGGAAGGGGGAGAAAGAGAGACAGACACATGCAGCACAGCTCCACCACTTGTGAAGCTTTCCCCTGCAGATGGGAACCAGGGGCTTGAAACTGGGTCCTTGAGCATTGTAACGTGCTCTCAACCACCACCTACCTCTTCCCCACATATAACTTTTTTTTTTTAATCTCCAGGGTTATTGCTAGGGCTCAGTGCCTGCACTATGAATCCACTGCTCTTGGTGGCCATTTAAAAAAATATTTGCTTATTTATTTCCTTTTGTCGCCCTTGTTTTATTGTTGTAGTTATTATTGTTGTTATTGGTGTCGTCGTTCTTGGATAGGCCAGAGAGAAATGGAGAGAGCAGGGGAAGACAGAGGGGGAGAGAAAGACACCTGCAGACCTGCTTCACCACTTGTGAAGTGACTCCCTTGCAGGTGGGGAGCCGTGGGCTTGCCCGTGGTTCTTGCGCTTTGGGCCACTCGTGCTTAACCTGCTGCACTACCACCGACTCCCAGAGTATTTTTAAAATATTTTTATTATCTTTATTTATTGGATAGAGACAGCCAGATATTGAGAGGAAGGGGGATAGAGAGGGAGAGAGACACCTGCATCCCCGCTTCACCACTCATGAAGCTTTCCCCCTGAAGGTAGGGACAGGGCGTTTGAACCTGTCTCTCTCCCCCTAAAGCATTATAACATGTACACTTAACCAGGTGCGCCACCACCAGCCCCAAAGTATTTCTTAAAAGCTTTAAAAAATATTTATTTATTCCCTTTTGTTGCCCTTGTTGTATTGTTTTTTAAAATTAATTTTTTTTATCTTTATTTGCTGGATAGAGAGTCAGAAATTGAGAGGGAAGGGGGTCGTAGAGAGGGAGAGAGAGAGAGAGACACCTGAAGCCCTGCTTCACCACTTGTGAAGCTTTCCCCCTAAAGGTGGGGGCCAGGGGCTCGAGCCCCGGTCCTTGCGCACCTGGCCCCTGTATTGTTGTTATTGATGTCGTCATTGTTGGATAGGACAGAGAGAAATGGAGAGAGGAGGGGAAGACAGAGAGGGGGAGAGAAAGATAGACACCTGCAGACCTGTTTCGCCACTTGTGAAGCGACTCTCCTGCAGGTGAGGAGCCACGGGCTCAAACCGGGATCCTTACACCGGTACTTGAGCTTTGAGCCACCTGTGCTTAACCAGCTGTGTCACTGCCCGACTCCCCCCAGAGTATTTAAAAAAATTAAAAAAAATATTTACGTATTTATTCCCTGTTATTGCCCCTGTTGTTTTATTGTTGTAGTTATTATTGTCGTCATTGTTGGATTGGACAGAGAGAAATGGAGAGAGGAGGGGAAGACAGAGAGGAGGAGAGAAAGAGAGACACCTGCAGACCTGCTTCAGCACCTATGAAGCAACTTCCCAGCAGGTGGGGAGCCGAGAGCTGGAACCAGGGTCCTTTATGCTGGTCCTTGTGCTTTGCACCACGTGCGCTTAACCCGCTGTGCTACCACCGGACTCCCCCCCAGAGTATTTTTTAAGCAAGGAATTCATGTCTGAGTAAAGTACATACCGTTTAATACTACATGAATTTAAAAAGTACAAACATTTCATTGACTGGAATATATTAATGTTTTTTTTCCTGACCCATGCCCTTGCATGTGTGTGTACAATTTACCATTCCTGGAACTCATTTTCTTTTTTTTCTTTTTCCTTTTTCCAGAGCATTGCTCAGCTCTGATTTATGGTGGTGCAGGGGATTGAACCTGGGGCTTTGGAGCCTCAGGATGAGAATCTCTCTGCATAACTATTATACTATCTACCCCACCCTTTCTTTTGTTTTTAATATATTTTATTTAATCTTTTTTTTTTTTAACCAGAGCACTGCACAGCTCTGGCTTATGGTGATTCGGGGGATTGAACCTGGGACTTGACAGAGCCTCAGGCATGAGAGTCTGTTTGCATAATGATTATGCTATCTACCCCTGCCCTTTATTTAATCTTTTAAAGAGAAAGATATATACAGAGAGAAAGACCAAAGCACTACTCAGCTCAGTTTTATTGTGGTGCTGGGGGTTGAACCTGAGATTTTTGGATCCTCAGGTATAAGACTCTTTTTTGCATAACCACTATGCTGTCTCTCCAGTCCCACATTTTCAATCATATATAAAGAGACAGAGAGGAGAGAGACTATGCCACCAAAATCATGACATTTCTATATGGTGCTGCAACTGGAAAATGAGCCTCATGTGTATGGCAAGGAACACACCCTACCCAGTGAGTGTGCCACTATAAAGAAATTAGGGTGGGGGTAGATAGCATAATGATAATGCAAAGAGTGGTCCGGGAGGTGGCACAGTAATAAAGCTTTGGACTCTCAAGCATGAGGTCCCGAGTTCGATCCCTGGCAGCACATGTGCCAGAGTGATGTTTGGTTCTTTCTCTCTCCTCCTATCTTTCTCATAAATAAATAAAATCTTTAAAAAAATGTAAAAATGATTATGCAAAGAGATTCTCATGCCTGAGGCTCCAAAGCCCCAGGTTCAATCTCCCGCACCACCATAAACCAGAATTGATTAGTGTTCTGGTTAAAAAAAAAAAAATCATTAAAAAAAAGTGCGGGTTGTGGGAGACAGTGTAATTGTTATGCAAATATACTCTAATATCCGAAGTTCTGAGGTCCCAAATTCAATCCCTCACACCACCATAAAAGAGAGCAGTGTTCTGGTAAATAATAAATGATCATCAGCCAGAAGTGCAAAGAAATGCTCAAAATTGTAAACTAAGCCCTGGAAAATGGGGCTGGTGGATTAGTGGGGGAGCTTTTTTATTTTTAGCCTCTTGGGTATTTTTTTTCTTTCATCAGCAGATATGATTATTTTAAATAATAAAGGTGTTATTTTATAAGAGTTTAATGAGATAGGGAGGGAGGGAGAGAGAAAACTGAACCGGAGCATCATTCTAGTATATGCGCTGTCAGTGATCCAGCTCAGGACTACACAGATGCCCCCTATTTCCCCTTTCTCTTCCTTTTTCCCCTTCTCCCCTAAAGCACTGCTTAGCTTTGGTTTATGGTGGTTCTGGGGAATTAAACTTTTGACCTTTGGTACTTCAAGCAAGAAAGCCTTTTTGTATAACTACTGTGCTATCTCAGTCTTCAGAGGCAATTCCTGTGCTCTTTCACTGAGCTACTTGCCTTGCCAGAAGAGGTGTTATTTATTCTCAGAAAGTAAGGGAACCATTGATTTAGATATGTCCAGTTTGGTAGCTAATTAATGTGGTGGTCGCTAGTCATACCTACTTAAATGTGAGCAAATCCAGATTAAATATAATGTAAAATCCAGTTTCTCAATAACACTAGTCATATTTATTTTTTGTTGTGTTTTTTAATTAATTAATTTAAATTTCTTTTTTAACCAGAGCACTGCTCAGCTCTGGCTTATGGTGGTGCGGGGTATTGAACCTGGGGCTTTGGAGACTCAGGCATGAGAGTCTGTTTGCATAACCATTATGCTATCTACCTCTGCCCCCACTAGTAATATTTCAAGCCCTCAGTTACCATAGATGAACAGTAGCTACTGTATTGAGAAGAGATTTGGAACATTTTTCTTACTGATGAAGACTTGATTGCACAGTACAGGTCTATATCGCTGTATTCCCACATTAAGTTGGTGCCAGCTGGGGTACTCTGGATTCCTGAATATATATTATTTAATTAGTGGGACTTAACCTCCTACACCTATCGGTTGAGTTTTCTGACCCTTGATTAACCAATTACAGTGCTAGTTAAGAATTATTTTAAAATGGTGATTACTTGTCTAAGGAAGACATAATCATCTTTATTTAGAGGCTTATAATGGCAATAATGACACCTGTTCAATCTCTGCAAATCAGAGGAACAATAATGGTGTTTAGACTCCTGGTTTCCATGGTTACCATGGAAATGAGGTTGCTCCTTACAATTCTGTGCACTCACACAAGCTAAGGTATCAATCTCCTTTCCTTTCTCCAGCCCCTTTCTAAAATCGTAACTATAGTGATACCTATTTCATTTGTATTTCAGGAGTAGAAATGGACAGTAGGAGAAGCTACTGGAAATCTGATTAAATATAGGGCGTTAGGCAAGTTCTAATGAAGTGAAAAAGAAATATGGCGGGGCTCCCCCCCCCCCAAGGAAAAGGCTAGGTCTACAACAGAATACAATGACATTGTTTCTCTTGTTTCTTGCACAGGCGCAGTGCAGGGATTTTTAGGACACGCCTACGCGCGGATTTTCTTCTTTCCACTCTCTTTTTCCTCCCTCTTCTTCCCCCCTCCCTCACTTGTTCTTTCAGTGTTTCCGTTAATAAGATTATGTCGCTCCTTCTGATCCTCCACATCTCCCTCCCACCCCTTTATCCTCCTCCTTCTGCCTGGCCGTTTCTACAGGATGGCAAGCCGCACATGCGCATTAGGAACAAAACGTTCCTCTTTGTCCCCCATCTGCCGTTCACACGAACTCAAATCTTTCTCATTCGGTAGCCAATGGGGTTGGCGAAATGGCGGAAAAATTATTCGACCTCTGGTCATAAACCTTGATAGGCAGGTCAGATAACCAATCAGTGACGCGGCTTGGTACCCCTAGGGAGGTACCGAGCTCCGTCGTCTCGTTTCCGGCGGTCGCGCGCTCTTTTCTCGGGACGGTAGAGGCCGTGTAGCGTCGCCGTTACTCAGAGGAGAGAACAGTCATCGGAGGGTGAGTTTTGGGGCGACTTGGCTCACGTTTGCGAGGGTAGTAGGGATTTTGCGACAACCGGTGATGGAGGAGACACGAACTCGACTCGATTTGGAAGGAGATCGGCCGTTTATTCCACGACCCCTTGAGGCCTTGTCCCCGCCGCCTCCGCAGCCCACCCGCGGGGGCCCATCGCTCTCAACTTGCCTCTCCTTCCGCCTTAACTTGGCCCTGCTTTCCTTTGCCGCCCTGTTTCTTTGTGCGACTCTTGCTTTCTATCTCAACCGCAGTTCCCCGGCTCTTGAGCCGCCCTGGGCCTGAGGCTATGGAGGATCTATTATCCTGGAGTCGCGACTTGTCTGGAAGTCGCGGCTGGAGGAGCCGCTTTATCAGATGCTATCTCTTAGCCTCTCTAGACCACAGGGAATGGGAAACGGGTCCCCTTCCTGTGGATGTTTCTTTGTCATAACTCTTAGATGGGAAGTTCATCTCGTCCAGACCCTGCCGTTTTCCTAGCCAGATTCCTGTATGCGCACCCCCCCACACACCCTTTTTATAGTTGCCTAAACTGCCCAACCTCCTTCATAAAATCCCTTTTGATTTAAACCAAAACCTAATTTTACGAGTTCCCTGTGGGATATTTCCACTTCGAGGAACTATTGTCGTAAACTCACCTCTTTGTGTTCAAAGAAGTCCAGGCTAGAGAGAACTGGAATATAGTTTGGTATCTTCACCTGAAGTTGAGATCTGTGTGAAGGAGTGGAGGGTGGGTTGCCAGGTAAAGTACTCAACAATGAGTTCCACATAAGCAAGAAATTAGCTATTACTAAATATTGCGTGGGACTTACAAGTTTTTTAAAAGCCCCCCTTTTTTTTAATCTGAAAAACCCAGTTTAACTATTGTGTTTGTATTTGATAAATCTGGCAGTTCTACTTGTGTGACACTACATTTATAATGTGTCTTTGTCCAACTTAACTACTTAGTAAATGAAAGGTCTTGAGAAACTAAGAAAAAGACCTTAGCTGTTAGAGCATTTCAGGCAGTCATCTGGGTCTGGTATTTTAAACACTTACTCTCTTAGCTTCTTTTAGAGAGTTGATTCATTTCTAAAAGTTAAGGTTTCAGATGGTCTGAGTATTTGGTCCCGTCCCTAGGTAACATTGTCGTACCCAGTGATCCCGATTTTTATATAAGCCAACTGGGAAATAGCTCAACTGACAGAGCTCTGGACTCCTGCTTGAGAATTCCTGTGCGATCCCCAGCACTGTGTACTGTAGTGGCACTCTGGCTTTTATTTTTCTCCTGAAATAAATAAGACGAGTAGTTTAGAAAATTACTTTTATCAGGGCTAATTTTTAGTACAGATAAGTAGACAAATCCTTGCTGCTGATCTTTTGTGCTTTGTTCTTCTTCGAGGTGCAGTGGTTAGAAGGCAGTGAATTTATTGCTCTGAAGATTTTTACACTTATTTCCAAGTTATATTTTTGGTCATCAGAAACAGGTGAGAAGAACAAGGCCTTTTTGAGTACTTGCTAAGCTTTTAAGGTGATTTAAGCAGTATTCCAAAGTTTCTATTAATACCTGCTTGAGGACAGAAGGGGGGGGGGACTGGAGAGACAGCATAATGGTTATGCAAGAAGAATTTCATACCTGAGGCTCTAGGATCCCAGGTTCAATCTCCCCAGCACCACCATAAATCAGAGCTGAGCAGTGCTGTGGTTAAAAATAATAACAATAATAAAATGGAAGAATAAGATTAGTGGAATAGGACAGAGGGTAGATAGCATAATGGTTATGCAAACAGACTCTCATGCCTGAGGCTCCAAAGTCCCAGGTTCAGTCCCCCACACCACAAGCCAGAGCTGAACAGTGCTCTGGTTAAAAAAAAAAAAAAAAAGATTAGTGGAATAAAGACAACTATTCAAAAACACAAAGATAGATAATTTGATAACAGTGATTTTTTTTTCTAGAATCCAGAAAAAGAATGTAGTTGATGACTTACCTAACTAGAACATACAATATATAGAAATAAGGGTAGTGGTAGCCATCCAGAATACATGGCTGCTGTGTACATGATATCATTTAGTCATATAATTATAACAAGCCCTGTGAGATAGTGTTACTCTCTTACATGTGAGGAGACAGGCTCACAAGTTAACTTTACCAGAGCACTGCTCATATCTGGTATTAGGGATTGAACCTGGGCCCTCAGTGCCTCAGGCATAAAAGTTGTTTATTTTTAATGAAAGAGCTAGAGAGGAAGAGACCAAAACATTGCTCAGCTCTGGTTTATGGTGTGCTGGGAACCTGAACCTGGAACCTAACAACCTCAAGCATGAAAAGTTTCTTAATGATAATTACACTGTCTTCCCCAGCTCAGCAGACCTCAGAGTTCTACTGTTTTCCATTACACTTAAGTGGACTTGGATGAGCAAAGTGTTCTCTAGACATCAGTTTTTTTTTAATATAATTTTCTTAAAGATTTTATTAATGATAAAGACAGGAGAGAAAGAACCAGACATCACTCTGGTATGTGTACTGCTGGGGATTGAACTCACACTTGAGAGTCCAATGCTTTATCCACTGTGCCACCTCCCAGATCACTAAATTTTTTGTTATATTTATTTATTGGATAGAGATAGCAGGAAATCAAGAGAGATGGGGGTGATAGAGTGGGAGAGGCACCTGCAACACTTTTATCTTGCATAGCTTTCCCCCATAAGTGGGGACTGGGGGCTCAAACTTGGGTCCTTGCACATTGTAATACGTGTGCTCAACCAGTTGTACTACCACCCAGCCCCCATCAGTTAGTTTTCTTATCCAGAATAGTTGTCAGTGCTAAGTCTTTGGAAAGTGCCTGACAAAATGCCTCTACTTCTCAGGCTGCCAGACTACACTGTATCTTTTTTTTTTTAATCTAAGAATAGCCAATCTTGAAGTAATCGTAAATGTTGGAGACCATTCTGTCACTTTAGTCTCAGGGAGGTAGGCAGGCCATTTCTGCAGTGATGTAAAAAGAAAAAAAAACCTTTGAAATGTAGTTTAGATAAGTTTTATTACTATTTTGAACATATAAGGACTTCTATTAAACACATAAATATAGTTGTGTACTCCTGAATGAGAGGTAGGATAATGAGAAAAAAGGTTCTGTGGATTTTAGCCAAAGGTGAATTAGAAATAACCATAGGGGCAGAGTGGTGGTGCACCTGGTTGAGCACATGTTACAGTGTGTAGGGACCCAGGTTCGAGCCTCCAGCCCCCACCTACAGGGGATAAGCTTCATAAGTGGTGAAGCAGGGCTGCAGGTGTCTCTCTCCTTTCTCCCTTCCTCTCAGTTTCTGGCTGTCTCTATTCAAATAAATAAAGTTAATTTAAAAAAAGAAGAAATAACCATGGAGATAGTTTGTTCTGTTTATTTGATAGACAAATTGAGAGGGAAAGGGAAGATAGGGAGGGAGACACCTGCAGCACTGCTTCACTGTTTGCAAAGGTTCCCCCCCCACACACACACAGGTGGGGGACTGGCTTTAACCCTGCTGGTTAACACTGTAACCAGCCAGACCACCACCTGACCCCTAGTTTGTTTCTTCTCTGGGTCACATTTGGGTCAGGGAAAGGGAGAGAAGTTGGATACCTGGTTCCTTGATCTGATTCTGATGCCTCCTTTACTCCATCCTCAGTTGTTGTTCAGGGAGACTTGAAATTTTTTTCCTGTTTTCCTTGCCAGGGCTTCACTATTCCCACCTGACCTTTACAGATAGAGGAAGAGAGGGAAAGATACCACAGTACCTTCTAGTGCAGGGAGGGCCAAACTCAAACTTGGGTGTCTTCCCAGGTGAGTTTTGTCCTGCCAGCCCAAATTCTGTATTTTCTTTAACATGGATTTATGTTGTGACATTCCAGGATACCACTCCTGTATATGCAGTGCTGGAGATCTATTTTAAGGCCTCATAAAATGCAAATCCTGTGCTCTACATGCTGAACCACCTCCTGGGCAGTTTTTTCACCAGTGAACTGCTTAGCTCTAGCTTATGATGGTGGGGGGGGTTGAACCTTGGAGTCCAGTGGCGTGAGAGTCCTTGCATAACCATTATGCTATCTTCCCCCACCTTGACAGTTACCTATTTCATAAAAAAAAGAGAAAAGCCAAAACATTACTCTGGTCTGTGTTGTGCCAGGAATTGAACTTAGGACCTCAATGTCTGCAAGCCCAGTGCTCTGCTTTTCCCCAGGAGGTGGGGACCGGTGACTGGGGACTTGAACTTTAGTCCTTGCATATGAATGCTATACTGGGTGTACCACCTTAGCTGCTGCTGCTTCCCCCCCTTTAAATGTTTGTTTGAGAGGGAAGAGACCAGAGTACTATTGAGTCTGGCATGAAATGCTAAGAATTGAACCTGATCTGGGGTATGGAGTTAGTGCTCTTTTTTTTTTTTAGATTTTATTTATTTATTCATGAGAAAGACAGGAGGAGAGAAAGAACCAGACGTCACTCTAGTACATGTGCTGCCAGGGAAACACTGGACTCTTGAGCATGAAGTCTCGAGTTCAGTCCCTGGCTTCTCTAAGTTTCAGTTTATCACGAAGCTACCACAGCAATTTGTAGCTTTTTAAAATTTTTTTTTAAAAGACCATATTTATTTACTAATGAGAAACAGAAAGAACCTGACATCACTCTGATACATGTGCTGCCCGGGATTGAACTCAGGAACTCATGCTTGAGAGTCCGATGCTTTATCCACTGCACCATCTCCTAGACCACATTTTATTTATTTTTTAATTTTTATTAAAACTTTGTGGGGAGGCCGGGTGGTGGCACTCCTAGTTGAGCGCACATGTTACAATGCACAAAGACGCAGGTTCGAGTCCCCAGTCCCCACTTAGAAGGGGAAAGCTTCACAAGTGGTGAAGCAGTGCAGCAGGTATCTATTTGTCACCCTCTCTATCCCTTCCCTCTCGATTTCTGACTGTCTATCCATAAATAAAGATAATAAAAAAAATTTTAAAAACTTTGGGATTTTTTTTTTTTTTTGTGAAAAAGTAGTGTTCTATGGTAAAAGTCATCTATTGTAAAGAATTTACCCTATGGGAATAATTAGATATAAACAAGAAGGCATTTACTCTAATATTCTAATTAAGGGAAAGCTGGAGACATTCATAAATGTTTTGTATTAGTGAGTAGTTTTGTGAGTTTTATGTAGCCATTAAAATTGGGGGTGCTGGGTACACTTGTATTGCCAGCATGGTTTGAGCCTTGACACCACATGGGATCAGCACCTCTTTGTCTGAATTAAAAAGAACAGGCAGGTTGGCCTGGGATTCCTTTTTTTTTTTTTAAGATTTATTTTATTTATTTATGAGAAGTGATAGGAGAAAGAGCCAGAATTCACTCTGGTACATGTGCTGCTGGGGATTGAACTCAGGACCTCATGCTTGAGAGTCCAATGCCTTAGCCACTGTGCCACCTCCCGGACCATTGGCCTGGGACTCCTACTTGCAAAATGAATTGTGTTGCCATGATAGAGATGAGGAAAAACTAACTATATAGTGGTAGATTGTGGTTAATTGAAATGATGTATATTTTGGAAGAACATAAAAATTGGTGGAGGGATATTAACTCAGATGTGATCAAAGATTTATGTGAACAGGGAATTTGGAGGGGCCAAGGTGGTACATCTGGTTAGTTGCACACCACAGTGTGGAAGAGCCAGGTTCAAAGCCCCTTGGTGCCCACCTGCAGGGTGAAGTAGAGCTGCAGGTGTCTCTGTCTCCCTCCCCTTCCTCTCAATTTTTCTGTCTCTACCGAGTAATAAATAAAATTAAAGGAAAGAAAAATCTTGAAAGAAAAGAAGGGGATTATAAGATCGCTAATGCAGTAAAGCATACATTGTACTGTGCTTGAGGGACCCAAGTTTTGAGTCCCCAGCCACCACATGGGGGGGTCACCATGCAAAGGGAAGCTTCATGAGTGATGAAACGCTGTGGTGCCTCCTCATCTGAACAAGAGTTAAAAAACCCAAGTGTCTCAACATGAAGGATGTTGATGAATACTGAGTTAATAGTTTAGGAGATTTAGTAGTAGGATAACTATTCTTGCAATAAAGTAGAAAAAGGTCACAAAATAGTTCATGTACTATCCCATAGCAATTACATACAAATAACATAAGTCAGTAATTGAAGGGCATACCAAAATGACAAAAGTGACTTCAGTTGGAGATATTTGAATACTTATTTTTGTCCTAAGGATGCATTTTGCAATAAGTGTCTTATTGTCAAGGAACAGAAGATTGATAAAATGATCTAAATGAGGAAGTTAAAGTTTTCAGCCTAAATTGTCAATTTTCCATTGAGGCCTGCTTCACAGTTCTATGTAAAATTGCAGTCCTGTAAAGTTATTAAGGAAACAGTTTTGGGAAAGAAGGGGAGTGGATAAAGGATTCTATTGGTGGGACACAGGAACTTTTGTGGATGTGAATTATATACATATGTGTGTATAACTACTAAAAGTGTATAGTACTGTAAACCAATGTTAATAGAAATTTAGGTTGTTGCACACACTTTACAATTAAAATAAATTTGTTTTGTGGGCTTATCTGGTAGAGTGTAAGTCCCTGGCCCTCATCTACAGGGGGCAAAGCTTCACAAACAGAAACAGTGTTGCTGGTGTCCTTTCTTTGTATTTGATAGAAACAGCCAGAAATTGAGAGGAAAATGGATGGCAGAGAGGGGGAGAGTCACCTGCAGCACAACTTCACCATTCGTGAAGCTTTTCCTCTGCAGGTAGAGACTGGGGTACTCAAACCTGGGTCCTTGTACACTAACGTGTGCTCAATCAGGTGTGCCACCACCCGGCCTGCTCTTCTCTATCACAAAATAAGAGGGCCTGGAACAGTGGTGTCATGCAGGTGCTGGGCCCCTACAGTAACCCAGGTGGCATTTTTTCTGTTATTTTGGATCAAGCAGTAGCTCACCTAGTAGTGGATGCTTTATTATGTATAACCTTGATTTGAGACTTCAGCCACCACTTGCTACCAGTGGAACAGCATACAAAGGGAAGCTTATTGGGGCCAAGTGGTGCTGTGGTCTTTCTGTCTTGAGGCTCTATCTTGGAAAAGAAAAAGTTGACTGGGAGTGATGGAATCTTGCAGAAGCAAAGACACGTTAAAAATTACTTCTTTTTAAAAATGTTTTATTTATTTTTGAGAGAGATGCAGAGAGAGAAACACCAGAGCACTGCTCAGCTCTGGTTTATGGTGGTGCAGGGGATTGAACCTGGAATTTTTGGAGCTTCAGGCATGAGAGTCTGTTTGCATAACCATTATGCTATCTTCCCTGCCCTCACATGAACTGGTTTTATGTGAGAGAAGCCAGAGCATATATTCAGTATTTGTAGAGGCTGGTATCATACCAGAAGTCTCAAGCTTACACAAGTCCTACTCTCTGCCAGTTGAGCTATTCCCATAGTCACTTTTGGAAGGAAAAAAAAACCCTCCGGTTCTCTCTATTAAATGAAAAAGAATTGCTTTCCTCTTAAAGGACCTAACATTTCTTAGGACTCTTTTTAAATTATTTATTTATTTATTTGATAGTCAGGAATCGAGGGAAGGGGGAGATAGGGAGACATCTGCAGCCCTGCTTCACCTGAAGGTGGGGACGAGGGCTTGAATCCGGGTCCTTGCTCACTGTCACGTGTGCTTAAAACCAGGTGTGTTTTTTTCTTTTTTCTTTTTTGCCTTGGTTTATCGCTAGGGCTCTGTGCCAGCACTAGGAATCCACTGCTCCTGGAGGCCATTTTTTTTCCATTTTATTGGACAGGACAGAGAGAAATAGAGGAGGGAAAGACAGACACCTGCAGACCTGCTTCACCGCCTGTGAAACAACCCACCTGTAGGTTGGGAGCCGGGGGCTCGAACCAGGATCCTTATGCCGGTCCTTGTGCTTGGTGCCATGTTTGTGCAACCCACTGCACTACCACCCGACTCCCTTTCTTTCTTTTTTTTTTAAGATTTTATTTATTTATTAATGAGAAAGATAGGAGAGAGAAAGAACCAGACATCACTCTGGCACATACGCTACCTGAGATTGAACTCAGGACCTCATGCTTGAGAGTCCAAAGCTTTATCACTGCGCCACCTCCTGGACCACTCTCCTTTCTTATGACCTTTTTTAAATGCTGTATTATGTTTGATAATACAGAGAAATTGAGAGAGGGTAGATAGCGAGGCAGGGAGAAACACCTGCAGCACTGCTTCACTGCTCATGAAATTTCCCCTCTGTAGATGGGTCCTTGGGCATGGCACTGTGCACTCAAATGAGTGTACCAGCACCTAACGTTTGCATAAAAAAGAGGAAGAGGATTCACATGCTTTTTTTTAAATGCATTTATTTACAAAATGATAACACTGACAAGACCATAGGATAAGGGGTACAATTCCCACCATCAGAGTTCCGTAACCCATCCCCTCCCCTGATAGCTTTCCTATTCTTTAACCCCATGGGAGTATGGGATGATCCCACTCAAAACTTTTTTTTTTTAAACCAAAGTGCTGCACAGCTCTGCCTTATGGAGGTACGGGGATTGAACATGTGATTTCAGATTTCAGAGCCACAGGCACAAAAGTCTTTTATATAACCATTATTCTACCCCTTAACCCCCAACTTCCCTTTTTATAGTAAGAAACATGACCCTAATTTGAAATATTAAAGTGATTTTTACTGTTTCGTTACAATAAAGGCCATCACAGTGAATATTTTGTGGAATGATTTTTTTTTTGTTTTGTTTTGTTTTATGCCAGCACTCTAATCCACTGCTCCTAGTGGACTTTTTTTTTCTTTTCATTAGATAAGACAAATTGAGAGGGGAGGGCCAGAGGGAGAAACATATCTGTGGACCTTCACTGCTCAGGAAGCGTCCTCCCTGCAGGTGGGGAGTGGGGGCTTGAACCTGGGTTCTTGTGCATAGCATAGTACTATGTGCACTTAACCAGGTGTACCACCCATCCAGCTCCCTAGTTTTTAAGAACTTAAAATTTTAAATTGTGTTGGCTGGGGGTAGATAGCATAATTGTTATATAAAGAGAGTCTCCTGCCTGAGGCTCCAAAGTCCCAGGTTCAATCCCCTTCACCACCCATAAGCCAGAGCTGAGCAGTGCTCTGGTTAAAAAAGATAAGAAACAAACAAAAAAAAGAATTGAAGATAAAGTTTCAGTAGTAGAGCTTTTTTTTTTTTTTTTCCACCAGCTCCGCTCTGGCTTATGGTGGTGTGGAGAATTGAACCTGAGACTTAGGAGCCTCAGGCATGAGTTTCTTTGCATAACCATTATGCTATCTACCCCCACTCAGTAGTACAACTCTTTTTAAAAAAATTTTTTTTTTATTATTGGGGAATTAATGTTTTACACTCAACAGTAAGTACAATAGTTTCTACATGCATAACATTCCCCAGTTTCCCATATAACAGTACAACCCCCGCTAGGTCCTCTGAATCCTACTTGGACCTGTAAAGTTCTTATACATGTGAAGTATGTCTATTCTAAATACCTATCTAAAGTCAATTGTTATCAAGCCTTTGCCGCATTTTCTTTGTCCAAAGACCTTGTTTTCTCTATTTTAAAGGAATCGTGAATACTGGAGAAATGACTCAGCGGGTAGAAACGTGCATGCCTGGGGTTCCAGGTTCAGTCACTGACCTTCTCTGTTCTCACATGAAATTAGTAAAAATAAATCTTGACTTTATTTAGGGTTCCAGGTTCAGTCACTGACCTTCTCTGTTCTCACATGAAATTAGTAAAAATAAATCTTGACTTTATTTAAGATAGAGAAGAAAGAAATAAAGAGGGAAGGCTGAGGGAGGGGGCGGCCTGCAGAATTCCTTCGAGACTCCTGGAGCTTGGCCCCCTGAAGGTGGCGACCAGGGGCTTTAACCTGGCTCCCTTAAATTTTGTTTTCTTAACCTACTGTAAAAGAGGATAAAATTATTTCTCAAGGTAGTCTTATAAATATATGAAACTACAAGTTGTGGGAGTCGGGCGGTTGCGCAGCGGGTTATGCGCCACAGCAAAGCGCAAGGACCTGCGGGAGGGTCCCGGTTCGGGCCCCCGGCTCCCCACCTGCAGAGGAATCGCTTCACAGGTGGTGAAGCAGGTCTGCAGGTGTCTGTCTTTCTCTCCCCCTCTCTGTCTTCCCCTCCTCTCTCCATTTCTCTCTATCCTATCTAACAATGACGACATCAATAACAACAACAGTAATAACTACAACAATAAAACAATAAGGGCAACAAAAGGGAATAAATAAATATTAAAAATTTTTTTTTTTAGAAAGAAAATACAAGTTGTTACTGGCATGCACTAAGCACTCAGATATTTTTATTAACCATGACTGAAAGACAAAACTACCAAATCGATATAAGCAGCAAATACAAAAAGATGAACATACTTTTTTTACAATTTTTTTCTTTTTTATATTTATTTACTCCCTTTTATTGCCCTTGTTCTTCTATTGTTATCGTTATTGTTATTTATGTTGTTGTTGTTGGAGAACATACTTTTTAAAAATTTATAAAAAGAATACACTGACAAAAACCATAGGATAAGAGGGGTACAACTCCACACAATTCCCACTACCAGAACTCCGTATCCCATCCCCTCCCCTGATAGCTTTCCTATTTATCCCTCTGGGAATAAGAAGAACATACTTTATCTGAACAAACACAGATCAATGAAGACTCAGTGATGGGTGTGGTGGCTTACACACACACACTTTAGCAAGTGTGAAACTGCCCCTGATAACTTTGTAAACCACTAAAATCACTAAATTTAAAAAAATGTAGGGGTGGGGTGATAGTACAGAAGTCATACAAAATATTTAACTGCCTGAGGCTCTGAGGTCTCAGCTTCTATTCCAGGCACCAACATAAGCCAGAGCTGAGCAGTACTGTGGTTAAAATTAAAAAAACAAAAACCAAAAAACTCTCATCTTTGGGGAAAGGATTTAAGATTGTGTTTGAAGAATTTAGTTGAAGAAGGTAGATTATCTAGATTAGTTAGGAATTTTCCATTATAGTGGTCCAGAAGGTGGCATAGTAGATAATGTGTTGGATTCTGAGCCATGAGGTCCCAAGTTTGATCTCTGGCATTGCAAGTGCCAGAATGATACTCTGGATCTCTCCTCCTTTCCCCAATAAATAGAAACTTTTTTTTTTTTTTAAAGTGGTCCGGAAGTTGGCACATGTACCAGAGTAATGTCTGGTTCTTTATCTCCTCCTATCTTATTAATTAAAAAGTCTTTAAAAAAAAGAATTTTCAGGAGCCTGGTAATGTCAAACCCAGTTAAGTACAAATATTATAATGTGCAGGGACCGGGTTACAAGCCTCCAGTCCCCACCTACAGGGGGGAAGCTTCACAAAAGATGAAAGCTATAGGTTTGTGTGTCTCTGTCTCCCCCTTCCTTCTATATCTCTAATAAAAAATAATAATGTAAACAATTCCATTTTAATATATATTAACTTAATCAGCGCTCATCTCTGGCTTATGTTGGTATCTGCTACTGAACCTGGGACTTCAAGTGTGAAAGTTTTTTTTGTGTGTAATCGTGCTATTCTGTTATTAATTTCTTCTTACTGATTTAATAGTGGGTTATAAAACTTGAATTTTCATGGGCATGGTTTTTTGTGTGTGAGAGAGCCATCACACTGTTGTTAATATGCATGTATATTTTGTCATTACTGAGTTACTGCTCTGCTGTCTTTTTCAGAAGTGACTGTTCATCTTTTTATATTTGTTGCTTATACTAGGTAATAATTTGTCTTTCCATTTTAATTAAAGCTATTTTGAGTTTACTACAAGTCTGTTGAACCTGTGTTTTCCCATATTAATATGTGTAAAGTCATTTTGAGAGGTGTTTTTATTATCCTCTTTTAGGTTAATAAAAATTGATTTAGGTTAAATCAACATGAGATTAATGTACTAATGAACAGCTAGTAAATATTAAGACCTAAGTAAAACTTTGTGGCTCATACTTTTTCCATTGCTCTTTCCACAGTATCTACAATAGGCTAGAACTACAAGATGGCAAAGAATAATTCTTACCCTTGTGGTAAATCTGTCAATCATTACGTCCTTTTAAAAGATTTATTTTACCTATTAAATATGAGGACGAATTTCACATGAGACAACAGAGAGAGAAGCCTGAACATCACTCAGTACATGTGGTACTGGGTGATCCAATTGGGAACATCAGGCGTGAAAGTCTAATGGTCTGCCAATTGAACCATTTCCCCAGCCTCATCATTACGTTTTTTTAACCAGTGACTCAGCTCTGGTTTATGGTGGTGCAGGGAATTGAACCTAGGACTTCAGAGTCTCAGACATGAGAGTCTCCTTGCATAACCACTGTGCTATCTACCCCCACCTTCATTATCTCTTTTTAATATGCTTTTATTACAGGGCAGGAGAGTAGCATAATGATTTGTACAAAAAGACTTTCATGTCTATGGCTCCAGTGTCCCAGCTTCAATTCCCACCACCACCATAAACCAGAGCTGATCAGTGCTCTGATTAAAAAGAAGGAAAATAATCTTCTTCTAGCGTTTGCCCTTCTTCCGTAGCCAGTTAATGGCTTTGAAAGTGACTGGGATCCATGTGGATTCAGTCGGCAAGGAAGGATCGTCAGTTTCCCCAATGAATGGGTACTCACGGGATGCACCACGGGAAGGTCGATCCGATGCATCCCAAGGAAAATAATGATAGTTTTTATTAAGACAGGACCAGTTTTTAGGGGGGAATTTATTAGGCAAAGTACTTACCTAGTAATGTATAAATTGTTGGGCTAGAAGTTACCTTAGGCCATTCTAGTATAAGCTGTACTTGGGTATTTCCTACTGGTTTTTAAACATTTATTTTTTATTTGTTTAATTTTTTATTATCTTTATTTTTTGGCTAGAGACCGTCAGAAATTGAGAGGGAAGGGGAGAGAGTGAGAGACAGAGACACCTGCAGCACTGCTTCACCACTTGTGAAGCTTTCTCCCCTACAGGAGGGGACTGGGGGCTCGAACCTGGGTCCTTGCTCATTGTAATATGTGCACTCAACCAGGTATGCCACCACCCGGCCCCTTATTTTTTATTTTTTAAATTTATTTATTGGACAGATACAGCCAGAAACCGAGAGGGAAGGGGGAGAATGAGAGGGAGTGAGACAGAGAGACACCCGCAGCCCTGCTTCACCACTTGCAGAGCTTTCCTTCTGCAGGTGGGGACGGGGGCTCGAACGCAGGTCTTTGTGCACTGTAAGCTGTGCACTTAACCAAGTGCGCCACCACCAGGCACCTCATTTTTTATTTATTTAAATTATCTTTTACTTTATTTTTAAAGATTTTATTTATTTATTAATGAGAAACATAGGAGAGAGAAAGAACCAGGCATCACTCTGGTACATGTGCTGCCGGGGATTGAACTCAGGAACCTCATGCTTGAGAGTCCAGTACACTGCGCCACCTCCCGGACCACTATATTATTTTATTTTATTTATTATTATTATTTTTTAAAATAATTATTTATTCCCTTTTTGTTGTCCTTGTTTTATTGCTGTAGTTATTGATGTCGTCATTGTTGGACAGGACAGAGAGAAATGGAGAGAGGAAGGGAAGTCAGAGAGGGAGAGAAAGATAGACACCTGCAGACCTGCTTCACCACTTGTGAAACGACCCCCCCTGCAGTGGGGAACCGGGGCTCGAACTGGGACCCTTCCGCTGGTCCTTCCACTTTGTGCCACATCTGCTTAACCCACTGCACTACCGCCCGATTCCCCATTTACCTTTTTTTTTTTTAAATTATTTATTTATTTTCCCTTTTGTTGCCCTTGTTTTTATTGTTGTATTTATTATTGTTGCCATCGTTGTTAGGTAGGACAGAGAGAAATGGAGAGAGGAGGGGAAGACGGGGAGAGAAAGATAGACACCTGCAGACCTACTTCACCGCTTGTGAAGCAACTCCCCTACAGGTGGGGAGCTGGGGGCTGGAACTGGGATCCTTACTCAGGTCCTTGGCGTTTTGCGCCACATGGGCTTAACCCGCTGCGCTACCGCCGGACTCCCTCCCCATTTACTTTTATTGTAGCTATTCATTCATTACTTTTATGGTAGCTAGGGCATCATTGCTCCAGGGTGACATTTTTCCCAGATAAAGAGACATGGAGGGTGGTGTGTTAAATAGCATGGTTATGCAAAGAAACTCTTAATTCCCGAAGCTTCAAAATCCTGGGTTCAATCCATTCCTTGTACCACTTTTTTTTTTTTACCAGTGCTTTAAAAAAAAAAAAGTGGGGCATATGTGGATAGGGAATGAAGCAGAAATACCACAGTACCTGGTTTATTTATGGGGGAGGGATAGAGAACAAGTATCACTCTGGCACATGCTGATAGGTAGAACTCTGAACCTCGTATTTTAGAGTCCAACATTTTATTCATTGTACTACCTCCTGGTCTGCCTTAACAGCATTCTTACATCAGTGTATTTGACACTTGACATTTTCTCTTAGGGTGTAAAAATGCAGAGCAATAAAACATTTAACTTGGAGAAACAAAATCATACTCCAAGGAAGCATCATCAGCATCACCACCACCAGCAGCAACAACAGCAGCAACCGCCACCTCCACCAATACCTGCAAATGGTCAACAAGCCAGCAGCCAAAGTGAGTGTATACTGGGTAATGGCATAGAAATAAGAGTCCTCTTGGGAGTGACTTCCTAGTTTTTAGATTAGTCTCTTGGGATTATAAAGCAGTAGGCCTTTGTCACACACCTTTGTTCATTTTACCATTTACTTAAAAATCCTTTAAAAGATTAATATGAAAGGAGAGAGTCAGAGGGTCACTCTGGCAGATATGATGCAGGGGATTGAACACATGCATTTATTTAATCTAGCCACTGTACCACCTCCTGGGCTACTGTTTACCTCTTAATACTGAATGGGGAGAGATATTTTTGAAAACCAAGGAGCTGAAATGTAGAATAGCAGTTGAGTATAAGTTGCTCTGCATACACATTCTGTGGCTAAAAGATTACTGTTTTAATCCCATAACCCCCAAACCTGAGTGAATATGAACTGCTGTCTTCTGAAAATTGGTTAGAAATTAGGAAAATGGAGTCAACTGTGTTTTAAATTTTAAAATCTGATTTCTTCTGACTTAGATCTCTTTGTCAAGCGTGGCTCTTGACCATGATAGAGCTGTGTACTCCCAGAACTCCATGTACTGCTTTCATATTTTAAAATAAATCTACCTGTTACTCATGAGAGAGTGAATTTCACGTGAGACAGAGAAGCCAGAGCACCACTCTGAGCTGAGATCAGACTGGAAAACTTAGACATGTACATATAGTATAGTGCTCTACCAGTTGTTGTATTTCCTAAGCTGTTAATTTTACATTTTACTAATAAATAATGGATAAGTTTTATTGGAAGAACAATATTTTCAGCATTATAGCGATACATTTTTCCTAATCTAGTAGTCACATAAGTCTCTTTGAATTGAATCTTGCAGATGAAGGCTTGACTATTGACCTGAAGAATTTTAGGAAACCAGGAGAGAAGACCTTCACTCAACGCAGCCGACTCTTTGTAGGCAACCTTCCTCCTGACATCACTGAGGAGGAGATGCGGAAACTGTTTGAGAAATATGGGAAGGCAGGCGAAGTCTTCATTCATAAGGATAAAGGCTTTGGCTTTATCCGCTTGGTGAGCAACTGGGCAAAGGTGGGAAGGTCAGGGAGTGATGAATGTGGAATTTATTTATATGCCTTTGGACCTTTGTACACGTATAGTTTCAGGACTCCCAGACTGACTTTGTATTAAGTATATGGGGGGAGACATTTCTGGGTGTTACCTTTATAAATGAGGGATCTAGTGTGCTAGGAAGATTACTATCCATTTCACTTCAGACTAGGCAAGTCATTTTTCTCTGGGCTATTGACTCCTCCTCTTTAGTAGTTCCTTCAGGGTTTCTGTAGGTATTGAGGGGCATTCGTGACTTTTTAGACTTGTGTACAATGTGCTACAATTAAAATAATTCTGGTTGTTAGGGTATGCTTCAGGCTGATCATTGTCAATATGCTTTATTTATTTTACCACTTGGGAGAATAAACTAAGTATTCTAGGGAGAATAACCAGTGACCATTGGAGTGGTATTCTAGCTTTTAAGTTGCGTTATTATAAGGACATCAGCAGTTAAAAACACAACTCATCCAGTTATATTCATGCTTTAAAATTTTAAAAATTTTATTTATTTATTGGACAGAGAAAAATCATGGGGGAAAGAGAGAGAGGCCCTGTAGCATTGTTGCTTTTTTTTTTTTTTTTCACCAGAGCACTACTCAGCTCTGGCTTAATGGTGGTGTGGGGAGAATTGAACCTGGGACTTTGGAGCCTCCGGCATGAGAGTCTCTGCATAACCATTATGCTATCTCCCCACGCCCACATTGCTTCTCTGCTCAGGGCATTTTCCCTTTGCAGGTAAGGGTGGTGGTGGTGGGGGGGACCTGAACTCCAGTACTTGGACATTGTTATAGGTCCATATACTCTTTCTGTACTTGTTACCAAGGTTTCTGGAGACATTTCTGGAGCATACTAAGCTATGCTACGTTAGACTTGTTGATGACACTGCAGGTTATCTTTGTCAAACAGATTGTTTTTGTTACCAGAGGGTTGTTCATCTCTGACTTGTGTTAGTCCTAGGGATTGAGCCTAGACGTCCAGTACCTCTGGCACACCAATAATGCTGTCTTCCCAGCCCATAACAAAAAGTCCAACTTTATGTCCTAGGAAACACGAACCCTAGCGGAGATTGCCAAAGTGGAACTGGACAACATGCCACTTCGTGGAAAGCAGCTTCGTGTGCGCTTTGCTTGTCATAGTGCATCCCTTACGGTTCGAAACCTTCCTCAGTATGTGTCCAATGAACTGCTGGAGGAAGCCTTTTCTGTATTTGGCCAGGTGGAGAGGGCTGTAGTCATTGTGGATGATCGAGGAAGACCCTCAGGGAAAGGTATTGTTGAATTCTCAGGGAAACCAGCTGCTCGCAAAGCTCTGGATAGATGCAGTGAAGGATCCTTCCTGCTAACCACGTAAGTGAGGGGTCATTGTAACACACAGACTTTAGACTATTCTTTCTGTGGTCTGGGGAATTTGCCTCTAGGAACCTGTTCTTCTGTTCATGTAGAGATTATGTTATTCTAACTTAAGCTCTATAGATACTCTTTAGACTGGACATAAATAGTCTATTTGCCTACTTTGGACATTCTTTTAAAGCCTAGATTCAGAGATCTGAAAACTTTAACTCCATCCTTACTATAACTCCAGATTCGACATAAAGCCTTTAAAAGGATTTAGAAACTTGGAGCTTGGTTGAAAATAATCCTCCCATAACTTTACTTGTACATCTCTGACTTGTGATGGGTTGGCTATGAAAAGGGTAGATCTAGAAAGGATTCCCAGTATAGCTTATAATTTTGATTAAGTCTTGAGTTTCCATTTTCAGGTTTCCAAGGCCTGTGACTGTGGAACCTATGGACCAGCTGGATGATGAAGAGGGACTTCCAGAGAAGCTGGTTATAAAGAACCAGCAGTTTCACAAGTATGTTATCATCACAGAATCCTTAAGCCTGTGCTTAAGGAAACCTGTAAAGGAATGTGAAAGAAGCAGATAGTTACTGAATTGTATTAGCTGGCATCTTGGCTTAGCTGAGGAAATCTCGAACAAGTTAGTAACCCAGGAACTTTATCTATAGGGAACGAGAGCAGCCACCAAGATTTGCACAGCCTGGCTCCTTTGAGTATGAGTATGCTATGCGCTGGAAGGCACTCATTGAGATGGAGAAGCAGCAGCAGGACCAAGTGGACCGCAATATCAAGGAAGCTCGTGAGAAGCTAGAGATGGAGATGGAGGCTGCTCGCCATGAGCACCAGGTCATGCTCATGAGGCAGGGTTAGTATAGATCTGAACTTCAAGCTGAGTCTCAATAACTTTTTTTTTCTTCATCTCCAGGGTTATCATCAGGGCTCGGTGCTGCACTACCAATCCACTACTCCTGGAGCCTATTTTTTTCCCTTTTGTTGCTATTATTATTGTTACTGGATAGGACAGAGAGAAATCAGAGAGGAGGAGAAGACAGGGTGTGTGGGGGGGAAGATAGACACCTGCAGACCATTTCACTGACTGTGAAGTAACCCTCCTGCAGGTAGGGAGCTGGGGGCTCGAACCAGGATCCTTAAGTAGTCCTTGCGCTTTGCGTCATGTATGCTTAACCCACTATGTCACCACCTGGTGCCCCAATAACTTTGTTCACTTCTCCAGGCTAACTTATTTCCCCAGTAGAGAGGCGTAAAGAAAAACAAGGAAAGTAACCAGAGTTCTGAAGCTTCCTCCAGTGCAGTGAGGATCTTTGTTTCATGTTTAGAATCTGTATATCTCTGGTTGGGGGTATAGCATAATGGTTATGCAAAGAAACTTTCATGCCTGAGGCTCTCAAGTCCCAGGTTCAATCACCCACACCGCCATAAGCCAGAGCTGAGCAGTGCTCTGGTAAAAAAAAAAAAAAAAAAAAAAGAATCTATATCTCCTATGACTACTTAGGGGTGATACATATGCCTCCTTTCTGGGTCTTTAGTTTTTTGTTTGTTTTTGTTTTACCAAAGCATGGCTCAACTCTGGCTTATGGTGATACTAGGGATTGCACCTGAGACCCTGGAGCCTCAGGCAGGAGAGTCTCTTTCTTTGTATAACCATTATGCTATCTCCCCCCACCTGCTGCTTTCTGGATCTTTATGGAGAATTTTACATGTGTGAATAGAGTGAAGAGCGCTCTTAATCACTCTGTTTTTCTAGATTTGATGAGACGTCAAGAAGAGCTTAGGAGGATGGAAGAGCTGCATAATCAAGAAGTGCAAAAACGAAAGCAACTGGAGTTGAGGTAATTTGAAGATATATTTATTCCATGTTAGAAAAAGTCTATGCAAGGCAGTGGTGCACACATTACAATGCGCAAGGACCCAGTTTCAAGCCCCCAGTCCCCACCTGCAGGGGGAAAGCTTTGCAAGTGGTGAAGCAGTGTCGCCGGTGTCTCTCTGTTTCTCTCCTTCTCTATCCCCTCTCCCTTCTTGATTTCTGGCTGTCTCTAGCCAATAAATAAATAAAGATGATAAAAAATTTTTAAAAAAAGAAAGTGCATGCAAAGGAAACCAGAGTGCTGCTCTGGTATTTGCAGTGCCAGAGCTTGAACCAGGAACTTCAGGCACATGAGTCCAATGCTCTGCCTATTGATCTATCACCCCGTCCCCCTGAAGTTAAGGTAATTCTTAAACCAATGTTCTCTGACAACTTTATACAAGCAAAAGACACTCTTCCTTTCTACCACCATTTCTCTTCATGCCTCCAAGGTTATCACTGGGGCTCAGGGCTGGCACCATGAATCCACTGTTCCTGAAGGCCATTTTTTACTAGATAGGACACAGAGATTGAGAAGAGGAGGAGAGAAAGACACTTGCAGACCTGCTTCACTGCTTGTGAAGCACCACCCCTTTTTTTTTCTTATAACCACCGTTATGATATCTGTGGCCCCTTGCCTAATGCTATTTGTTGGTTTGTTTTCGACACCAGAATTATCATTGGGGTTTGGTGCCTCCACCACTACTGGTAGCCTTTTTCTTTTAGGATGTGAGAGAGAGAAGAGAGACGCTACCTCTTACGAAACACACCCCCCCCTTTTTTTTAAGTTTTTTTTTTATTCCCTTTTGTTGCCCTTGTTTTATTGTTGTAGTTATTATTGATGTTGTTGTTGGATAGGACAGAGAGAAATGGAGACAGGAGGGGAAGACAGAGGGGGAGAGAAAGACAGACACCTGCAGACCTGCTTCACCGCCTGTGAAGGGACCTGCCTGCAGGTGGGGAGCTGGGGGCTCGAACCGGGATCCTGACGCCGGTCCTTGTGCTTAGCGCCACCTGCGCTTAACCTGCTGCGCTACAGCCCAAATCCCACCTCCCACCCCCCTTTTTTACAGCTACTTTAATATGGTGGCTCAGGGCCTTGTGCCCAGATCCTTGTACATGGTAGTATATGTGCACTCTGCCTTTATGCATTGGTAAACATGCTAGCAGATGGGAGTTGGGCAGTAGCGCAGCGGGTTAAGCGCATATGGCACGAAGCACAAGGACCGGCTCAAGGATCCCGGTTTGAGCCCCCGGCTCCCCACCTGCAGGGGAGTCACTTCACAGGTGATGAAGCAGGTCTACAGGTATCTATCTTTTCTCCTCTCTCCATTTCTCTCTGTCCTATCCACCAACGACTACAGCAATAAAAAGGCAACAAAAAGGAATAAATAAATACTTAAAAATAAGCAAACATGCTAGCAGATATTTGGTTGTTTCTGAAGTTCTCCCTTAGGGTAAGAGATATTTTAGCTACCCATGATTTTAGGAGTTACCTGAGGCTACATTATTAAAGAGAAAGCAGCGGGGCTGGATGGAGGCGTACCTGGTTGAGCATATATGTTACGATGTGCAAGGAGCCGGAGTTCAAGCCCCTGGTCCCCATCTGCAGAGGGAAAGCTTCACAAGCAGTGAAGCAGGGCTGCAGCTGTTTCTCTTACTCTTTACCTCCCTTTCTCCTATGATTTCTGGCTGTCCCTCCAATACATAGTAAATAAAAATTAAAAAAAAAATTAGAGAAATCTGAGTACTAGTCTCATAAAGCTTTGGATAAAGAAAAACACACACACACACCCCTAAGCTGCTTTAGAACCAAGTACATTTAACAGCTGTAACTTCTAGTTGACTCTTAACTTATTTGCTTAGTCCCTTCTTAAGATAACCATTTTGGGGATTCAGGCAGTAGTGCAGTGGATCAAGCACACATGATGCAAAGCACAGGGATCTAGATTCGAGCCCCCGGCTCCCCACCTACAGTGGAGGGTCGCTTCACAAGTGGTGAAGCAAGTCTGCAGGTTTCTTATGTTTCTCTCCCCCTCTCTGTCTTCCCCTCCTTGCTCCATTTCTCTTGTACCATCCAAGAACAATGGCATCAATAACAATAATAACTACAACAATGATGAAAAGGAAAATGAAATATTTTTAAAAGATAGCCATTTTATTACATTAATGGTTTTTGTTTATTAGCTTCGCTCTGGCTTATGGTGATGCTTGGGAATTGAACTTGGGACCTTTGGTTCATTAGGCAAGATACCTTAATTATTGGAATGCTTCTGCTTACTCTGGTGACTGACTCTGTAGGCAGGAGGAGGAACGCAGGCGACGTGAAGAAGAGATGCGGCGACAGCAAGAAGAAATGATGAGGCGACAGCAGGAAGGATTCAAGGGAACCTTCCCTGATGCGGTATATCTCCCATGTGTCCTTAATGTAATTGACCAGTCACGACATAACAAATCCATCATGAATTTTCCACTAGTTCTGTAAAATGTACCAAGCCATGACCAATTTTCCCATTCTGTGAAACTATGGAAAGGAATCATGGGAAGGAAAGGTAAGATTTGAAGGCATACTCTTGCCTTAAAATCAACTTAGAATAAAAAGCTGGTGCCAGTGTGTACTGTTTACTCTTTAACTGCAGGAAGAGACATGCCCAGCCATTTAGCAGTTTTGACCAGATCTCTGCTGTCCTCAGTTGATATAGAGGTTGGAGTCATAGAAGAAATCAAATATTCCCATTCCTTTCGCCTTTCTTTATGTTCCTTTTTAAATTAGTTTCCCCCCTTCAAATTTACTTTTATCTTCAAATTTACTTTTTTATGCTTCAAATTTACTTTTATCTAGAGAGGAAAGGTAAGCACTGAAGCATCTTTCAATATAGCAGGGTTTGGGTTTGAACCTGGGTCACAGACTGGGCATGGCAGCTCACTGTCCAAGTGAACCAGCAGCTATAACCTTGAACTCATTGTACAACTATCAAGGGACTGCTTAACTTGGATTTAGTGCACATGCTATTGCTATCTATTTCTCTCCCTGTCTTGGGTTTTATTTATTTATTTTTGATAGGACAGAGAAATTGAGAGGGAACCTTATGGGGTGGGTGGGTGGTGGATAGCAGGACAGACAGACTGCTTCACCACTAGTGAAGCTTCCCTCTTGCAGTTGTGTGGACTAGGAGCGTGAACCTATGTACTGTATAGGGTGTGCCACTGCCAAACTCCTATTCTGAGTGTTCCTATACTTTTCAGAGAGAACAGGAAATACGGATGGGCCAGATGGCTATGGGAGGTAAGAACCCAGAAATTTATGGCTCTAATGTTCTTTATTGGGCTCATTTCTGGTGAACTATATAGCTTCTGCCTAGTCCTGATTTTGGGGGTTTGGCTGAGAGTATCTTTGGGGATTAGTGGTAACCTTCCTTGCTACAGAAGTAAATGAATTGTTTTCCTTTGTCACAAAGACATTATCTCCAGTATTGACGATTATTTTGTTTTAGGTGCTATGGGCATAAACAACAGAGGTGCCATGCCCCCTGCTCCTGTGCCAGCTGGTACCGCAGCTCCTCCAGGACCTGCCACTATGATGCCAGATGGAACCTTAGGACTGGTAATTGATTGCAGGGCCATTCATTAATTCTTTTTTTTTAATTTTTCTTTTTCTTTTTTTGTTGCCCTTATTTTTATCATTGTTGTGGTTATTATTATTATTGATGTTGATGTTGCCAGATAAGACAGAGAGAAATGGAGAAAGGAGGGAAAGAAAGATGGACACCTGCAGACCTGCTTCATCACTTGTGAAGTGACTCCTCTGCTGGGAGCTGGGGGCTCAAACTGGGATCTTTGCGCCACCTGCGCTTAACCTGCTGTGTTACCACCTGACTCCCACCTTTTTTTTTTTTAGATTTTATTTGTTTATGCGAAAGATAGGAGAGAGAGAACCAGACATCACTCTGGTACATGTGCTGCTGGGGATTGAACTTGAGGCCTCGTGTTGGAGAATCCAATGCTTTATCCACTTCGCCACCTCCTAGACCATAGGACTTTACCTTTAAATATATATATATATATATATATATGTAATTTTTATTTATTTATTATTGGATAGAGACAGAAATTGAAAGGTGGAGATAAAGAGGGACCTGCTGCTCTGTTTCACTACTTGTGAAGCTTTCCCCTGCCAGTGGGGACCAAGGGATTGAACCTCGGTCCTTGCATACTATAATATGTGGGCTTAACTAAATGTACCACCATTTGGCCCCCAAAAGGACTTTGCCTTTATATTCCCTGGATTCATAATGATTTTCCTAGATTCCATTCTCTAGGACTGTTGTTATGTGCCATTGAGATTTTTATTTGAATCTTGAGCAATCTCAGTCTCAAACTATACTTTATCTAGGAGTTAATGACAAATGTCTGTCTGACTGGCCAGTTATGTTGGTTAATTGTTATCCAGAGTGAACAGGTTCTTTTTTAGAGGTAAGGAAATGAAGGTTGGACATTATCATCAAAGTTAGAGAAGAAAGAGCCAGTTGATAGCATATCCTGTAGAGGACACATGTTAACAGGGATCCTTGTTTGTGTTCCCAGTCCCTACCTGCAGGGAGGAAACTTTTAAGTGGTGAAGTAGGGCTGTGGGTGTCTCTCTCCCTATCACTCCCTTCCTTCTTGATGACTGTTTCTATCCAGTAAATAAACTACACATTTTTTAAAATTAGAGGGGAGGGGAGGGCAAGGTTGTGGTGCAGTGGGTTAAGCGCATAAGGACCAGTGTAAGGCCTGCTGGTTTGAGTCCCCCACGCCTCACCTACAGGGGAGTCTCTTCATAGGTGGTAAAGCAGGTCTGCAGGTCTCTTTTTCTCACCCTCTCTGTCTTCCCCTCCTCTCTCTTGACTTCTCTGCTCTATCCAACAATAGTGATAACAATAACAGCAAGGGCAATAAAAATGGCCTCCAGGAGCAGTGGGTTCATAATTATCACTGAACCCCAGTGATAACCCTGGATGCAAAAAAAAAAAAAAAAAAAAAAAGATTAGAAGAGGATCCAAAGAAATTTTTTTGAATATTTTATTTATTTATTCCCTTTTGTTGCCCTTGTTGTTTTATTGTTGTAGTTATTATTGTTGTTGTCGTCGTTGTTGGATAGGACAGAGAGAAACGGAGAGAGGAGGGGAAGACAGAGGGGGAGAGAAAGATAGACACCTGCAGACCTGCTTCACCGCCTGTGAAGCGACTCCCCTGCAGGTGGGGAGCCGGGGTTCGAACCGGGATCCTTATGCCGTTCCTTGTGCTTTGCGCCATCTGCGCTTAACCTGCTGCGCTACAGCCCAACTCCCGATCCAAAGAAATTTTGTGATTTGTACAATCCTCAGTTCATTTTAGTTCTAACACCAAACTGTTAACTGGATAGACATAATGTTACTAAAGAGTGGTGGCCTGTTCTTGTCCGCATACTTAGTGTTTGGGGAAAAAACTCAAATGGAAATATAGTCTGGATAACAAAAGTAAAAGGTTGATGCTTCTGTAATTCATGTGACCATTGCTTTCAGAGATATCTAGTAGAGTTCTAAACAGGCTTAGCTACCTTATATTAGTCAAATAATTGGATGAACATGACTCATAAAGGAGGGGTTACAATACAGGTGGATGGGAAGTTTAGGTCATAAGCTCTGTTGTAACATTGTTCTTTTTTCCCCTCCCTAAGACTCCACCAACAACTGAACGCTTTGGCCAAGCTGCTGCAATGGAAGGAATTGGAGCAATTGGTGGAACACCACCTGCATTTAATCGTCCAGCTCCTGGGGCTGAATTTGCTCCAAACAAACGCCGCCGATACTAATAAAATTGCATTGTCTATTATTCCCAAAACCCTTAAAAGAAGGACCCCTTTTGGACTAGCCAGAATTCTTCCCTGGAAAAGAGTTAGGGATTCCTCCCAATAGTTAGGTTCTCTTTCCTGCCTGTGCTACCCTTGGGGTATATGCTGGAGGCAGAGGGCAAGGGAGGGGTGATAATCAAGAAGTCAGTTAATGTGTGGTATGTTGCTTCATTGATTATGTGTGGTACATTCCTAAAATCTCGTGGTTATTGAGTTAGGGCATAAGCCATGGCAAAATGAATCCAGTTAGAGCCCCATTGATCTTGATCATTCCATCTTTTGCCCATCTTTTATTTGCTTATTCCTTATATACACTTCAACCCCCAAATCACTGCCGCATATACCACAAAAAACAAGCATCCCCCAGTGACCTTAGCCCCATTGCTCCATTCCTTCACTCCCTGGTTGGTATTTAGGCAGATGTCCACAGAGGTCACAGACAGCATACATATATAATTGTTATGTTATCCCATATATTACCCCTTCTTGTTCTCTTAGAGATTTTCATTTTAGTATATCTTTAAAAAAAATATTGTGTTAAATTGCCTCCATCTTTTTCATGGGTGAGGACAACCCAGGAATGATCCTTTTGTGTTACGATGTTGCTGTTCACAGCTTTTCTTGATAGGGCTAGTACAATCTTGTGAGAAGGGTTGCTGTATGCTGAAGATCACAGACAGTAGCTCTTAG
The DNA here is from genome assembly GCF_950295315.1 of Erinaceus europaeus. Lineage (NCBI taxonomy): Eukaryota > Metazoa > Chordata > Mammalia > Eulipotyphla > Erinaceidae > Erinaceus > Erinaceus europaeus. The sequence goes on along the minus strand of NC_080185.1, from coordinate 75,931,442 downwards.
CCTGGCCTATCTTAGGTAGTTATGCTGTGCATTTTTTATTGGTGTATCATGTCTGATTTGTCCATATCTTTGGAGTTTTTCTGAGATGATGGAGCAGAAATGCAGCATCAACTTATTAAAATACATTTTAAGCCTTTTAATTTTTCTGTGCTATTTTTGAATGGGAATGGGGGAGGGAAAGTCCTGTCTCAAGATGATGAGTAGGTTCTATGAGGATAATCCGTTGTGGTGTTTTGGCTAAAATAGTGATCATTCACATAGGCCCACATAGGAAATTGAAAAATTATACAAAAGGACTAAAGGTATTGGCAACAATCCATGCTATTGATAATATACAATGAGAATGGAGGAAAGCTGTCTTCCTAAAATGGAAGGGGAAAAAAGTGGATGAATTTTAGTACTCTGAGCTGGGGCAGTCTTAAATTTATTGTTTTCTGAGCAGCTGTTGGTATGTCAAATGCTTACAATTGGTATGGTAAATCTAAAACTGTCTCAGCAGTGGTTAGCTGACCTCATCCAAGTTCCAATTCCTATGCTGCCTGATCCCTTTTTCCTGAGCCTGAGTTAAAATGTTCCTGTGCACTTTCCTATTGGCTGGAGAGGCGAATTGAAGTTCCCTTGCCCATGTTAGGAGGTATACGCCTCCTGAACTAAAAATAGAAACAGCTGGCCTTTCCAGGCAACTAAAAACCTCCAGACTAAGAGGTGTTCCCCCACTCGGCAGTCAGACTCCTTGAAATACCCTTTCAATAATTCTACCAAGGCCTCCATGTCTCGTCTCTGCCATAACAAAGGCTGTGGGCAGCACTTTGACCCCACTACCAACCTTCCTGGTGAGTAATGTTGAACTTGCCAGGGACTCTGGATGCTGCTGTGTGCATTCTGTTAAAATCGGGGGAATTGTTAGGTCTTGTCAGTTTTTTTTTTTTTTTTTTTTTAGGATCTTATTTATGAGAAAGATAGGAGAAAGAACCACTGGCATATGTGCTGCCGGGGATTGAACTCTAGACCTCATGCTTGAGAGTGCAAAGCTTTACTACTGCGCCACCTCCCGGACCACAGATACTGTTAGTTTTAATTCGTCTGGGCTGTCAATCTTTACAGACTTTTTTTTTAACATTGAAATAAACAGCATATAAATGGGTGGAGAGGTCAAAAGTGCTGTTTGGTATAGTCATCTTTTCTTCCTTGATCTGGTATCCACAGATTCCTGTTGCCATCACCCTGGGCTCCCAATCTTCCATGATGCTCTTAAGGTGAGGAGTAGGGTGAGAAGATAGCAAGGATAACTTTCTAAAGGATATAAATCGAGGAATCTAAACTGAGATGGTTCTCATTACCAGGGTTGGTCCTGCTGCAGGAAGCGTACTGTAGATTTCTCTGAGTTCTTAAACATCAAGGTAACATTTTTACTCCCCTAGATTCTGGCCCTAATAGAAAGATTGTCTCCCTAATCCTCTCCTTGTCTGTACTAGGGTTGTACTGTGGGACCACACTGTGCTGAGAAGCCCCCCGAGGCCCCTCAACCCGAGGGCTCTGCCACAAGCAGTTCACTTCTGGAGCAAAAACCTCTGAACATGTTTCCAAAGTCGGCAGAGACCTTGCGCCGGGAGAGGCCCAAGTAAAGAGGAGAGGGTCCCTGGGTTTTTCCTACATTCCTACAGTTTCTAGGGATGATTGGGGTTTAGCAACTAAAGAAGTGAGGAGGTCCAGGTACTGGCTTTGTGTGTATTTTGTGCTTTAGGGGAAAAATAGGGTTCTGGAAGTTGATACCTTTGGCTTAAGTTGCTGTGGAGTTGCGAAATATTTCAAGTCAACAAAACAGGTCTTTATGAATACAGTTAAAATAAAAAGTGGGGGAGTCGGGCAATGGCACAGCGGGTTAAGCGCACGTGGTGCTGCATAGCACAAGGACTGTCATAAGGACCCCTCGGCTCCCCACCTCAGGGGAGTCGCTTCACAAGCAGTGAAGCAGGTCTGAGGTGTCTTTTTCTCTCCCCCTCTGTCTTCCCCTCCTCTCCATTTCTCTTTGTCCTATCCAACAACAACAACATCAATTACCACAACAATGTTAAACAAGGGCAACAAAGGGGAAAAAATAAAATGTAAAAAGTAAAATAAAAGGTAGGTGGTCCGGGAGGTGGCGCAGTGGATAGAAAATTGGATTCTCAAGCATGAGGTCCCGGTTTAGTCCCCGGCAGCACATGTACCAGAGTGATGTCTGGTTCTTTCCTCCTATCTTTCTCATAAATACTTTTAAATAAATAATTAAAGGGCAGGAGTTGGTGGTAACGCAGTGGGTTAAGTGCACGTAGTGCAAAGCGCAAGGACTGGTGTAAGGAATCTGGTTGGAGCCTCTGGCTCCCACCTGCAGGGGAGACATCTGCTTCACAAGCAGATGTCTTTGTCTTCCTCTCCTCTCTGCATTTCTCTCTGTCCTATCCAACAATGACAATAACTACAACAATGAAAAAGGCAACAAAAGGGAATAAATACTTGAAAATAAATACAAGACTGGGTGTTGGATGACATTTTGGGGAAAGCACTCAAGTTTCACATGAAGAAAAAGATGGGAGAAGATAGTTCACTTGGTAGAATGTGCCTTGCCATGTGCATGGCCCTAGTTTGAATCCTGCCACCATACAGGAATGCCATACTATCAGGGGAGGCTTTGGTGCTGTAGTCCTCTCTCTCTGTCTCTTTCTGAAATAACAATGAAAAAGTTGTCCTGGGAGCAATGAGATCATGGTTGCTTGGCCCTTATTCTGCTCCTCCTGCCCTCCCCCCTCCCCATACACACACACAAAATGAGGGACAGGCAAGCTCACCTGAGAAAGGTACCTACTTTGCTATGAACATAACCTAAGTTTGCCCTGTACTCTACATGGAGGTAACGAGGCAACAGAGGAAGCTTCCAGTGCTGTGGCTTCCCTCTCTGAGTTACCTGAAAAATCAGCCCAGTGTGGTGAAACCCCAACAATGACCAGGAAAAAAATGTATTTGCAGCCATGTGGTGACACAGAATAAGTTACTCTGTGAGAATAGTATGGATAACAGAAAAATTATATTTGCTTCACAACGGGAAGATGAAATGGAATGGTTTAGCAAAGAAATGTGATGAGATTTAGAGCAACTGAATAGATGAGAAAGAGGAGTACCAGAATTCAAGAATTTGGTACCTCTAGAGTTGAAGAATGGCAATGGGCTTCCTACCCAACTTCTCCAACTCAGCTCCAGTTTAGTGGATTTCAACTCCATTTCCATTGGTGGGAGTGTTAAGAATTATCGGTCATGGTTAATGTGTCAGAATTCAATCACTCAACCCGTACCTACTAGGTCAGAGTTACCTCCAAAGCTGCTGCCAGTAAATATATCCCAAGCTCTGGGAATGGCATTGGAACAGAAGGAACTAGACCAGGAACCTGGAGCAGGTAAGTGGGCCAGACAGATTTTGTGAGCTGGAATTGAATGAAAGTTGTAATTAGATAGAATGGATAGGTTCCTGACTCTTTGTATTGGCTCAGGACTTGACAGTAACCTGATTCAGACTAGTTCCAGCTGCCAGAACCCAGGATGTGATGCTGTGAGTTGGGAGATGTTGGGGTGGGGGTGGAGGTTCAAGGCACACCTGTGGGGTGACGGAATATAGAGATCTGAAGTTGCATGGGGTATACTTTAGTGTGTCCTAACACCTTTCCCGGTTCTCCATTATTAGGTTTACCAAGGCCCTGAAAGTGATGTTACCCCGTGTACCTACCACCCAGGAGCACCTCAGTTCCATGAGGGGTGAGGGAGTGAATAGTGTGGGCCATGATACAGGATTTTCAAGGTTGATAAAAAGATGGAGGTGGGGGCTTGTCAGGGAGGGGAAAGGAACTTTAGTTGATTTATCCACATCAGGATGAAGTCTTGGAGTTGTTGTGGCATCCAAACATTGGATTTTGGAGCATTCTTGGCACAACCAGGATGCAGAGTTGGTAGACATGATTGGGGGAAGCAGGTAAGCTTCAACTTCCCTGAAGTTAATTATTTTACCAGAACACTGCTCAGCTCTGGCTTATGGTAATGCCAGGAACAGAACCTGGGATAGAGCCTTAAGCACTGAAGTTTTTTTTGCATAATCGTTATGCTATCTCCTCAGCTCTTTTCTGAAGTCTTGATTAGAATCCAGTTCCAAAAGTGATTTTTCCCTGTACCTCATGACCAAGGTCTATCTTCTCCCAAATGAAATTATGTTCCTTTCTCAACAGCCAGTCAGAGCTTCACTTTAGCACGTGCAATACCCAGGGATCAAAATTCAAACCTCATGCTTGAGAGTCCAATATTTTAACCACTGTACCACCTCTCAAAATGCTTTTTATTTTTATTTATTTATTTATTTATTGCAACCAGAGTCATCACTGGATGGTGCTAGCACTATGAATCCACCATCCCCAGAGGCCATTTTTCCTTCTTATTTCTCTATTTTATTTGATAGGACAGACAGAAATTGAGAAGAGAGGGGAGAAAGAAAGACACCTGCAGCACTGCTCATGAGGCTTTCCCCGCTATGGGTAGGGACTTTGAACCTGGGTCTTTGATCGTGGTATTATGTGCACTGAACTCAGTGTGCCAGTGCCTGGCCCCCCTTTATTCTTATTTTTAGGATGATTTTTCTAGAGAAAACACACTGAGTGTAAAAAGCAATGCTCAGCTCTGGCTTATGGTGGTGCTGGGTGTTCTGCCAGTTGTGGTATTTCCTTGGTCTTGAAAAAAAACATTGAAGTAATTTTTTAAAAATTGACAATTCTGACCACTCCATTTCTCATCTTCTCTTTAGCTGCCAACATCTTGCCATCATGATTGGCACCAGACAGATTCCTTAGTCGTGGTGACTATATATGGCCAGATTCCACTTCCTGCATTCAACTGGGTGAAAGCTAGTCAAACTGAGGTGAGGAATGGCTGCTGCTGAATGTGAAGCTAGTGAGTTGAGTGCTGGTGTAATCTTAATGGTGGATTGCTCTGTGCTATTAGCATTTATATCCCATGGTTCTCTGGGAGAGGAAGGCAGAAGATTTTCTGGTTGACCTATAGGAATCAAACCTCTAACCTGGTTGTCTGTCCTAATGACTTGATCTGACTTGAGATTAATACTGCCACTGTAATTCTTTTCTCTTAGCTTCATGTCCACATTGTCTTTGACGGTAACCGTGTATTCCAAGAACAGATGAAGCTCTGGGGGGTAAGTGCAGATAAAGGGACACAAGAAGGGGAGGCAGTTGGTGTAAAAAAGAAGGTTCAGGCTAAAATGAATTAACAGTATATTGAAGAGTGGAGTTGTAATGGACAAATGGAGGGATTTTTTCCCCTTAATTTGCTTTGATATTTTCTCTCTTCCTCTCTCATCCCCCATCCTCTTCTGTTTCTTTCTTTTCCCCTTACTATTTATTATTCCTTCCCTATCCCCTCTCTTTTTTCTGTTGTTGATCATAACTCCATCCTGACTCCAGTCCCTTTGATTTCCTCATTTTCTCTTCTGTGTTCTGTCTTTCCCTCCTCCTCAGGTCATAAACGTGGACCAGAGCTCTGTCTCTCTGATGCCATCTCGGGTTGAAATCTCCCTGGTCAAGGCTGACCCAGGATGCTGGGCCCAGCTGGAGCACCCTGATGCATTAGCCAAGAAGGCCAGTGCAGGGCTTGGGTTAGAGATGGATGAGGAAGAATCTGATGATTCAGACGATGACCTGAGCTGGACGGAGGAGGAGGAAGAGGTGGTGGAGGAAGAGGAACAGGAACAGGAGGAAGTAATGGGGGAATAGTTATGCACAGCCTAGATGGGACTTCAATGACTCCCTTTATGAGTCATTGAGCAGCTGGAGACTGAAGGGAAAGGAGAACAAAAGTGTCCAAATAATGCTGTTTCCCCTTAAATAAATCTTGTATTCTGCAGTTTCACATAGTGTTACTCTCTCGCCTCACTATATATATATATATATATATATATATATATATATATATATATATATATATATATTTTTTTTTAAACCAGAACACCACTTTTTAGCTTTGACTATTGGTGGTGCCAGGGATTAAACCTGGAACCTCTCACATGTAAATCCTATGTCTTGTCTTCCTAGCATACGTTGATATTCAAGATAATGCTCAGCCCCCACTCCAAAAACAAACAAAAAAAAAACCTCTGTACGTTTCTAGAATACATGTACAAAAACAAGTACATTTGCATTCAGTATGTTCTTCACATTCACCAGGTGTTTACTGAGCATTTACTGTGTACCCAGTTATGTGTTAGGTGGCTTGGACATTTCTGCTAAGACTTATTCAGCAGCACAAGAGGTGGGCAGTGTGGTGGTAGGAATGGCTAGAGGTCTTGAGTTCAATCCCCAGCATCACATATACCATTTGGTTCTCTCTTTCTCTCCCTCCTTCCCACCCCCCTTCTCTGCCTTATACAAATAAATAAATAAATAAAATTACTTTTTTTTCTTTTCACCAGAGCACTGCTCAGCTCTGATTTATGGTGGTGCAGGGAATTGGACCTGGGACTTTGGAGCCTCGGGTATGAGAGTCTGTTTGCATAACCATCATGCTATCTCCCTCTGCCCTAAATAAAATTATTTTAAAGAAAAGACTTTTTCATTGCTCTCAGAAAAATTATAGTCTGACTGACATCAACTACTTAACATTGTCATGTAGCCTAGCTGAGTGCTGAAATGTACAGTGCAGTTCTTTTTTCATTTGCTTTTTTTCCCCTTTTGTTGCCCTTCTTTCATTGTTGTTATAGTTATTACTGTTGTTGTTATTGATATCATCGTTGTTGGATAGGACAGAGAGAAATGGAGAAAGGAGGGGAAGACAGAGAGGGGGAGAGAAAGATAGACACCTACAGACCTGCATAACCACCTGTGTAGCGACTCCCCTGCAGGTGGGGAGCTGGAAGCTTGAACCAGGATCCTTATGGCAGTCATTGCACTTGGCACCAAGTGTGCTTAACCCACCATGCTACTGCTTGATCCCCTGTGCAGTGCAGTTCTTTTCTTTTCTTTTGTTTTTTTTTAACCAGAGCACTGTTCAGCTCTGGCTTATGGTGGTACAGGAGATTTAACCTGGGACTTTGGAGCCTCAGGCATGAGATTCTGTTTGCATAACCATTATGCTATCTACCGTCCGCCATGCAGTGCAGTTCTTAAAAGCTATACAAATTGAGAGAATGGCCAAATTTATATGAAATTGTAAAAATATAATTTAAAAAAGATTTATTTATTTCATGAGAGAGACCGAAAGGCCAGTGCGTATGCAGCGATATCAATCAATTTTAGAACATTTTCCTCACTGCATCAAGAATCCTTGTACCCACTAGTAGTCACTCCCAGTTTCTTCTCAAACACATATCCCTGAGCAACCAGTCTACTTTTTAAATAAATTTACTTGTTCTGCATATTTCATCTGAACAAAATCATGCAATATGTGGTCTTTTATCATAAGCTCCTTTATCAAACAGTGTTTTTAAGGTTCATATCTGTGTTGAAATGTGTATCAGTACTTCATTGCTATTACTTTGTGTTTGGGTTTTGGTGGAAATAGGACCTCACACATGCATGGTTTCACCAGTTGGGGTCTTTTGAGTTCACATAGTGAGACAGAGAAGAAGTACCGTTGCACTAGAGCTTCCTTTGTTGCCATAGCACCTCTCTTGTAGTACTGGGGTTCAAACCGGGGTGATGTGCATAGCAGTGCAGGCACCCTACCAAATGAGCTCTCTCTTTGACTATTTCATTCATTTTTTTTTCATTCTTTTCTACTAGAGAGCTGCTTACCTCTGACATATGGTGGGTGGTACCTGGTATTGAACCTGGGACCTTGGAACCTCTGGCATGAAAGTCTTGTGCATAACCACTATACTATCTCCAGGACAAGTGGCTTTTTTAATTTCTTTTTTTTCTGGGGGGGTCTTCCTGCCTGCATGACTTCACTGCTCCTGACTCACTTTTTTCCCCCAGATTGTGGGTGCGAGACAAAAGGAGAGAGGGAGATATCGCAGCACTGTTTGACTACTCATGAAGCTTCCCCTGGTCCAGGTGTTTCTCTTATATAGTACTGGAGTCTTTTGCATGGTTAAGTCTACTTCAGTACTCTGTTGATTGAGTTATCCCTTGGCCCTATTTAATTTGTTTTTTTATTAATTTTTTATTTATAAAAAGGAAACATTGATAAAACCATAGGATAAGAGGGGTACAGCTTCACACAATTCCCACCACATCTGTATACCATCCCCTCCACTGATAGCTTTCCTGTTCTTTAACCCTCTGGGAGTATGGACCCAAGATCATTGTAGGATGCAGAACATTGAAGTCAGAGAGGGAAATGGGCAGTAGCACAGCGGGTTAAGCGCACATGGCGCAAAGCGAAAGGACTGGTGTAACGATTCCGGTTGGAGCCCACTGCTCCCACCTGCAGGGGAGTCGGTTCACAAGTGGTGAAGCAGGTCTGCAGGTGTCTATCATTCTCTCCCCCTCTTTGTCTTCCCCTCCTCTCTCCATTTCTCTCTGTCCTATCCAACGATGATGATATCAATAACAACAACAATAATAACTACAACAATAAAACAACAAGGGCAACAAAAGGGAATAAATACATAAATAAATATTAAAAAAAACATTTTTCAGAGAGATTAGAGTTCTGCTCTACCATTATGAAGTTCTATTTGTTTTTATTTATTCATTTAAAAATTATTTATTTTATTTATTTTTGTTTACCAGAGCACTGCTCAGCTCTGGCTTATGGTGGTGCGGGGGATTGAACCTGGGACTTCAGAGCCTCAGGCATGACAGTCTCTTTGCATAACCATTATGCTATCTTTTTTTTTTTTTTTTCCATTATGCTATCTATCCCCGACCTAATTGTTTTTTTTTTGTGTTTTTTTTTTGTGGTTCCTTGTACTTGGGTCTTCATGCTTTCAAGACAAGTGCTTTAACTCTTGGAGACATTTTTTAAATTTATTTTACAAATAAAGCCCACCACCTTTTTATTTAAAAAAGATTTTGTTGGGGGTCAGGTTGTAGCACAATGGGTTAAGTGCATGTGACCTGAAGCGCAAGAACCAGTGTAAGGATCCCAGTTGGAGCCTCCGTCTCCCCACTTGCAAGGGAGTTGCTTCACAGGTGGTGAAGCATGTCTGCAGGTGTCTTATCTTTCTCTTTACTCTCTGTCTTCCCCTCCTCTCTCCATTTCTCTCTGTCCTCTCCAACAACAGCGGAAACAATAACTGCAACAACGATAAAACAACAAGGGCAACAAAAGGGAAAAATTTAAAAGATTTTGTTTATTAATGAGAAAGATAGGACATCACTCTGGTACATGTGCTGTTGGGGATCGAACTCAGGACCTCACGCTCAAGGGTCTAATGCTTCTTCCACTGCCCCACATCCTGGACTACCTTTTCTTTCCTTTTTTTAATAGCTCCTTCTATCTCATATCTCATGTCTTTTTGTTATCAGTGTCTACTGATTTCTTTTTTACTTTTGTCTCTTAATTAGTTCTGTATCCTTATATCATAACTGTGGGTGAATTCCTTTTACACCTTAACCTTGAGAGGAATTGACATAGCATTTTCCAAAGGGGCTTCACCAGTTCACATTCTCACCAGCAGTATAACAGTTCATTTGTCTGTATCCTTAATAGCACTTGTTAGCCATCTTTTTATTTTTTATTTTCATTATAGCTACCCAAAATAGGTAATATCTCATTGTGATTTTACTTTGCATTTTCCTGATTGATAATGATTTTGAACATTTTTTTTTTTTTACCAGAGCACTGCTCAGCTCTGGCTTATGGTTGTATGGGGGATTGAACCTGGGACTTTGGAGCCTCAGCCATGAGAGTCTCTTTGCATAATCATTATGCTATCTTCCCCACCCTATTTTATATTTTATTTTTTAGATGTTGAAATCTTTTATTGACTTTTTAATTTTTTATTATTATCTTTTTATTTATTGGATAGAAACAGCCAGGAGTCAAGAGGGAAGTGGGAGATAAAGGGGAAGAGAGGTAGAGAAAGACACCTGCAGCACTGCTTCACCACTTGCAATACATTCCCCTGCATTGGGGACTGGGGACTCGAACGTGGGTCTTTGTGCATTGTAACATGTGTACTCAATCAGGTGCACCACCACCCAGCCCCAGATGTTGAACATCTTAACATGTACTTATTGACCAGTTGTGTATCTTCTCTGAAGAAATTCTTTGCCCATTTATTAAATTAGGTTGTCTTTTTACTGCATTGACTTGTTTTTTTATTTTAGCTATTTTTGTTTGATTTTATTTTATTTACCTCCAGGGTTATTGCTGGGGCTCAGTGTCTGCACTATGAATCCACTGCTCCTGGAGGCCATTTCCCCCCCATTTTTGCTGCCCTTGTTGTTATTGCTGCTGTTGGATAGGACAGAGAGAAATGGAGAGAGGAGGGGAAGACAGAGGGGTGAGAGAAACAGAGACACCTGAAGACCTGTTTCACCGCTTATGAAGCGACCCCCCTGCAGGTGGGGAACCAGGGGCTCAAACCAGGATCCTTATGAAGGCCCCTGCGCTTCACGCCATGTGCACTTAACCTGCTGCGCTACCACCGGCCGCTTGACTTGTTTCTTTGTAAAATAGAAACAGAGGCTGAGAGAGAGTTAAGAGCCACAGCACTGAGAACTCCTTCAATATGGTGGTGCCAGGCTCAAACCTAGGCTGTGCCATGGCAAAGCCGCACACCACCCAAGGGAGATGTTTCAACGACCCTTTTTTCACTGAGTTGTAATTTTTATTACAACTCTAATTTCTTGATGGTGTTTTTTTAAAAGAATATATATTATTTATTATTATTTTCCAAATACTTATTTACTTGTTGCTGATATATATATTTTTCAGAACATATCTTTTATTTTTAAAAATACATTTTTGGGATGAAGAGATAGAAAACTCAACATGAAGGAGGCTGGATGGTGGTGCACCTGGTTAAGTGTACATGTAACAGTGCGCAAGGACCCAGGGGGAAAGCTTCACAAGTGGCGAAGCAGTACTGCAGGTATCTTTCTGTCTCTCTCCCTCTCTATCACCTCCTTCCCTCTCAATTTCTGGCTGTAGCTATCCAATAAATAAATAAATAAATAAGAGATTTATTAAAAATGAAAAAAGAAAACTCAACAAGTAGTACATATGCTTTGCCATTCTCATAGTCTAGGTTTGAGTTCAGACATAATATGGGTGATGCTCTGGTGCTGGGGTCTCCTCTCTCTTGTCTCTCTCCTTGTCTGTCTGTCTGAATTAGAATGCTAACCTAGGAGCAGTGAAATCACACATATGTGAGACCCCAGATCAACAATAAATAAAATATAGACTCTTTTTTTAAAATACACATTCTTTGGGAGTTGGGTGGTAGTAGCTCAGTGGCTTAAGCACACATGGTGCCTAGCACAAGGACCAGCGTAAAGATTCTGTTCAAGCCCCTGGCTCCCCATCTGCATGGGAGTCGCTTCACAGGCGGTGAAGCAGGTCTGCAAATGTCTTTCTCTCCCCTTCTCTGTCTTCCCTTCCTCTGTCTGCGTTTCTCTCTGTCCTAGCTAACAATGATGACATCAATAACAACAATAATAACTACAACAATAATAAAAAAACAAGGGCAACAAAAGGGAAAATAATAAATATAACAAAAAATATACATTCTTTAAATTTTTTGTATTATTTTTATTTATTCATTGGATAGAGACAGCCAGAAACTGAGAGGGAAGGCAAAAATAGGGAAAGAGACAGAGAAATAACTACAGCCTTGCTTCACTACTCGCAAAGTTTCCTCCCCCCGCAGGTGGGGACGAGGGGCTTGAACCTGGATCCTTATGCATTGTAACATGTGCACTTAATCAGGTGCGCCACCACCCAGCCCCTATATATACATTCTTAACTTAGAGTAGCAATAGCTGTTTTTTGAGTCTCCCATTTGTGAAATTTACTCCCTTAATAAGATGGCCAAGAATCTGGGGGATTCAAATTCCAGAAAATATCAAATAGCAAGCTTATGAAGCCTCAGATGATCTCAGTTTCTTTGCATGACACTGTTTGCCTCTCAGCTTGAATCAAAAGAACATGTATCATTGTACTAGGAGTACAATGGAGACAGTAAGATGGACATTATCAAAGGTGAGGAGCCAATTTGTAGTCGTTACAGGGATACAGTTCCACATTTCCTCAAAATAGGTGTCAGTACACCTCACCCTCTACCAAACCATGGGAATAAAAACCAAAGCATCATTCTGGTATATTTTATGCCAGGGATTGAGCTCAGGACCTCATGTGTGAAAGTCCAGTGCTTCCTCTACCATATCACATCTCATTCTATGATGTCATCATTTCTTCTATGTATAGTATTCCGTTGTCTATATATGCTGCCACTTCTTAACCAATCATCTGCAGAAGCACTATCCAAATGAGCTATTTTTGCCAGCCCAACTTTGAGCATCATTTTATATGCCTGTTTACCATCTGACTATCTTTGATGAAGAGTTGATTTATGTATTTCCTGCATTTTTATGAGGTTGTTTGGGGATTTTTTTTTGTTATGAGTTATTTATATTTTTTTAATATTAGCTCTTTTAAGTCATGTAGCTATCTTCTCTCAAAAGAACACACACGACAGCAGAGTTCTTTCCAATAAGCACCTACAATACCTCCCCCTTTTTTAAGGTAGGGAAGGTTCTTATATATTTTATACTTGAGCTACAGATTCATGAAAGTCAAATCTCTGTTAAAATGCTTTTGTCATCTCACCAAAAGGTCTCGGTTTCCTATCTAATAGAATAAAACATCAATCATACTGTTCATACTGTTCTCTATAATAGAGCAGACGGCAATGAGACAGATCACCATTCAGGGGAGAATTCTGGCCTTAAAATTTCCAGAACTGTAAATATAGAAATACAGATCCAAAGCAAAATGTGTTTCTTTTTTAAAATTATTTCTTTATTTATTCATGAGGGAGATAGGAGGAGAGAAAGAACCAGACATCATTCTAGTACATGTGCGCTAGGGATTGAACTCAGGACCTCATGGTTGAGATCCAATGCTTATCCAGTGTGCCACCTTCCGGACCACCCAAAATGTGTTTCTTTCTACTCCCTAGAATTTTTGGGATTTTCTCCCAAGTCTGTGCTCCTCTGTTGCTTTGGAGAATGGTTCATGGATCTGCAACAAATATAAAGCTAGATGAAAACTTAGTGGTTCATTGCAGAACTTTTATGTTTTTTGAATATTATTGTTTATTGATACTGTGAGTTATTTCAGTATGAAAAAAAGTACTTACTTGAGGTTGACGAAGATTTCTAACTGTAAATTGCTGTCATTGTGAAAAGGAAGAAAGAGGGGGCTGGGCGGTAGCACAGTGTGTTTAGCGCACATGGTGCAAAGCACAAGGACCAGGGTAAGGGTCCTTGTTCAAGCCCCAGGCTTGAACAAGAGGTGAAGCAGGTCTACAGGTGTATGTCTTTTTCTCCCTGTCTCTGTCTTCCCCTCCTCTCTCCATTTCTCTCTGTTCTGTCCAACAACAGCAGCAACAATAACAACAACAAGGGCAACAAAAATGTGAAAAATGGCCTCCAGGAGCAGTGGATTTGTAGTGCAGGCACCAAGCCCCAGCAATAACCCTGGAGGCAAAAAAAAAAGGGGGGGGAGAAGGGAGAAATAACCATATACAATATCCTGCAGGCAACTCAATTTACATTTAAAGATAAAGCCCTATTCTGCAAAGTACATTACATTTATTACTGCTGGTTATAGTTATAATACTATTATGAATTAGTTACTTATTTTTTAATTTATTTTTCCCTTTTGTTGCCCTTGTTATTTATCATTTTTGTTGTAATTATTGTTTTTGTTATTGCTGTCGTTGTTGTTGGGTAGAACAGAGAGAAATTGAGGGGAAGACAGGGGGAAAGAAAGATAGACACTTGCAGACCTGCTTCACCGCCTGTGAAGCGACTCCCGTTCAGGTGGGAAGCCAGGGACTGGAACCGGGATTCTTATGCCGGTCCTTGTGCTTCGCGCCGTGTGGGCTTAACCCACTACGCTACTGCCCAGCTCCCTGTTATTCTTATTTTAAAGATTAAGGAAGTATAAAAATTTAAGTCAGTTGCTCAAGGATATGCTTACCAGGAAGGAGTCATATTCACCAGAAGGTGAAAGACAAATACTAGATGATCTCACTTATAGATGAGATCTAAGAAACAAAGTACGGACCTATATTGGCTACATCCCCAAAGGACTGTGGTCTATCACAGCAGATCTAGGGACTTAGAATTGAAAAGAGAGGAGCACTAAGGAACACTGGGTAATCTATGGTCCTTTGATGGCGCAGGGTGACTGAAGATAAAGAGTGAGATATGCTGATACCTATCTTGGGGAATTAAGGAAATGTACCCTCATATGAACAATGATTATGTAAATCATTATTTGCTCAATAAAATGATACTGACATTGGAAAAAAAAAGTCTTACCAGGGAAAATTATCTAAGCCACATATACATTTAGAAAATTGAGGGGTTTTAAATTTTATTATCTAATAAGAAAAATGGTTCCATGGAATTTATTAAGTTATGTAAGAAAACTTTAAAATATTTTCATTTATTCAGTCAGCAAATATTCAATAAATGTGTGTTATGTGTCAAAAACTGTAATGTGTTAAAAGTGAAAAGAAACAAAGCCCCTTAAAGTCAGGTTGTGGTGTATCAATCCAGGTTCAAACTCCTGCTCTCCATGTGTAGAAGGAAAGCTTCACAAATGGTGAAGCAGGCCTGCAAGTCTCTCTCTCTCTCTCTCTCCCTCTCCCTCTCCCTCTCCCTCTCCCTCTCCCTCTCCCTCTTCCCCTCCTTCTCTGTCTCCCTTTCCCCTCTCAATTTCTCTCTTTAAAATATTTATTTATTTTCCCTTTTGTTGCCCTTGTTTTTTATTGTTGTTGTTATTGATGTCGGTGTTAGATAGGACAGAAATAAATGGAGAGGGGAGGGGAAGACAGAGAGGGGGAGAGAAAGAGTGACACCTGCAGACATGCTTCACCGCCTGTGAAGTGACTCCCTTGCAGATGGGGAGCTGGAGGCTTGAACCAGGATCATTACACCAGTCCTTGTGCTTTACACCCCTTGTGCTTATCCTGCTTCACTACTGCCCGACTCCCCTTCTCTCTCTTTTTAGAAAACTTTTTTTTGTCTCCAGGGTTATCGCTGGGGTTCGTTGCCAGCACTATGAATCCACTGCTTCTGGAGGCCATTTTTCCCATTTTGTTGCCCTTGTTGTAGTTGTTATTGTTATTGTTGTTAAAGCTGTTCTTGTTGTTGGATAGGACAGAGAGAAATCAAGAGAGGAGGAGAGAAAGATAGACACCTGCAGGCCTGCTTCACCTCTTGTGAAGTGACCCCCATGCAGGTGGAGAGCTGGGGGCTCAAACCAGGATCCTTACCCCACTGCTTTGCACCATGTGCACTTAACCTGCTGCACTACTGCCCAGCACACTAGCTCTATATTTTGTATCTATAAATTTTATGAAGTTTTTATCAATAATATATGATCATGGCTTTGTTCATTGTTTTTTATTAGAGTAAGTTCTTTTTGGTTCAAATCTGGTCAATAGATGATTTCCCTGGTGAACCTGGTGCATGTCCTTTTTAAAATTTGTTATTTATTTATTTAGTTATTCCCTTTTGTTGCCCTTGTTTTTTTTTAATTGTTGTAGTTATTATTATTGTTGTTGGATAGGACAGAGAGAAATGGAGAGAGATGGGGGAAGACGGGGGGAGAAAGATAGACACCTGCAGACCTGCTTCACCACTTGTGAAGAGACTCCCCTGCAGGTGGGGAGCCAGGGCTCGAACCGGGCTCCTTAGGCTGGTCCTTGTGCTTTGCGCCACCTGCGCTTAACCGGCTGCGCTACAGCCGGACTCCTCAGCATGTCCTTTTAATAAGCAATAGAAAAACATCTATTGAGGAGTTAATGGTTTATTTTTCTCAACACTCCCGTCACTAAAGGTCTGTGACCCTGTCTCCATACCCACCCACTTAGATAATCACTATAGTTCTCCCCCAGTCTTAGATATAGATTAACTTTTTTCCACATTTGTGCCACGTGTGCTTAACCCGCTGCGCTATGGCCCAGCTTCCCTGCTTTTTTTTTCCACATTTGTATGTTCAATTTTCTATATTACATATGTGAATGAAACCATTCTGTAGTTGTCCTTTACCTCCTTACTTGCTTCACTAAGCATAATCTCCAATTCCATCCATTTTATCCCAAAGGACACAATATGACCTTTTTTTTTTTTTTTATTTTTCTGCCTCCTGGGTTATCACTGGGGCTCAGTGCCGACACTACGAATCCACTGCTCCTGGAGGCCATTTTCTCCATTTTGTTGCCCTTGTTGTTGTTATTGTTATTGTTTTCATTGTTGTTGTTGGATGGGGAAATGGTTAGAGGAAGACAGAAAGACAGACACCTGTAGACCTGCTTCACCGCTTGTGAAGCGACTCCCCTACAGGTGGGGAGCTGTGGGCTCGAACCGGGATCCTTACGCCGTTCCTTGCGCTTTATGCCACATAATTTGTTATGCTTTATGCATAACTTGCTGCGCTACCACCTGACTCCTTTTTTTAAAAATTTATTTTTTATTTAAGAAAGGATAAATTAACAAAACCATAGGGTAGGAGGGGTACAACTCCACACAATTCCCACCACCCAATCTCCGTATCCCATCCCCTCCCCTGATAGCTTTCCCATTCTCTATCCCTCTGGGAACATGGACCCAGGGTCGTTGTGGGTTGCAGAAGGTGGAAGGTCTGGCTTCTGTAATTGCTTCTCCGCTGAACATGGACGTTGACTGGTCAGTCCATACTCCCAGTCTGCGTCTCTCTTTCCCTAGTAGGGTGTGTCTCTGGGGAAGCGGAGCTCCAGGACACATTGGTGGGGTCTTCAGTCCAGGGAAGCCTGGCCGGCATCCTGATGGCATCTGGAACCTGGTGGCTGAAAAGAGAGTTAACATACAAAGCCAAAAAAATTGTTGGGTAATCATGGACCCAAAGGTTGGAATAGTAGAGAGGAAGTGTTAGGGGGGTACTCACTGCAAACTCTAGTGTACTTCTGCTTTCAGGTATATATTTTGCACTAGTTTATGGATAAGTGTGAACATATGCTCTCTCTCACAGAACCTGATCTATATCTAGGTTTTGGGACTTTGTTAGAAAGTGAACCACCTGGGATGGAATTAGAGAATACTATGAAAGGAAAGGTCTCATCCGAGTAATGAAGCTGAAGGGTTTCATTCCACACGTGAAGTTTCTGGACACAGTCTGAGCTGAAGCATGTTGAGGTGGCAATCGCGTCTAACTTTTTTTTTTTATCTAGTCATCTGTCAAAGGGCATTTTGGTTTTTTCCAAGTTTTTGCTATTGTGAATAAAGCTGCTATAAACATGGGGGTGCATATATCCCTTTGAATCAGTGTTATTAAATCTTTTTTTTATATTTTATTTTTATTTATTCCATTTTTGTTGCCCTTGTTGTTTTATTGTTGTAGTTATTATTGTTGTTGTCGTTGTTGGATAGGACAGAGAGAAATGGAGAGAGGAGGGGAAGACAGAGAGGAGGGGAAGACAGAGAGGAGGAGAGAAAGATAGACACCTGCAGACCTGCTTCAGCGCCTGTGAAGTGACTCCCCTGCAGGCGGGGAGCCGGGGTTCGAACCGGGATCCTTATGCCGGTCCTTGTGCTTTGCGCCACCTGCGCTTATCCCGCTGCGCTACAGCCGACTCCCAGTGTTATTAAATCTTATTGGTAAATGCCTAGGAATAGAATTGCTGGATCATAAGGTATTTCCATTTGTATCTGCTTAAGTATTCTCCATACTGTTCTCTGCAATGTCCTTCATTTGTCAACAAATCACGCATTGATATTACACTTTCCTGAATAACTTACTTCCATGTCTCTGATCACCTCATCTCTCACCTTAGTGCAACCATTCGGCACTTTACCCCTCATTTCTTCCAGATGAGTAATGGTCTCCCAGTCACACTAGATTCAGAGGCTCTGGGACCCAAGCCCTGCCTCCTTTGTCCTTTCAAAGCCCCAGGACACTTCTAGAGGGGAAACCAAGCAGACCGATATAAATCCATGATGTCCCATCTCAGCTTGACCTTGCAGCTGCTCAGCAACCTTTTATTTGTCTCAGACATTCCTTGGCACTATCCCAACAAAGGCTGTTTCAGAACTTCCACGTCTCAGATTCCAGCTCCTCCTGTTCCACTCCTTCAAACTAATATACATACTTGCATCAGATGCTTGAATATAAAATAACGATGTCTTAAAACTTTTTATGGAACAGTCAGTGAGGTAGGACAGCTGTTGTATGTAACATGAGACTTGCATGCCTAAGGCTCTCAGTTCAATCTCCAGTGCAGCTCGGACTTCTCTCTCATATAAACCTATCTCATGGAGAATTTAAAACATGAACAAAAATAAGACAGACTAGTTTAATGAATCCCTATTTTCCAGACACTAAGCTTTAACTGGCACAAACTTTTGGACATTATTGCTTCACTTATTTCCTTTATCTCATGTTATTTTGTAGCAAATTCTACATATATAGCATTTCATATCTAGATATTTGGTATGTATTATTTTTGTATTGTTCAAATTTTATTGTATGTGCTGCCAAACCAAGCACTGTGTGTGTTTTTACTTTTTACAGAGATTAACATGAATTTCATGCATATGAAGTATTCCTTATTTTAAAAAATACAGGGTCTGAGAGGTTGGCACAGTGAATAAAACATGGGATTTTCAAGCATGAGGTCCTAAAGTTCAATTCCCAGCACTGCTTGTGCCAAAGTGATGTTCTGGTTCTCCTGCCCCATTTCGAGAAGAATGTATACTTTGCTTTTGAGGGGATGAAGAGCTCTGAAATAAGTTTTTATAATTTATTTATTTTGGATAGAGACAGAAATTGAGAGGGAATGGGGGGGTCAGACAATAGCACAACAAGTTAATCACACATGGCGCAAAGCGCAAGGACTGGTATAAGGATCCCGGTTTGATCCCCTGGCTCCCCACCTGCAGGGAGGTCGATTCACAAGCAGTAAAGCAGGTCTGTAAGTGTCTATCTTTCTCTCCCTCTCTCTCTCCCCCTCTGTCTTCCCTTTCTGTCCTATCCAACAGGAACGACATCAATAACAACAACAATAATAACCATAACAATGATAAAAACAAGGGCTACAAAAGGGGGAAAAAATAGCCTCCAGGAGCAGTGGATTTGTGGTGCAGGCACCGAGCCTTAGCAATAATCCTGGAGGCAAAAAAAAGGAGAGAGGGGTGGTCCAGGAGGTGGCGCAGTGGATAAAGCATCAGACTCTGAAGCATGAGGTCCTGAGTTCAATCCCTGGCAGCACATGTACCAGAGTAATGTCTGGTTCTTTCTCTCTCTCTCTTTCTCTCTTTCTCTCTCTCTCTCTCCTTCTCTCTTCATGAATAAATAAATAAAATATTTAAAAAAAAAAGGAGAGAGGGAATAGGGAAGGAGGGAAAAAGAGACACCTGCAGCACTGCTTTACCACTTGTGAAGGTTTCCCTTTGCAGGTGAGAACCAGGGGCTTATAGCATAATGGTTATTCTTCTTTTTTTCTTTTACCAGAGCACTGATCATCTCTGTTTTATGGTGGTGTAGGTGATTGAACCTTGGACTCTGGAGCCTCAGGCATGAGAGTCTGTTTGCATAACCACTGTGCTATCTACCCCTATAGCATAATGATTATTCTAAAAGACTTTCATGCCTGAGCTTCTGGAGTCACAGGTTCAGTTCCATGCACCACAATGAACCAAAACTTTGCAGTGCTCTGGACGTAAATATGTGTGTATGTATGTATGTTGATATATGTAAAAGTACTAATTGAGGGCTAGGAAATAGCCCTTACTATATGTGAGTCCCTGGGTTCAAGCTCCATCATATCATGGTAGCACTATGGAAAGCTCAACAGGTGGTGGTGCATTACTGTAATGTCTGTAATATGCTCTCTCCTCTAGCTGTGTCATAAAGATGAAAAAAAATAATAATAGGCCAGGTGGTGGCTCACCCAGTAGGGCACACATATTATCATATGGGAGAACCTCAGTTCAAGCACCCAGTTGCCACCCACGGGGGAGAGGGGGATACTTAACAAGCAGTGGAGCAATGCTGCAGGTGTCACTCCTTCATTTTCTCTCTCCTTTCCCTATCTCTATCAAAAAGAAAGAGAAAGAAAAAGAAAGAAAGAGAGAAAGAAAGAAAGGAAGAGAAGGAAATGAAAATAATGACCACTGGGAATGGTGCAACTGTGTAAGGGGGCTGGGCGGTAGCGCTATGGGTTAAGTGTTCATGGCACAAAGCACAGGGACCTGTATAAGGATCCCAGTTTGAGCCCCCAGCTCTCCACCTGTAGGGAGGTTGCTTCACAAGAGGTGAAGCAGGTCTGAAGGTGTCTATCTTTCTCTCCCCCTCTCTGTCTTCCCCTCCTTTCTCCATTTCTCTCTGTCCTATCCAACAACAATGACAGCAATAACAACAATAATAACAACGATAAACAACAAGGGCAACAAAAGGGAAAAAATAGCCTCCAGGAGCAATGGATTCACAGTGCAGGCACCGAGCCCCAGCAGTAACCCTGGAGGCCAAAAAATTAATAAAAATAAATAAAATCTTTAAACAAATTATCTATTTTATGTGATAAACCAGAGCACAGCTCAGCTCTAGCATATGCATGTCAATTCAAAACTAGGTTTCTGCTTTCTTTCCTTGTGTTTTTTCTTCATTTTTGTATTTTTGTTTGTTTTTGCATTACTAGGACTTTGCTCATACACAGCTGTGTGCATTTGCTGCTTCTGTACAGACTTTACCCCCATTATTTTAAATATATATGGGAGAGATACTCCGACACCAGAGCTTCTCCCAGTGCCATATCACTCCCAGGTGGTACCAGGATTCAAACATGGGCCCTGGACATGGCAAGGAGTGTAGACTACCAGGTAAGCAATTTATTTATTAATGACAGGGAGAAAGCTAGAGAATTACCCTGGCATAAGTAGTACCCAGGAATTGAACTCTGGACCTCATGTTTGGAAGTCCAGCAGTGCCACCTCCTGGACTGTTCTTAGAGTTTTTCAGTTGAGTATATCTGATTCTTTTTCTTTTTTTTTGAAAATATTTTCTTAACACAAAATAAGAGAACCAGAGTATCACTCTGACATACAGGATACCTGGTATCGAACTCAGTACCTAATGCTTGAGGGTCCAATATTTTATCTACTGTGCAAGGTTCTGGGTCTCTAGATAGTTTTTCAGTAGTGAGTTTTACTGATTTTATTTCCTTTACCTGCATATTATATTTTTGGTAAAAAAAAAAAAAAAGTCAGTCACATCTGTGTAATATATGTTCCATATTGATTGTCCTTTCTTCAGTTGCGTAGGGGAATTGTGAGATTATTTCTAGAAGATCATTTGACCCTTGTAATGTCATCTCCTTTGTCTCCACTTATCCAATTCCTACTTTTCTTTAATGACCAACATAGGCTTCCTTTTATTTTTTGCTTGTAGGTACATAATTTAATCTCTGGAAGAGATTAATGGCAGTGTTTCTTTCCTGGGAAGGTTACTGGATGACTAGAAGACAAAGCTGGAGAGAAGGTTATTATTGGTTTGTTGACAGAGGAATAGTTAACTTGACGACCAGTTCTAATCTGAAGTCTAGAAATAGAGGCAAGGGGATAGGGATTTATAATTTGAGGAGTAAGAAGAAAGTCTGAAAACAGCCTTTGCTGGGATAATGCCAAGGAATGTCAGATAAGTTAAAGGTTGCTGAGCAGCTGCAAGGCCAAATTGAGATGTGACAGCACAGTTTTATATAGGTCTGTTTGGTTCCCCCTCTAGAATTGCCCTGGGTCTTTGAAAGGGCTAGGGTCCCAGAGAGAGTAGCACTGAATTTGGTGTGACTGGGAGATCATTACTGATCTGGAAGAAGTGAGAGTTAAAGTGCCTAAAAGTTGCACTAAAGTTGGAGACATGGAAGTTGTTCAGGAAGGTGTGATGTCAGTGTGTGGTTTGTTGATTGATAAAGAGCATTGCAGTTTCCCAGAAGTACTTGAGGAAGGGTTTCTGCTAGGCTAGAGGGGTACGTTGTCAGGCTTTTTTTTTTTTAATTCCTTCTTTGATATGAGGATGAGACAGAGGAGAGACATCCACAAAATTGCCCCGCTGCTTGTGAACTTCCCTCCTCAAGTGGGGGACCAGGGGCTTGAACCCCAACAGACTTCTCTTCTTTTTTTTAAATTTTTATTTATTCCCTTGTTGCCCTTGTTGTTTCATTGTTGTAGTTATTGTTGTTGTTGTTATTGATGTCGTCCGTTGTCAGAGAGGACAGAGAGAAATGGAGAGAGGAAGGGAAGACAGAGGGGGGAGAGAAAAATAGACACCTGCAGACCTGCTTTACCAGCTGAGAAGCAACTCTTCTACAGGTGGGGATCTGGGGGCTCGAACCAGGATCCTTATGCCTGTCCTTGAACTTTGCGCCACATGTGCTTAACCCGCTGCACTGCTGCCTAACTCCCCAGACTTCTGAGATGCCAGTTAGGTCCTTACGTTTGGGATGTTCTCAGCTGGTGCTAGAACTCTTAGCAACAACTGAGGGTATTTTTTTTAAGACTAACGTATTCATTTATTTTATAAGTGAAATACTTTGAGATTAATTAATGAGAAGGAAAGAGAATGAGAGCATTTCTCTGGCACATGCTATGCTGGGGATCAAACTCAGGCACTACGAATCCACTCTTCCAGTGGTTTTTTTTTTCTATTTTATTTGATAGGACAGAGAGAAATCAAGAGGAGAGGGAGAGAGAGATACCTGCAGACCTGCTTCACTGCTCTTGAAGTGTCCCCCTTGTAGGTAGGGAGCATGGGCTCAAACTCGGGTTCTTACTCATGGTAATATATATGCTTAATGGGTGTGCCACCCCCCCAAGCTGCTCACCCATTCTTTACGGCCTCTATACTAGCAGACCCTCTTACATAGAAGACTATCCCATATATTCAATAGCTGGCGCCTTATCGTTCAGGTCTTACCTCATGAATCACCTCTCACCATAGGGAACCTAATTGCAAATTTGAAAATTTATCAACAACAAATTTGTGTGATTTATTACAAAATCATTCCTATGCATGTACAAACTATTGTATTTACTGTTGAATGTAAAGCATCAATTCCCCAATAAAGAAATAAATTATTTAAAAAAAAAATCATTCCAACAAAGTGAGTGGCTTTACAGGTAAAACTACTCAAGTGAAGAAAAAAATCAACTCTCAGGCTTTTCTTGACTATACTATCTATATTGCCATGCACTTAAGGATCCAGGTTCAAGCCTCTGGTCCCCATCTGCAGGGGGAAAGCTTCATAAGTGGTGAAGCAGTTCTGCAGGTATTTCTCCCTCTCTATCCCTCCCTCACAATTTCTCTCTGTTCTATCAAATAAAGTTTTTTAAAGGATTTTTTAAAACATTTATTTATTACCTTTTTGTTGCCCTTTTTAAAAATTAATTTTTTTAAGAAAGGATAAATTAACAAATCCATAGGGTAGGAGGGGTACAACTCCACACAATTCCCACCACCCAATCTCCATATCCCACCCCCTCCCATGATAGCCTTCCCATTCTCTATCCCTCTGGGAGCATGGACCCAGGGTCGTTGTGGGTTGAAGAAGGTGGAAGGTCTGGCTTCTGTAATAGCTTCCCCGCTGAACATGGGCGTTGACTGGTCGATCCATACTCCCAGTCTGCCTCTCTCTTTCCCTAGTAGGGTGTGTCTCTGGGGAAGTGGAGCTCCAGGACATATTGGTGGGGTCTTCAGTCCAGGGAAGCCTGGCCAGCATCCTGATGGCATCTGAAACCTGCCCTTTTTTTTTTTATTGTTGTTGTTGTAGTTATTATTGCTGTTGATGTCGTCGTTGTTGGATAGGACAGAGAGAAATGGAAAGGGGGGAAGACAGAGAGGGGGAAATACAACAATAACTACAACAACAATGAAAAACAAGGGGAACAAAAGGGAAAATAAATAAATATTTTAAAAAAAAAGAAAGAAAAACAATTAAGCCCAAGGACTGGCCTAAGGATCCTAGTTTGAGCCCCTGGCCTTCCACCTGCAGGGGAGTCGCTTCACAGGCGGTGAAGCAGGTCTGTAGGTGTCTATTTTTCTCTCCCCCTCTCTGTCTTCCTCTCCTCTCTCCATTTCTCTCTGTCCTATCTAACAATGACAACATCAGTAACAACAACAATAATAACTACAACAATAAAAAGGGAAAATTAAAAAAAAAAGTTAAAAAAAAAACAGTTACATGGCCTGAGAAGTGGTCCTTTGGATAAGGAATTGGATTTTTAAGTATGAGGTCTGAAGTTCGATCCTCAACATCACATGTACCAGAGTAATGCTCTAGTTCTTATTCAGTCAGTCTCTCTTTCTCTAATATATTTAAAAAGAGAAAAAAGAAAAATGATTATAAGATGACTGCTCCAAGGCATCAAGCTTAATAACATGCAGAGGAATAGTGCTTTTGACAGAAAGTGGAAAATAAGAATCTAGATTAAATACTGTTTGGGCAATGAATTTTATTTTAGCCACAAGTTTAATGGCTGACAAAGCACATCACTGGAAATACTACCTGGAAGTTCAGTTATAAGTGTAGAACTGGAGATCATGAAACAGCACTGAAAATGGGTGCTATTCACATCAATGTATAACTTAAATGTTCATTCTGTTGGGAGGTGTTTTTTGTTGTTGTTGTTACTTTGTTAGGGGGTTAATAGTTTTTTTATATTTATTTATTTATTCCCTTTTGTTTCCCCCCCTTTTTTTTAACGAAAGACATTAACAAAACCGTAGGATAGGAGGGGTACAACTCCACACAATTCCCACCACCCAATCTCCATATCCCATCCCCTCCCCTGATAGCTTTCCCATTCTCTATCCCTCTGGGAGTATGGACCCAGGGTCATTGTGGGTTGCAGAAGGTGGAAGGTCTGGCTTCTGTAATTGCTTCCCAGCTGAACGTGGGCATTGACTGGTCGATCCATACTCCCAGTCTGCCTCTCTCTTTCCCTAGTAGGATGGGTCTCTGGGGAAGCGGGGCTCCAGGACACATTGGTGGGTTCTTCAGTCCAGGGAAGTCTGCTTGGCATTATGCTGGCATCTGGAACCTGATGGCTGAAAAGAGAGTTAGCATACAAAGCCAAACAAATTGTTGAACAATCACGGACCTAAAGGCTGGAATAGTGCAGATGAAGTGTTGGGGGGGGGGGGGTACTCACTGCAGACTCTTGTGTACTTCTGCTTTCAGGTATATATTTTTCCCTGGTTTATGGACACGTCTGAAAATATGCTCTATCTCAGGGGACCTGGTCTATATCTAGGTTTGGGGACTTTATTGGGGAATGGACCACCTGGAATGGAATTAGAGAATACTATGAAAGGAAAGGTCTCACCCGAGTGATGAAGCTGAAGTGTTGTCGTTCCATACCTGAAGTCTCTGGACACAGTTGGAAGTGAAGCATTCTGGGGTGGCACTCGTTGCGTTAATTAGGTTGCGATTGGCAGATGCAATATTATTTGATATGAATTGAGAGAAGCATGCAGGAAAGTGGGCCCCACCCTAAGGTTCCAGGACTGAGGGAAATATAGGCTCTATATTGGAAATGCCTGAGGACCCAGATTCAACCTCTAGTACTGTGTATGGCAGAGCTGAGCAGTGTTCTGTTCTTAGTCTCTCATCCTCTTTCTCTTATAAAAATTAATTAATTAGAGCAGGAGCATAATGGTGATGCAAAGAGACTCTCATGCCTGAGGCACTGAAATCCAAGGTCTACCCCACCATAAGTCAGAGCTGAGCAGTGCTCTGGTAAAATAAATAAATAAAAATAAAAACAAAAATTAATAATAAAAAAAGACAGACAGACACCTGTCTGTCTGTCCCTTTGCAGGTGGGGAGCTGGAGCTGGAACCAGGATCCTTATGACAGTCTTTGTGCTTTGCACCATGTGAGCTTAACCTGCTGAGTTACCACCCAACTCCTTCTCTTACTCAATATGTGTGTGTGTGTGTGTGTGTGTGTGTGTGTGTGTGTGTGTGTATGTGTGTGTGTTGGGGATTGAAAATGGGGCCTTGTCCAACCCCTGTGGAGAGCAGTCTGGAAAACTCTCAGAATGCTAAAAATGGACCTACCCTATGTCCCTGTAATTCCTGTCCTGGGGATATATACTAAGGAATAAAACACATCCATCCCCAAAAAATCTGTGTATACCTATGTTTATAGCAGCACAATTTATAATAGCCAAAACCTGGAAGCAGCCCAGGTGTCCAACAACAGATGAGTGGCTGAGTAAGTTGTGGTATATATACACAATGGAATACTATCCAGCTATTAAAAATTGTGAATTTATATGTTAACTCTATTTTCAGCCACCAGGTTCCAGATGCTAGCATGATGCCAACCAGACTTCCCTGGACAGACAACCACACCAACGTGTCCTGGAGCTCCAATTCCTCAGAACCCTGCCCCACTAGGGGAAGAGGCTGGGAGTATGGAACGACCTGTCAATGTCCATGTTCAGCAGGGAAGCAGTTATAGAAGCTGGACCTTCCACCTATATCCCACAATGACCTTGGATCCATACTCCCACAGGGTTCAAGAATAGGAAAGCTATCAAGGGAGGTGATGGGATATGGAGTTCTGGTGGAGTTGTATGGGATATGGAGTTGTATGGGATATGGAGTTGTATGGGATATGGAGTTCTGTGTGGAGTTGTATCCCTCTTAGCCTGTGGTTTTGTCAGTATTCCTTTTTGTTGGATAGTATGCCAGCTCCCCCTGGCTTCTGCTTAACCATATGCCTATATAGGGATAGATTTAATCCCATTCAAAGCTTTGATCTATTTACATAAATCACTTTTACATTTACATAAAGCACCACACTCCCTCCAGGGCATTGGTGGTTTAGTGGTAGAATTCTCACCTGCTCCACCCCCTCTCCTTGTCACACCCTGATCTTCCACCAGTCACTTTTCGCTCCACCCTCTCTATATCACATCCTGTTTCCACCCTACTTGGAGAGTATAAAAACAGCTGCTCTTCTGATTAAAGACACTTGGAAATTGCTTTCCGGCTCCGAGAGTTCCAGAGTGTATCTCCTGCGAAGTTAGTGTGGCACGAGTTCCTGATCCCTCTCCCACGCAGCAGCCTAGATCGGCTCCAGTTGAGTTCTCTCCAACCCAGAGAGCACTAGCTCGGGAAGAAGTACCCTCAGGCTATCCCGGCACCTTTTTATAAATAAATAATAAAAAAATCTAGCTCATCTTAGATGGAGCTTGAAGGAATCATGCTAAGTGAGATAAGCTAGAAAGAGAAGGATGAATATGGGATGATCTCACTCATAAACAGAGACTGAGAAAGAACAGAAAGGGAAACACAAAGTAGGACTTGGAGTGGGTTTGGTGTATTGCACCAAAGTAAGTCTCTGGGGTGAGAGGGAATTTTCAGGTCTACCGTAGGAGGATGAGGGTGAGGACACAGACGATGGTAGGAATGGTGTTAAAGTATACTTCTATTAACTTGTAATTTTATTTTTCTTTATTGGGGGTATTAATGGTTTACAACTTATAATCTTATAAATCACTACTTAGTCAATATGTCAGGGGGAAAATAGATTGAATATTTCAATTTTTTTTTGCCTCCAGTGTTATTGCTGGGGCTCAGTGCCTGCACCATGAATCCACTGCTCCTGGAGGCCATTTTTCCCCTTTTTGTTGCCCTTGTTGTTGTAGCCTTGTTGTGGTTATTATTGTTGTTGTTGATGTTGTTTGTTGTTGGATAGAACAGAGAGAAATAAAGAGAAGAGGGGAAGACAGAGGGGGGAGAGAAAGATAGACACCTGCAGACTTGCTTTACCGCCAGTGAAGTGGCTCCCCTGCAGGTGGGGAGCCAGAGGCTCAAACCCAGATCCTTAAGCCGCTCCTTGTGCTTTGCACCACATGCGCTCAACCCGCTATGCTACTGCCCGACCCCCATATTTCAAGTTCTTTAACTGCCTAGACTTCAGTTCTGAGTTCCTTTAGTCTAAGCATTTAATGTTGCAAATTTATGAACTGATTGAATTATGACACTGGACTTAAACTGTGAAATCATTTCTAACAATTTCTTTTCAACCCAACACACCCATCCAAAAAGATATGTGTACACATATGTTCTTGGCAGCACAATTTGTAATACCCAAAACCTAAAAGCAACCCAGGTGTCCAACAACAGATGAGTGGCTGAGCAAGTTGTGGTATATATATATATATATATATATATATATATATATATATATATATATATATATATTACTCAGCTATAAAAAATGGTGACTTTACCATTTTTAGCCGATCTTGGATGGACCTTGAAAAATTCAGGTTAAGTGAAATAAGTCAGAAACAGAAGGATGAATATGGGATGATCTCACTCTCAGGCAGAAGTTGAAAAACAAGATCAGAAAAGAAAACACAAGTAGAACCTGAACTGGAATTGGTGTATTGCACCAAAGTAAAAGACTCTGGGGTGGGTGGGTGGGGAGAATACAGATCCAACAAGGATGATGAAGAACCTAATGTGGGTTGTATTGTTATATGGAAAACTGGGAAATGTTATGCATGTACAAACTATTGTATTTACTCTTGAATGTAAAACATTAACTCCCCAATAAAAAAATAAAAAAGAAAATAAGGAAAAAAATAAATAAAAATAGTGTAAATATATAAAAAAGACTAGAGCTCAAATAAACTAACAACAAACAAAAAAATTCTTTTCAAATACTAAGATAACTGTGACCTTAAACTAGATATATCAGAGTTAGCTGGTCCTCTTAGTATCTAGGATATAGTTATTAGTAAACAGTATTAAATGACAAAATTCATAGTGAGGTCAAGTATAGTACAGTAAGAAAACCAAGCTCCCAAGTAACTTGGTTATATAACAATTAATTAGCTATTGCTTCTTAAACTCTAAGACTGCAAAGAATCTTCCCCATTCTCTTTAAAATCCATATTCCTACCAGTCCTGGAATCTCTGGGACTTTGCCTGTCCTCTTGATCCCTTACCCTGTTATACTGCTTCTGCTGTCCTCGACTAAATCAGTGCAACCAGTGCCTCCATATCATGTTATGCTGCCACTGCCTTTTTGCTTCAGGTTGTATCCAGAGACACAAATCCTGAGATGTCAACCTTCCAGCTCCAATAACCTAGTGAGACCTTTCCTAATACATGGGACTCCCTCATTCCATTTCAAGTGGCACATACTCCAGCAAAATTACAGACCCTAGTATAGGCTAGGCCCTCGGGGACTCGGTAAGTGTATACACATATCCATAAGTTAAGGGCAACTACATACCTCAAAGTAAAAGTGCTTAATAGTCAGCTTTGATTAGACTTAGACATAAAAAGCTCAGCAATCAAGCAGAAAGGCCTAAATAAGGCAACATAAATTGTCTAATCAAATATTTACTACTTAGGGCTAGACACCCTCCTCTCATACCACCTATTTCACTTTCCTCAGTCACTCTATCTACTCAACTAGCTACACAAAAGAAAGTAAGATATATCTCCTAACCTCTTCTGACAGCATCAGCGTTACTGTTATCCCTTGATAGTCTTTAGAAGAGAAATAGTGTATACAATTGGCCAAGAGATATACTGGCAAAGCCTTCCAGACACCAAGTTGCAGATGCTGTCATGATTCCATCCTGACTTCTCTGGGCAGAAGACCTTACCAATGTGTCCTGGAATCTTGCCTCTCCAGAGCTCAGGTGCACTAGGGGAAAATAGAAACAGACCGAGGGTATGGATCATCCTACTAAAGTTGATGTCCAGCTGAGAAGCAATTACAGAAGCCATAACTTCTATCTTCTGCACCCCAAAACCAATTACGATCTATACTCCCAGTGGGGGAGAAGTGATAGGAGGAAGAGGATAAGAGGGCTTTGAACACCAGCTCCATCAGTACCCGGAGAGAAAGGAGGAAAAAGTGAGAGACATTTAGATGTAATAGGGTTATATGTGACTTGGAGGGGAAGAGAGGACTGAACCTGGAAGAAAAAGGGGGCAATTGTGTACAAACATAGACAATTGTAGAGATGATGGTTAACCCATGTCTGCAACCTTGGGAGAACTGCTGTGGGTTGCAGTGGAGGGATTGGGGACTCTGGTGGTGGGAAAAGTATTGAATTGTACCCTTGTTGACATTGTAATTTTGTAAATCAATATTAAATCACTAGAAAAAATTTTTTTTTAAAGAGAGATATACTGGCAAAAAATACATGCCAAAAAAAGTACGACTGCCCCTGTTACAGCCTTTATCCCATAAACCTAATACCAGTTTGGATACAATAAATGACACTCAACACTTTAACAACTGGGAGAAAGTCTAACATTGTCAGATCTAGAAGGGACTACAAAAGCTGGACAAGGGCAAGAAACTGGCTCACTTTAATGATGGTCTTTTTGGCCAATACCAGGCCACCCTGGGGCCAGGCTGTGGCGCACTTGGTTAAGTGTACACATTACAGTGCACAGGGAACCAGGTTCAAGCCCCTGGTCCCCACCTGCAGCGGGGAACTTTATAAGTGGTGAAGCAGAAGGATGAATATGGGATGATCTCACTCTCAGGCAGAAGTTGAAAAACAAGATCAGAAGAAAAAAAAAAAAAACACAAGTAGAACCTGAAATGTAATTGGCATATCGCACCAAAGTAAAAGACTCTGGGGTGGGGGTGGGTGGGTGGGGAGAATACAGGTCCAAGAAGGATGACAGAGGACCTAGTGGGGGTTGTATTGTTATATGGGAAACTGGGGAATTTTATGCATGTACAAACTATTGTATTTACTGTTGAATGTAAAACATTAATTCACCAATAAAGAAATTTAAAAAAAATACTACAAATACACACACACAAACACAAGTGGTGAAGCAGGGCAGCAGGGGTCTCTCCCTCTCTTCTCAACTTCTCTCTGTCTTTTTTTAATTTCTTTATTGGGGAATTAATGTTTTACATTCAATTCAACAGTAAATACAATAGTTTGTACATGCATAACATCCCCCAACTTCTCTCTGTCTTAATCTAATAAAAAAATTTAAAAAATACCAGGCCAACCCATCATCTGGGGGCTCTAATCAGGGAATCCTTGGATTTCCACATAGATACTATAGGCCTCTAGTAGATGCCTCTCTTTACCATCACTGGTTATTTCCATGAGGAAAAACCCTCTTGTGGACCTTTCCAGGACCTTGTCCTCACTATAAAGTAGCAATGGTAGAAATTGCCCCACTATGCAAAGGGAGGCTCGTCATCCTATCATGCCACTTGAGGAAGACTGATCCTGAAATGAGTGCAGAATGTTTCTTTTTAAAAAAAAAATATATATATATATATATATATATCTTTAAAGAAATAAATTTAAAAATATATCTTTATTTATTTGATAGGGACAGCCAGAAATAGGGAAGGGATGATAGAGAGGGTGAGAAACAGAGAGACATTGCAGCACTACTTCACCACTTGTGAAGCTTTTGCCTGCAGGTGGGGACCAGGGTCTCAAACCTGGGTCTTTGTGCTTTGTAACATGTACAGTCAACCAGGTGCGCCACCACCTGGGCCCAACCTAGAATATTTCCAGTTGTTAGCATGGACTGCGAGCTCAGACTGACAGAGACTCAGAAGGCTCCTATGCTAAATATGATTAATATAAAGGCCCTGAGTTTGATCAGGTAGCTAATTGTTTTTTAATTTTTTAAAAATCTTTATAGATAGAGACAGCCAGAAATGGAGAGGGAAGTGGGTAACGGGGGGGGGGGGAGACACCTGCGGCCCTGCTTCACCACATGTGAAACTTTCCCCCCCTGCAGGTGGGGACTGGGGGCTTGAACCTGGCTCCTTGTGCACTGTAGCATGTGCACTAATTGTTTTTATATATTTTCTTTGAGTTTGGTAGCTACTCTCTGCCCTAACTCGACTTTCCAGCCCTACTCTCAACTCTGACACCATCTTCCCAGACAAATTTCTTCTTTTTTAAAAAAAAGTTCTAATATTTTATTTTTATTTTTATTACATAAGATAGAGAGAGGGAGAGAAAGAGACACCTGTTGACTTGCTTCACAGCTTGTGAAGCAAACCCTCTGTAGGTGGGGATCAAGGACTCGAGCCCAGGTCCTTGAACTTGGTAATATGTGCACTTAACCAGGTGTGCCATCACCCTCCCCCCACCCCCAGACAATATTTTAGGTCACTTGATGCTATCTATCAAGCTCAAGCAAAATTTATTAAGGTCACAGGCCCCTAGGAACATAGCTAAAAAAAGACTTCCTAGCTTTTATCCACCCTAATTCCCTATCTCCATTTGCTTTATTCTAACTTTTTGGTTCCTGTTTATTAAATATTTTGTCCTGCTTTATATCTTACTGCCTTTCAGCTACCAAGTTGCAGATGCTACTATGATTTTTTTAAAATATTTATTTTATTTATTCCCTTTTGTTGCCCTTGTTGTTTTATTGTTGTAGTTATTATTGTTGTTGTCATTGTTGGATAGGACAGAGAGAAATGGAGAGAGGAGGGGAAGACAGAGAGGAGGAGAGAAAGATAGACACCTGCAGACCTGCTTCAGCGCCTGTGAAGCGACTCCCCTGCAGGTGGGGAGCCGGGGTTCGAACCGGGATCCTTATGCCAGTCCTTGTACTTTGCGCCACCTGCGCTTAACCCGCTGCACTACAGCCCGACTCCCGCTACTATGATTTTATCCTGACCTCCCTGGTCAGGACATCATTGTGTCCAGGAACCTCACCTCTTCAGAGACCTCTCACTAGGGAAATATAGAAACAGGCTGGGGATCGACCTCTCAGTTTCCATGTCCAGCAGAGATTCAATTCAAAAACCAGAACTCCCACCTTCTCCACTCCATAAAGAATTTTGGTCCAGGATGGGGTAGATAACATAAGGGTTATGCAAAGAGACTCTTGTGCCTGAGGTTCCGAAGTCCCAAATATGTCCCCTGCACCACCATAAGCCAGAGCTGATCAGTGCTCTTGTTTAAAAAAAAAAAGAAAAAGAATTTTGATCCATATTCCTAGAGTGGGAGAAATGTTAGGGGAAGATAACTAGAGGATTCTGGAATCCAATTTTATCAGGACCCTGTAAAAGGAAGAAAAATAGAAAGACATTTCCAAATAGTAATATGTGTAGGTGTGATTCAGAAAGGAAGAGAAGGCAGGAACATAGGAAAAATGAGCAAATATATAAAAATATAGATAGTTATATAAATAATAATCAACCCACATCTGTGACCTTGGAAGAACTATTACAGTTTCCAGTGGAGGGAATGGAGATGCAGACCTCTGATGGTGGGAGCAGTGTGGAATTATATCCCTGTTATTTTATAATTTTGTAAATCAATATTTATCTAATAATAAAAAAGAAGTCTTGAGGAAAAATTTTTAAAAAGGAAGAAAGAAAGTGGGACCTTGGGGGCAGAGTGGTGGTATACCTAGTTGAGTGTACATGTTACAATGTGCAAGGACCTGGATTCAAGTCCCTGGTCCCCACCTGCAGGGGTTAAGCTTTGCAGGTGGTGAAGTGGTGAAGCAGTGCTGTAGGTGTCTTTCTCTCTCACTCTCTATCTTCCCTTACCCTCTCGATTTCTGGCTGTCTCTATCCAATAGAGATATATACATTTTTTTAAATTGGACCTTGGAGCCTCAGACCTGAAAATCTTTTGCAAAACCATTATGCTATCTCCCCATATCTTTTAAAAACATCAAAGTTGGTCCAGCAGTGGTATACTTGGTAGAGCACACATTACCATGCTCAAGGTTCTGGGTTCCAAGACTCTGGTCCTTACCTACTGGAGGGGAAACTTCATAGGCAGTGAAAGAGTGCTGCCAGTGTCTCTCTTTTTCTCTCCCTCCCTACTTCTCCCTTTCCCTCTCAATTTATCTCTGTCCTGTCAAATATAAAAAGGATTAAAAAAAAAAAGAGTTGGCCCGGCAGTAATGCAGCAGGTGAAGTGCACATGGTGCAAAGCACAAGGACCTGTGTAAGGATCCCTGTTCAAGGCCCCGGCTCACCACCTGCAGGGGGGGTCACTTGGCAATCAGTGAATCAGGTCTGCAGGTGTTTATCTGTCTCTCCCCCTCTCTGTCTTCCCATCCTCTCTTGATTTCTCTGTTCTATCAAACAACAACAATAGCAATGGCAACAACAAGGGCAACATAATGGGGAAAATGGCCTCCAGGAGCAGTGGATTTGTAGTGTAGGCACCAAACCCCAGGAATAACCCTGGAGGAAAAAAAAAAGAAAAAGAAAAAAGGGAGTCAGGCAGTGGGTTAAGTAAGGATCCCAGTTCGAGCCCACCTGCAGAGGGGTCGCTTCACGGGCAATGAAGCAAGTCTGCAGGTTTCTATCTTTTTCTCCCCCTCTCTGTCTCCCCTCCTCTCGATTTCTCTCTGTCCTATCCAACAACAACAACAGCAATAATAATAACGAAAACAACAAGGGCAACACAATGGGAAAAATGGCCTCCAGGACCAGTGGATTCATAGTGCAGACAAGACACCGAGACCCAGCAATAACCCTGGAGGCAAAAAAAAAAAAAGTTCACTAAAAGTGATGGCTTTGTGCAGGCACAAAAGATAACCATGTTGGCAAAAAATAGACAAAAATAAATAAACAAAAAACACAAATATACAGGGCTGTCTGGTGGCACACCTGGCTGAGTGCACAAGTTATAATGCTCAAGGACCTGGGTTTGAGCTCCCAGTGCCCACATGCAGGGGGAAAGCTTTGCAAGTGGTGAAGCAGGACTGCAGGTGTCTCTCTGTCTCTCTCCCTCTCTATCACCCCCTTTCCTCCCCATCTCCAGCTGTCTGTATCAAATAAAGATGATACAAAAAAATTTCATCAAGTGGCCAGGCAGTGGCGCACTTGGTTAAGCACTCACACATATTACAGTGCACAAGGACCACCCACTTTCAAGCCCTTGGTCCCCACCTGCAGGGGGAAAGCTTCAAAAGTGATACTTATCCCATATTTGGGAGCTACTCTCTTCCCTGATCCAGGTTTCTAGTCCTTTTTCCAACTATGACACCATCTCCTCAGACAATAACTTGGGTCCACCTGCATACTACATATCATGCTCAGGCAAAAACTAGTAAAGTCGGGGCGGTGGCGCACCCGGTTGAGTGCATATGTTACAGCGCACAAGGACCCAGGTTCAAGCCCCTGGTCCACTCCTGCAGGAGGAAAGCTTCACAAGTGGTGAAGTAGGGCTACAGGTGTCTCTCTGTCTCTCACCCTCTCTATCTCCCCACTCCCTCTTGATTTCTGACGGTCTCTATCCAATAAATAAATAAAGATAATGATAAAAGTTTTTAAAGAAAATA
Source organism: Erinaceus europaeus (assembly GCF_950295315.1). NCBI lineage: Eukaryota > Metazoa > Chordata > Mammalia > Eulipotyphla > Erinaceidae > Erinaceus > Erinaceus europaeus. The sequence continues at coordinate 75,895,910 of NC_080185.1, read as the reverse complement.
AATAAATAAAACTAGTAAAGTCATGGGCCCCTTGGAATATACCTAAAATAGACCGACCAGCTTTTTCCAAATCAGAAACCTCAAATCTTCATCTGCAATATTCTTCCCTTTAGGTTCATGATTAGTCAATTATTTGTTCTGCTTTCTATCTTAACTTTTTTTTCAGTCACCAGGTTCTAGATGCTACCATGATGCCAACTGGACTTCCCTGGGCAGAGGACCCCACCAATGTGCCCTGGAGCCTCACCTCCCAGGATCCCTGCCCCACTAGGGAAAGAGAGAGACAGGCTGGGAGTATAGATGGATTGACCTGTCAACACCCATGTTCAGCAGGGAAGCAATTACAGAAGCCAGACCTTTCTGCACCCCATAATGATCTTGGGTCCATACTCCCAGATGGATAGAGAATAGGAAAGATATCAAGGGAGGGGACTGGATACGGAGTTCTGGTGGTATGAACTGTGTGGAATTGTACCCCTCTTATTCTATGGTCTTGTCAATATTTCCATTTTATACAAAAAAAAATCCATCAAGTGGCCAGGCGGTGGTGCACTTGGTTAAGCAGACACATTATAATGCACAAGGACCATCAACATTCAAGACCCTGGTCCCCACCTGCAGAGGGAAATCTTCACAAGTGGTGAAGCCGGTTTGCATGTGTCTCTCTGTCTCTTTCCCTCTCAGTCTCTATCCTATAATGAATAAACAAATAAACAAATAAATGAATATTCTCTCAAAAGAATTGCTTTGGTTTCACAAAGAATGGTTTCAGGGCATGGATAGATAGCATAATGGTTATGCAAAGAGGCTGTCATGCCTGAGGCTCCAAAGTCCACCATAAACCAGAGCTGAACAGTGTTCTGGTAAAAAAAAAGAAAGAAAGAAAGAAAGAAAGAAAGAAAGAAAGAAAGAAAGAAGAAAAAGAAAAGAAAAACTATGATTTCAAGTTAGACTCGAGTTAATGGAGAGGATGAAACTTGAAGGAGGGATGGGGGTAGATAGCATAATGGTTATGCAAAGAGACTCTCATGCCTGAGGCTCCAAAGTCCCAGATTCAATCCCCTGCACCACCAAAAACCAGAGTTGAGCAGTGCTCTGCTTAAAAAAAAAAAAAAGAGAGAGAGAGAGAGGGAGAGTGGGGCAGTGGCTCAGCGGGTTAAGCGCACGTGGCGCAAAGCGCAAGGACCAGAGTAAGGATCCCGGTTCGAGCCCCTGGATCCCCACCTGCAGGGGAGTCGCTTCACAATAGACTTTCTCTCCTCTTTGTCTTCCCCATCTCTCTCCATTTCTCTCTGTCCTACCCAACAACAATGACATCAATAACCACAACAATGTTAAACAAGGGCAACAAAATGGAAAATTAAAAAAAGACAGAAACTTGAAGGAGAATGTTAGAAACATAGAAACTAGGGACTGGGTCCAGGTGGTGCACCTGGTTAAGCACTCACATTGCAACACTCAAGGAACCAGATTCAAGCCCCACCCCCTGTCCCCACCTGCAGGGGGAAAACTTCACAAGTGGTGGAGTAGGGTTACAGGTATCACTCTGTCTCTCACCCTCTCTCTCTTTCTCTCTCTCTCTCTCCCCCTTCCTCTCAATTTCTGGCTGTCTCTACCTAATAAACAAACAAACAAACAAATAAATAAATAAATAAATGTGTGTGTGTGTGAGAGAGAGAGAGAATTTCTCCCTCCCCTTTAAAAAAAAAAAAGAAAGAAAGAAGAAGAAAAAAAAAGAAACAGTAACTAAAAAAATTTTTTTTTAACCAGAGAACTACTCAGCTCTGGTTTATGGTGATGCAGGAGATTGAACCTGGGCCTTCAGAGCTTCAGGAATGAGCATCTCTTTGCATAACCATTATGCTATTTACCCCTGCCCAGAAATAGTAATACTTTAAACTGTATTCTTTTTTTTGTTTTGTTTTTTGTCTCCAGGGTTATTGCTGGGGCTTGGTGCCTGCATCATGGATCCACTGCTCCTGGAAGCTATTTCTTTCCCTTTTTGTTGCCCTTGTTGTTTTATCGTTGTTGTGGTTATTGCTGTTGTTGTTATTGGTGTCGTTGTTGGATAGGACAGAGAGAAATTGGGAGAGGAGGGGAAAACAGAGAAGGGGGAAGACACCTGCAGACCGGCTTCACCGCTTGTAAAGTGACCCAGTGCAGATGGGGAGCCGGGGGCTCGAACCGGTATCCTTACGCCAGTCCTTGCACTTTGCGCCATGTGCGCTTAACCCGCTGCGCTACTGCCCGACCCCCTAAACTGCATTCTTATCTTGACTGTTATTGGGTCTTTTGTATTGTGTATCCAGTCTAGGAGAGACTTGACTGCAGTGCAGATTGTACATGTGAGGAAGGATGACTTGTGTGATGAAATGAGATGATTTGGAACAAACTGCAATTCCAAATCTAAGAAGAAATAGCTAACTTGGAAGGGAGCCTCTGTGAGGTGTTACTCTCTACCACTCCAGACCTCTTCCAAATACCCATCTGAGAGGCATACCAAAAGATCTCTGAGCTGTTCTGATGTCTACTTCATAGACCTCCCAAGAACCTAAAATAAGATATACCAGCAGCATGGGAAGGTGGCTAAATGGAAAAGAAAAAGAGAGAGAGGGAGAGAACTGATGATCAGTGAATGCTCATTACTTGGGATGGGTGCCTACATAGCAGAGTGGGATTAGGGATTATGTTTTAAATTTATTTTTTAAATTATTTATTATTGTTGTAGTAATTGATGTCATCATTGTTAGATAGGACAGAGAGAAATGGAAAAAGGGGGGAAGACAGAGGGGGGGAGAGAAAGATAGACACCTGCAGACCTGCTTCACCGCCTGTGAAGTGACTCCCCTGCAGATGGGGAGCCTGGGGCTCAAACCCGAATCCTTATGCCGGTCCTTGCACTTCATGCCATGTGTGCTTAACCCACTGTGCTACCACCTGACTTCCCATGTTCTAAATTTCTGTGTAGCTGTGAGGACACTTCTGATGAAAATTTCTAGGTGAGATGCCTTACTGGTTAAAAAGGGCTTTCGGTGGGGAGAGAGCTACCCTTAGTGGACATATGTGAAGTATACTCTGAAGACCAACTTCTCTTGACCTGGTTCTTTTTTTTTTTTTTTTTTAATGGATAGAGGAAGCCGGAAATTGAGAGGATGGAGGATATAGAGATGGAGAGAGACAGAAAGACACCTGCAGCACTGCTTCACCACTTGTGAAGTTTCCCCATGCAGGTGGGGACCAGGGGGCTTGAACCCAAGTCCTTGAGCTCTGTCACATATGTACTCAACCAGGTGCACCACCACCTGGCTCCCAACCCTGATTCTCAATATGGTATTTTCCCCAATGTTGTCTTTAGCTAATAAGGTAAAAGGATGAGCAATAATATGTCTATGCCACCAAATCCTCAAGGTGAGAAACGAGTCTCAGTTATTTTATCCCCTCCCTCCATTTTCTGACATTCTAAGAAATGAATGTCCTTGGGATTGGGTGGTGAGTCTCCCAGTAGAGTACATACATTGCTGTGCATAAAGATCCAGGTTCAAGCCCCTAATCCTCACCTGCAGGGGGAAGCTTTATGGGTAGTAGAGCAGTACTACAGATGTCTCTTCTGTTTCTTTTTCCCTCTCTTACCCTCTATCACAAAATAAAATAAAAGGCCACTGGGAATGATGGGGGTAGTCATTCAGGCCCCACTGATAACCTTGCTGATGAGACAGAGAGAGAGAGAGAGAGAATATGAAGGCAGCTAAAGGAAATGGAGTGCTGACAGTGTAGCACATTGACGGGATATTTCCATGGAGGAATAACCATGGGGATATGGGGATTCAGAGTAAACAAGCTTCTTGGAGATAATCTGTACCTTACCATATCTGTACCTTATCTGAAGTCTTAAATACTTGATGTATGAAGAAATGGAAGAGAATATGGTATAATCCGGAATGTGGGAACCTGTAGTTTTTCTCAGATAAGGCAAGACAGGGTATAGACCTCTGATTTGGTGGCAGCAAAACAGCTCACTTGCATAGTACACAGGTCTCTCTCTCTCTCTCAACTCAGACATGAGAGTCTCTTTGCATACCCATTATCTCCTCCTCTCTCTTTTATTTTTTATATTTTTCTATTACAGAATTACATGTCGATATGGGTTTGAATCCACACCATTCCCAACACTAGAGTTCTGAATCTTCACTCTCCCCACTGCAATCCACCACAGTTCCCCTAAAGTTTTAGACATGGGCCAACCATCTTCTCTACAACTATCTGTCCACATTTATACATAGTTGCCCCTTATTTTTCTGATTTAATCCTCTCTTTCCCTCTAAGCCACTCATGACATCACAGCTACCTCTATATGTCCCTCTCCTTTTCTTTCTCTCTCTCTGGGTGCTGATGGAGCTGGAGTGCAGAATCCTCTTATCTTCATCCTATCACTTCTCCCCCACTGGGAGTACGGATCAAGGTTGTTTATGGGGAGCAGAAGGTAGGAGTTCTGGCTTCTGTAGCTGCTTCTCCGCTGAGCATAGGCTTTGACAGGTTGATCCATACCCCCAGCCTGTTTCTGTCTTTACCTAGTGGGCCAGAGCTCTGGAGGTGCAAGGGTCCAGGACACATTAGTGAGGTCATTTGCCCAGAGTAGTTGGGGTGAAGTCATGGTAGCATCTGCAGCCTGGTGTCTGGAAGGTGGCATGACCTAAGTTGAGACAAGGTGGTTAATGAACAGGAACCAGAAAGTAGGATCAGAGCAGATAAGATTAGGGATTTTAGGGTAGAAGAAAGCTAGGAGAACCATTTTAGGCACGTTCCTAGGGGCATACACCTATACTAGTTTTTGCTTGAGTTTGGTAGCTAGCCTGAGGTTGGATGAGAATATTTTCTGCGAGAATGGTGTCAGAGTAGAGAAAGGGGCTAGAAAGTTGGATTAGGGAAGGGAGTAGCTCACATTTTTATAAAAAAAATTTTTTTGTGGCTAAAATTAGCTATTTACCTCCATCCATCTGCTCCAGGAGCCATGTGTAAATGCATATTTATATTTAGTGCCAAAGCCTGTGTAACCTCTAAGTCCCTATTAGTATGAGCTTATTAGCTCATGGTCACATCTGAGGAACATTGCAGGCTGCACTCATTTCAGGACAAGTTTTTTTTGTTTTTTTTTAGGACAAGTTTTTTTTTTTTCAAGTGGCAGGGTAGGATACCCCCAGCTTCCCTTCAGAGACTGGGGCTATCCTCCCTACTGTCATTGCTTTATGGCAGAGCCAAGGTCCTGAGAGGGCCCACAAAATGCTGTTCTTTATGGAAGCGACCGGTGGTCTCCCCCCCAAAAAAAAAATAAATGAATTGAAGCTTGGGAGGTAGCATAATGGATGGAGTTGGAACGGTGGGGGGGGGGGAGTAGATAGCATAATGGTTATGAAAAAAGAGACTCTCATGCCTGAGGCTCTGAAGTCCCAAGTTCAGTTCCCTGCACGACCATAAGCCAGAGCTGATTAGTGCCCTAGTTAGATAAAAAAAAGGGGGGGCGGGTGGTGGCGCATCTGGTTGAATGTGCATGTTAACAATGCGCAAGGACCTGGGTTCGAGCCCCCAGTCCCCCACCTGCAGAGGGAAAGCTTTGTGAGTGGAGAAGCAGTGTTGCAGCGCTTTCTTGCTCTCTCTCTCTTTGCTGAGGAGTTATTCTGATGCAGTCTCCACCCCCAGGTTTTACTACGCCTGCGAAATCCTAGCAGTGTCCCCTTCAACCAGTCCTGGCCCCACACGTCACCCCTGGCTGTCACCCAATAAAAAGCCCCCTCACCCCCCTCGCTCTCTCTCTGGGCTCTCAGCTCCCCCTCTCTCAGATCTCGCCCCCTTCTCTCCCCCGTGGTCAGGTAGTGGGGACTGGTCAGGTAGTGGGGACTGCCATTGCCGGATGGCCCCACGTGTTCTGAACCAAAGCCCCCCCCATCCTATAATAAAGATTTGTGTACCCCTTTGCTCTGGACGTCCACTCTCTTCTCCGCGGTGCAGCCCGACACCAGACCGCCACAACAACTCTCTCTCTCTCTACCTGAGCACTGTAGCTTTGATTTATGGTGGTGTGGGAGATGAACCTGGGACTTTGGAGCCTCAGGCTTGAGGGTCTCTCCGCATAGTCACTATGCAACCTACCCATAGCTATCTCTCTGTCTCTCTCTCTCCCTATCTCCCATTTCCCTCTTGACTTCTCTCTCCAATAAATAAAGTTTTTAAAAAAAAGAGATGGGAAGTTGGGCGGTAGTGCAGTGGGTTAAGCGCACGTGGCGCAAAGTACAAGGACCCGTGTAAGGATCAAGATTCGAGTCACCAGCTCCCCACCTGCAGGGGAGTCGCTTCACAGGCGGTGAAGCAGGTCTGCAGGTGTCTATCTTTCTCTCCCCCTCTGTCTTCCCATCCTCTCTCCATTTCTCTCTGTCCTATCCAGCAACAACGACATCAATAACTACAACAATAAAACAACAAGGGCAACAAAAGGGATAAATAAATAAATAAAAATAAAATAAAACATTAAAAAATTTAAAAGTTAAAATAACAATAAAAAGGGGGCTGGGCATAGTGCAGTAGGTTTAGCGCATATGGCACAAAGCGCAAGGACTCAGGTAATGATCCTGGTTGGAGTCCCCAACTTCCCACCTGAAGGGGGAGGTCTTTTCACAAGAGGTGAAGCAGGTCTGCAGGTGTGTCTTTCTCTCCTCCTCTCTGTCTCCCACTCCTCTCTCTATTTCTCTTTGTCCTATCCAACAATAACAGCGATAAAAATAACAACAAGGGCAACAAAAAATGGGAGAAATGTCCTCCAGGAGTATCAGATTCGTAGTGCAGGCACTGAGCACCAGCCATAACCCTGGAGGCAATAGTAAATAAGTAACAATAAAAATGAATCTTTTGTTGTTGTTGTTGTTGGATAGGACAGAGAGAAATGGAGAGAGGAGAGGGAGACAGAGAGGAGGAGAGAAAGATAGATACCTGCAGACCTGCTTCACCACCTGTGAAGTGACTCCCCTGCAGGTGGGGAGCTGGGGGCAGAACCGGGATCCTTACGCTGGTCCTTGTGCTTTGTGCCACCTGTGCTTAACCCGCTGCGCTACCGCCCAACTCCCTAAAAAATGCATCTTAAAAAACACACCACAGAAAAAAAAAATTAAAAAAAAAAAACAAAACACACCACAGAACAGCAATTTCGGTCTGGAGATCACTTAGCAGTATCACTCTGTCCTGAATTCATCCCCTAGAGGCATGCTAAATAAATAAACAGCCAGAAGCAAGCAAGCTGTAACACTCATGAGAACTATCGTGATTGTTTCTGGAAGGGTAGAGATACAGAACTTTGGTGGTGTGTGTGTGTATGGAACTATATATTATAATATTACAACCTTGTAACAAACTATTTCTTTTTTAAATTTTTTTATTATTTTTTATTTATTTACTGGATAGAGAGAGCCAGAAATTAAGAGGGGAGGAGGAGTTAGAAAGGGAGAGAGACAGAGACACCTGCAGCTCTACTTCGCCACTTGTGAAGTTTTTCCCCTACAGGTAGGAGCCGGGGACATGAACCCAGGTCCTTGAACACTGTAACATGTGCATTCAACCAGGTGTGCCACCACCCCACCCCTTAATGAACTATTAATAAAAATTAAAAAGTAAATAAATTATTTTCTTTTTATAAATAAATAGCTAGCTTTATTGGGGCCAAGGAGATAACTCAGGAAGTATAGAATTCCATGGATGATGGAGCAGTGCTTTCGTGGCTCTCTCTTGAAACAGAATAAAAACTGAACTGTAGTTGATTCTATAGCATCAAACATGTGCAAGGCCCTGGTTTCATCCCCCAGCACTGCTGCATTTTAAAAAGACCTGGGCTGGGCGGTGGCGCCCCTGATTGAGTGCATACATTACCATATGCAAGGACCTAGGTTCAAGCCCCTACTCCCCAACTTCAGGGGAGGAGAAGCATCATGAGTGGTGAAGCAGTGCTGCAGGTGTCTTTCTCCCTCTCTCTCCCCCTCTTTCTCTCTTTAAAATTATCTTTATTTATTCCTTGGATAGACACAGCCAGGGGGCCAGGTAGTTGCACACCTGGTTGAGCGGCACACAAGGGCCTCACTTCCAGCCCTGGTCTCCACTTGCAGGGGGAAAGCTTCACAAGTGGTGAAGCAGGGCTGCAGGTGTCTCTCTATCTCTCTCCCTCTCCCTTCTTCTCAATTTCTGGCTGTCTCTGTCCAATAAATAAATAAAGATAATAAAAAATTTTAAAAAAGAAAGTTTACCCTGACATACTTACCTCAAACTATATTTAGCCTTTATATCTCCTTTAACACTGTAACTAGGCTAACTTTCTGACTGCCTGTCTTACATTCAGCAGGATGATTAGTGGGTGGTTTAGAAACACTTTCTTTAGTAATTGACCTGTTTTTCTTTGGCAAAAATGCAAACTGTGAGGGTTCATGCTAGGGAGAATATATATATATATATATATATATATATATATATATATATATATATATTTTTTTTTTTTTTTTTCTTTACCAGAGCCTTGATCAGCTTTGGCTTATGGTGGTACAGGGGACTGAATCTGGGATTTGAGAGCCTCAGACAAGAGAGTCTCTTTGCATAATCATTATGCTATCTACCCCCACCTATGTTTATATTTCACACTTTAATAAGAAGATATAAGTGGCATCCTGAGGCTAATAGCACTAAGGATTCAAACTAGTAGCATTCCCATTGAGAACACACAACCCAGAAGTGAAGCCTTGAAATTTGAAGAGTTTCAGAAGTTACTTTGGGAAGGTTTGATTGAGGTTGGTCAAAGGTCTTGAGGCAATGTATGTGAAAGGGGAACATGGGATAGCTGAATGAATGAGGAACACAGCTATATCCAAGTAGGTGCTGCATGGTTAGGTTGAGTAGGGTAACCACAAAATTGCTACCACTTACCAAGAACTTCTTTTTCTTCTTCTTCTCCTTCTCCTTCTCCTCCTCCTCCTCCTCCTCCTTTTTAATTTCTTTACTGGGGAATTAACGTTTTACATTCAACAGTAAATATAATAGTTTGTACATGCATAACATTTCCCAGTTTTCCATATAACAATACAACCCCCACTAGGTCCTTTGTCATCCTTGGATCTGTATTCATCCCACCCACCCAACCCAGACAGAGTCTTTTACTTTGGTGCAATACACCAATTCCAGTTCAGGTTCTACTTGTGTTTTCTTTTCTGATCTTGTTTTTCAATTTCTGCCTGAGAGTGAGATCATCCCATATTCATCCTTCTGTTTCTGACTTATTTCACTTAACATGAATTTTTCAAGGTCCATCCAAGGTCGGCTGAAAACGGTGAAGTCACCATTTTTTACAGCTGAGTAGTATACCATTGTGTATATATACCACAACTGGCTCAGCCACTCATCTGTTGTTGGATACCTGGGTTGCTTCCAGGTTTTGGCTATTACAAATTTTGCTGACAGGAGTCAGGCGGTAGCGCAGCAGGTTAAGCGCAGGTGGCACAAAATGAAAGGACCGGTGTAAGGATCCTGGTTCAAGCCCCCGGCTCCCCACCTGCAGGGGAGTCTCTTCACAAGAGGTGAAGCAGGTCTGCAGGTGTCTGTCTTTCTCTCCCCTCCTCTCAGTCTTCCCAAAATTTTAACAACACTTCCCCTCCTCTCTCCATTTTTCTCTGTCCTATCCAACAACAACGACATCAATAATAACTACAACAAAAAAAACAGCAAGGGCAACAAAATAAATAAATAAATAAATAAATAAATAAATATGGAGAGAGGAGGGGAAGACAGAGAGGAGGAGAGAAAGACAGACACCTGCAGACCTGCTTCACCGCCTGTGAAGCGACTCCCCTGCAGGTGGGGAGCCAGGGTTCAAACCGGGATCCTTATGCCGGTCCTTGTGCTTTGCGCCACTTGTGCTTAACCCGCTGCGCTAAAGCCCGACTCCCTTGCAGCATTTTTTCATGTGTTTCTCAGCCTTTTGGATCTCTTCTGTGGTGAATATTCTGTCCATGTCCTTCCCCCATTTTGGATGGAGTTATTTGTTGTCTTTTCGTTGAGTTTGGTTATTATATATATGTTGGTTATTAAACTCTTGTCTGATGTATGGCATGTAAAGATTTTCTCCCATTCTGTGAGGGGTCTCTTGGTTTGGGCAGTGGTTTCTTTTGCTTTGAAGAAGCTTTTGTTTTTATTTTTTTTTAATTTTTTTTTATTTAAGAAAGGATTAATTAACAAAACCATAGGGTAGGAGGGGTACAACTCCACACAATTCCCACCGCCCAATCTCCATATCCCACCCCCTCCCCAGTAGCTTTCCCATTCTCTATCCCTCTGGGAGCATGGACCCAGGGTCATTGAGGGTTGCAGAAGGTAGAAGGTCTGGCTTCTGTAATTGCTTCCCCGCTGAACATGGGCGTTGACTGGTCGGTCCATACTCCCAGTTGAAGCTTTTTAATTTGATGTAGTCCCGTAGGTTTATACTTGCCTTAGTCTTTGTAATTGGATTCGTTTCATTGAAGATGTCTTTAAAATGTATGCGGAAAAGAGTTCTGCCAATATTTTCTTCTAAGTATCTGATAGTTTCTGGTCTAACATCCAAGTCCTTGATCCACTTGGAATTTACTTTTGTATTTGTGAAATACAATGGTTCAGTTTCATTCTTCTGCATGTTTCAACCCATTGTTTCCAACACCATTTGTTGAAGAGACTCTGCTTTTCCCGTTTAATAGTCTGGGCCCCTTTGTCAAAGTTTAGATGTCCATAGGTGTGGGGCCTCATTTCTGGGCTCTCAATTCTATTCCACGGGTCAGTGTGTCTATTCATGTTCCAGTACCAAGCAGTTTTGATGACAATGGCCCTATAATACAATTTGAGATCTGGGAGTGTGATGCGTCTGGTTCTGTTCTTTTTTCTCAAGATTGTTTTGGCAATTCTAGGTCTTTTCTGGTTCCAGATAAACATTTGTAATATTTGTCCTATTCTCCTAAAACTGTGCTTGGGATCTAGATGGGGATAGCATTAAATTTGTAGATGGCTCTGGGTAGTATATTCATTTTGATGATGTTAATTCTTCCAACCCATGAACATGGAATATCTTTCCACTTCTTTGTGTCTTTTTCAATTTCCTTGAGTAATGACTCATAATTTTCAGTATACAAGTCTTTCACTTCTTTCGTTAGGTTTACTCCCAGATATTTTATTGTTTTAGTTGCTATAGTAAAAGGAATTGATTTCTGGATTTCAATTTCTTCTAACTTAGTGTTTGCATAGAGGAATGGCACTGACTTTTGAATGTTAATTTTGTAGCCTGACACATTACTGTATTTCTTGATGATTTCCAAAAGCTTCTTGCTGGATTCCTTAGGTTTTTCTGTGTATACTATCATGTCATCTGCAAATAGGGGGAGTTTGACCTCTTCTCTTGCAATCTGTATCCCTTTAATTCCTTGTTCCTGCCTGATTGCTATGGCAAGAACTTCCAACACTATGTTGAATAGCAATGGTGATAGTGGTCAGCCCTGTCTAGTACCTGATCTGAGTGGAAATGCTTCCAGTTTTTCACCATTGAGTATGATATTGGCTGTAGGTTTGCTATGTATAGACTCCACTATCTTCAGGAATTTTCCATCTATTCCCATTTTTTGTACTGTTTTGATCATAAAGGGATGTTGTATTTTGTCAAAGGCTTTCTCTGCATCAATTGATATGACCATGTGGTTTTTGGTCTTCCTTTTGTTGATGTGGTGGATCACATTGATTGATTTACATATATCAAACCAACCTTGCATGCCTGGGATAAACCCCACTTGGTCATGATGAACAATCTTTTTAATATACTGCTGTATTTTGTTGGCTAGAATTTTGTTCAATATTTTAGCATCTGTGTTCATCAGAGATATTGGTCTGTAGTTTTCATTTTTGGTTGTGTCCCTGTCTGCTTTTGGTATCAGGGTGATGTTGGCTTCATAGAAGCTGGCAGGGAGTACTCCAGTGTCTTCAATCTTCTGGAAGACTTTTAAAAGTAGAGGTATTAGTTCTTCTTTGAAGGTTTTGTAGAATTCATTTGTAAAACCATCTGGTCCAGGACTTTCATTTTTGGGGAGATTTTTGATAACTGTTTCAATTTCATTAGCTGTGATGGGCCTGTTCATGTTATCCACTTCCTCTTTACTTAGTTTTGGAAGTTGGTAGGTATCTAGGAAATCGTCTGTTTCTTCCAGGTTCTCTAGCTTGGTGGCATATAGTTGTTCATAGAAGCCTCGCATGATATGTTGAATTTCTGCGGTGTCTGTTGTGATATCTCCTCTTTCTTTTAGTATCCGATTTATTTGGGTCTTCTCCCTTTTTTGTTTTGTGAGTCTGGCTAAAGGTTTGTCGATTTTGTTTACTCTTTTGAAGAACCAACATTTACTTTCATTGATCTTTTGTATGGTTTTCCTATTCTCAATGTTATTTATTTCTGCCCTAACTTTAGTGATTTCTGTCCTTCTGGTTGCTTTAGGGTTCCTTTGTTGTTCTTCTTCTAGGTCTTTAAGATGTGAAATCAGGCTATTTATTTGTGCTTTTTTTGTTTCCTAATGTGTGCTTGTATAGCTATTAACTTCCCTCTCAGTACTGTCTTAGCTGTGTCCCAAATATTTTGATAGCTTGTGTCTTCATTTTCATTGAATTCCTGAAATATTTTGATTTCTTCCTTGATTTCCTCTTTGACCCAGAAGTTGTTAAGAAGTGTATTGTTGAGCTTCTACATTTTGTGACTATTACTAGTCTTTTGTTGATTGTTAAGTGTTAATTTAATTCCACTGTGGTCTGAGAAGATGCTTGGGATGATTTCAATGCTCTTGAATTTGCTGATGCTGTCTTTATGGCCTAACATATGGTCTATCCTTGAGAATGACCCATGTGGATTTGAGTAAAATGTGTGTTCCAGTTTCTTGGGATGAATGACTGAAAATGTCCAGTAGTTCTAGTTTATCTATCTCTTCATTTAGCTCCCTTATGTCTATTGATTTTCTGCCTGGATGATCTGTCAAGTTGAGAGAGTGGGGTGTTCAAGTCCCCTACTGTGACTGTGTTGTTGTTAATATATTGCTGTAGCTGTTTCAGTGGAAGTTTGATGTATTTAGATGGCTTCTCATTGGGTGCATAGATGTTAATCATTGTTAAGTCCTCTTGATTGACTGATCCTCTGAGCATTAAGTAGTGTCCATTCCTATCTTTTTTAATCTTATCTATTTTAAAGTCTATCATGTCAGATATGAGAATAGCTGTTCCTGCCCTTTTTTGTTGGGCCATTGGCTTGTATGATAGTTTTCCATCCTTTCACTTTAAGTCTGTGTTTGTCTTGTTGAGTTAGGTGGGTTTCCTGTAGACAGCATATTGTTGGGTTGTGTTTTCTGATCCATCTTCCTACTCTGTGTCTTTTAATAGGTGAATTCAGGCCATTGACATTTATTTATATCAAAGATTGAAGATATTTTAACGGCATTCTTGTAGAGTTTTAGAGTGTTCTTATATGTGACCTATTTATGGTGGTCTGACTGTTTATAGAAGACCTTTCAGAACTTCTTTCAGGGCAGGCTTGGTGATGGTTAATTCCTTCAACTGTTGCTTGTCTGAGAAGGTTTTGATGCCTCCATCTAGTCTGAATGACAGTCTAGCAGGATATAGTATTCTTGGTTGTAAGCCTTTCTCATTGAGCACTTGATAGATAGCTTGCCATTCTCTTCTGGCCTGTAGTGTTTGTGTGGAGACTAAGTTTTAATATGGAGGGAACCCGAGGACAATATGGAGTAACAGTGGCCCTCACAGCAGCTAATAATTTTTTAAAGATTATATAGGCATCCAGCAGAGGGTATATCTGTTTGAGTGCATGTGTTACAATGCACAAGGACCTGACTTCAAGCTCCTGGTCCCCACTTACAGGGAGGAAGCTGCATGAGCTATGAAACAATGTTTCAGATCAGTTAAAAAATGGCGACTAATCCCTAGCACTGCAAAAACGGTATCATCTGTTTTCCATCTACACCATGCCTCGGCCTCGCGTGAGCTTAATGTGCAGCTTGCGGTACGAGAAACCGGCATGAAGCCCAGCCAGTCTATCTTGGCGTTACTCTCGATCGCACTCTGTCATTTCACAAACATCTCATAAAAACTGCAGCAAAGGTGGGCGTGAGGAATAACATCATTGCAAGACTGGCCAGCTCCTCATGGGGCGCGAGCGCTTCCACTCTATGATCATCATCTCTGGCATTATGCTATTCCACTGCAGAATACTGTCCCCCAGTATGGTTCCGTAGCCCCCATGTCCACTTGGTTGATTCCAAATTATATTCCTCCATGAGGATAATTTCTGGAACCATCCGTTCCACCCCGGTTCCATGGCTGCCAGTTCAACATCGCCCCGCCAGATATTCGTCAGGATGTGGCATCATCTAAGTTCATTTCCCACGTCTACGCTCGACCGGACCTGCCAATATACGCGGATATCTTCACCCACCCTGTCCAACGCTTGACATCTCGTCACCCAATCTGGTCCCCTAAGCCTACACTGAACTTCTCTGTTCCAGTCTCTTGGAAACAGAGTTGGCAGTCAGCTGAGGTAAAGAACAAACACCTCATCACAGACCCCTGCAAGTGTCAACCCAGCTTTGACCTAGCATGTTATGATTGGGCCCTCCTCAATCGCTATCGAACAGGCCGTGGCCGGTGCGCCGCTATGTTCCATCGCTGGGGAGCCAGAGACGACCCGAATTGCCCCTGCGGCTACAGAAAGACTATGACCACATAGTCAACGACTGCCACCTCTCCAGATTCAAAGGAGGTTTCGAAACTTTACATCAGGCTCAACCTGACGCTGTTGACTGGCTACGGAAGAAGGGCAAACGCTAGAAGAAGAAGAAGATCAGTTATAGTCTCTCTTTCTCTCTCCCTCCCCACATTCCCTCTCAATTTCTCTGTGCCCTATCATAAAAAAGGTAAGAGGTTTTATCTGGGAGTTGGGTGGTAGCACAGCAGGTTAAGTGCACATGGTGCAAACTGCAAGGGCGGGCATAAGGATCCTGGTTCAAGCCCCCGGCACCCCACCTGTAGGGGAGTCACTTCACGAGAGGTGAGAGGTGAAGCAGGTCTGCAGGTCTGCAGGTCTCTCCCCACTCTGTCTTCCCCTCCTCTCTCCATTTCTTTCTGTCCTATCCAACAACAACGACATCAATCATAACAATAACTACAATAAGTGCAACAAGAAGGGAAACAAAATGGGAAAAAATGGCCTCCAGGAGCTGTGGATTCATAGTGCAGGCACAGAGCCCCTTTGATAACCCTGGAGGTAAAAAAAAAAGTTTTTATTTATTTTTAACATAAGGTGGAGGGAGAAAACCACCATGGCTATTTTACTGTTGACTGTAAGCCATTAATCCCCCAATAAAGAAAAATTTTAAAATAAACAATAAATAAAAAAGAAAAGAAAAACAGCATGGCATCACTCTGGCACAGGGCATGCCAGGGATTGAACCTGGGACCTTATGCTTCCAAGTCCATTGCCTTGCTCTACTCACTGCACCACTGAGGCCCCTAGGTTTGTCATTTCTTTCTTACTTTTTCTTTTTTAAAAAATATTTATTATCTTATTTATTTTTTATTATCTTCATTTATTTCTTTATTTTTATTATCTTTATTGGATAGAGACAGTCAGAAGTTGAAAGGGTAGGGGAGATAGAGAGAGAAAAAGACACCTGCAGCCCTGCTTAACAACTTGCAAAGCTTTCCCCCTGCAGGTGGGGACCTGGGGCTCAAACCTGGGTCCTTGTGCATGTGTGCTCAACCAGATGCGCCACCACCTGGCCCCTCTTCATTTCTTTTTCAAAGAGAAACAGATATAGAGAAACTAGAGGACTGCTCAGCTCTGGCTTATGGTGATATAGGGAGGACTGATCCAATCCTGGGACTTTGGAACTTCAGGCATGAAATCTTTTTGCATAACGGTTCTGCTATCTCCCCCACCCTAGATCTGAGAATGTGAGGGGTTTTGTTTGTTTTTACCAAAGCACTGCTCAGCTGTTGTTTATGGTGGTACTGGGGATTGAACCTGGGACCTCTCAGTCTCAATCCTGAGAGTCTGTTTTTCCTTAACTGTGAGGTTACAGAAAAGCTCCAAATATTGAGAACAGCCGTTATGCCAAAACCAACTGTTCATTGTTCTGTGTAAATATTTCCACCTGTACCCACCCTGTGATAACTATAAAAAGATGGGATGAGAAATCATCAGGGTCTCAGACTTTTCCCTTGTGTAGAAGGGTGTCAGTGACCCAAGCTTCAGCTTGCTAATAAAGGCTCTTGCTATTGCATGTGACTCTGGTCTTCTTTGCGTGAGATCAGGACTCGAACTTCTGGGCATAACAATAATCATTATGCTATCTTCCCCGCCCCCTACCCTAGACCTTTAATTTCTTTTGAAATTGTTATTATTTTATTTTTAATATTTATTTATCCCCTTTTGTTGCCTTTTTTGTTTTATTGTTGTAGTCATTATTGTTGTTGTTGGACAGGACAAAGAGAAATGGAGACAGGAGGGGAAGAGAGAGAGGGGTAGAGAAAGACACCTGCATACCTGCTTCACAAGTAGACGTGCAGGTGTGGAGCCAGGGCTTGAACCGGGATCCTTACACCGGTCCTTGCGTTTTGCACCACATGCGCTTAACCTGCTGCTCTACCATCCGACTCCTGACCTTTAATTTCTTAATAGTTTATCAAATGGAATCAAGCAATTTTTTTTTTGGTAATTCTGTTCTTTCATTTGGGATGTTTTCATAACTTATTTTATTGAGAGTTAGTTTCACATAAGGGAGATAAACAGGGCAGCCCTCTGGTGCATGCCATGCTGGGGATCAAACTGGGAACCTCAGGCATGAGGTTAAGCTGTCTCCCAGTCCCTGTACAATGTACAATATTTCCAAGGCATGTTTTACTTGTAGCATATCTGGATACTTCATTTCTTGTTATTGCAGAATAATATTTTTGGGTTTGGGTATAGCTCATTTACTCACCTGTTTAGGGAGTCATTTGGCTACTATGAATGATGCTACTATAAACTTTTCTGTATAAGACTTTATGTGGGTGTATTTTCAATTTTCTAGCTTATATGCTTAGGAGGGAACTTGTTGGGTCATATGCTAGGTTAAATTTATTCAGAATCACATTTTGCATCAAAGCTGACCTATTTTATGTTTATAATATGTTTATAATATCTTTATAATATCTGCAGTCCCCTTCCACATTCCACAACCTTCATCTACTTCTCATTGAATCTGTTTTTCCTCAAGCAGAAAACATCCAAGAAGCAATATATGGTACATCAAAAAGCATTTGGGGATGGGCGGTGCGTACTTGGTTAAGTGCACATAGCACTAAGCACAAGGATCAGGTTTGAGCACCCTCTCCCCACCTGCAGGGGGTCTGCTTCACAAGCCATGAAGCAGGTCTGAAGTGTCTAGCTTTCTCTCCCCCTCCTCTGTCCTATCCAATAAAATGGAAAAAATGTTGCCAGGAGTGGTGGATTCATAGTGCTGGCAGTGAGCCCCAGCAATAAGCCTGGAGGGAAAAAATTTTTTTGCTTTTATTTAAAAAAAAGGGGGAATAAATGTGTTTTTACAAGTTTGTTGTCTCAGGGGTACAATCTCCCACCTCAAAATAAGTGCTAGCACACCTTGCCCAAAGTGCCTCTCTTCCTCCACTGTAGGAAAGTGAGTCTCTTCCCCCACTTACAACCTCATCCTCCTGTCCCTTTAGTAAAACAGGCTTGCAGACATGAATCAAGGGTTTCTTGATGTTTTCTCTTGCCTGTTACTTGGATTCCACATGAGTGAGATCATTTGGTATTTGGTCTTTTTCTGGCTTATTTCACTTACCATGAGCCCCTCTAGTTCATTCCATGCTATATCAAAAGAGCTTTCATCTTTTCTTTAAAAAAATAATAATAATTAGGGAGAGAGAACCAGAGCTTCACTCTGGCATGTGAGATGTTGGGGATTGAACTCGGGACCTCATGCTTAAGAGTCTAACTCCTCACCCACTGCAGCATCTACTTATTCCAAGGAGCATGTGTATCACAATTTCCTCATCCACTTATTTGTCACTGGACACTTTGATTGCTTCCAAGTCCTGCCTATTGTAAATAGCACTGCTCAATTCTGTTTTGTTTTACATTTAAAATATTTTATGGGCGGGGGTAGATAGCATAATGATTATGCAAACAGACTTTCAAGCCTGAGGCTCTCTGTCAAGTCCTAGGTTCAATTCCCTGCACAACCATAAGCCAGAGCTGAGCAGTGCTCTGGTAAAAAAAAAAATATATATATATATATATATATATATATATATATATATATATATATATATAATTTATTAATGATAAAGAGGGGGCAAGAGATCCAGAGCACCCCTCTGGCATATGTGATGCCTGGCATCCAACAGGACCTCGTGCTTGAGATTGCGATGTTTTATTCACTATGCAGCCTCCCTGATAACTGTTTCACTTTTTTTTAGATTGGTGTTAGGGGGACCCAGGAAGTGGCTCAATGGATAAAACCTTGTACTCCTGAATGGGACCCTGACTTCAACTCCTGTATCCTCTCCAACCCCTCCCCATTAAAAAAAAAATCTCTAAAAAATTGGTTCTAGGGAATGAACCCTGGGGTCTTCCATTTGTGCCATACCACTGAGCAGCACAGGTCTTTTGTCTCTAATGATGAAAGACAACCAGACACAAGGGTGGGTGTGAGTCTTAAGGCCATTAAGTTATCTGGTCTTCTGGATCAATATTAGGCCTCTATGTCCTATTGGGACCACGGTTTTGTCTTCACTGAAAGGACCTACAAGCAATAATACCCGTTTCTTTTTCTTTCTTTTTAAAAAATATTTTTAAAAAATACTTATTTATTCCCTTTTGTTGCCCTTTTTGTTTTATTGTTGTAGTTATTATTGTTGTTACTGATATCATTGCTGTTGGATAGGACAGAGAGAAATGGAGAGAGGAAGGGGAAGACAGAGAGGAGGAGAGAAAGACAGACGCCTGCAGACCTGCTTCACCACTTGTGAAGTGACTCCCCTGCAGGTGGGTTGTGGGGGGCTCGAACCGGTATCCTTATGTTGGTCCTTGACATGTGCACTTAACCTGCTGCACTATCGCCCAGAGCACTGCTCAGCTCTGGCTTATGGTGGTGTGTGGAATTGAACCTGGGACTTAATGGATCCTCAGGCTTGAGAGTCTGTTTGCATAACCATTACGCTATCTACCCCTGCCCCCAATACCCCAGTTTCTAAACACCATTCCACACTTAGAGGAAGCAGGTCTTCTAGGAGAAATGGCTAGCAGGTGTGGGACAGGGAATATACAGAGTAAGCCTGAAACTTTGTGGTCTCCAAAGCAAGGAAGTGCTCAAAGACTAAAGGGGCCATGCCAAAAGAATACAAAAGCTAGTGATGTAGTTTCCCACTGGACATACTTGGGTTGGTCTGAGCATCAGAAAGGGTAATGATGGTGCTAAGTTACAACAAACAAAAATGTAAGAAAGGAGAAAAAGCAAAGGAAAACTCTTCTTAAAGGAATTAAAGATTTAGAAAAAAAAATATCTGGGGTGGGGGTAAGATAGCATAATAGTTATGCAAAGAGACTCTCATCCCTGAGGCTCCAAAGTCCTAGGTTCAATCCCACCACCACAAGCCAGAACTGAGCAGTGCTCTGGTTGAAAACAAAGCCTCCCAATATAACTGATTCAGGCAAGGTCTGAAACCATGGAAACCCCAAAAGATAGCATGGTCTAGCATGAATTTAAGGGGAAAAGGTGACCTGAAATTGATAGATTGGATTAGATTCAAGAACAATGCTGAAACCAAATTTGGAAAGCAAAAGGATAACACTCAGCTGACTCAAACACCCCCAGTCCCCTTTGTAATTGTTCCTTTGTAATTGGCTTTATCTTACCCTTCAAAATAGTAAAAAAAAAAAAAAAAAAAAAAAAAAAAAAAGCTATGACTTGTTATAAGGTTTGTTTTAGAAGGAACATCACAGTACGCCCATCATGACCTAGAAAGTCATAATCCATGAGGTAGGAATACCTGATGGCTCTGGGCTCCCATCCTGGTGATCTACCTGGATATACATTTCCTGATGTGGAGGGAAAGAAACCCATGGCACCAAAGGGACAGGGCTACCCAACATGGTGACTTGACACTGAACTGGGCAAAAGATAGCTTTCTTATCTTGTTTTATTTTAGTTTATTACTTTATTTTATTTATGAGAGAGTCAGAGAGAAAAACGGAGAAGAGGGAGAAAGAGAGACACCTGAATCCTACTCTACTACTCATGAGACAGTCCCCCTGCAGGTAGGGTCTGGGGCCTTGAACACAGGTTCTTGCTTTTGGTAACTTGTGTGCTTAATTGGATGCACCACTGACCAGCCCTTATTTTTATTTTAATGAGAGAGAGCAAGACAGAGACAGACAGAAACAGAAAGACCAGAGCACACAATCTCAAAGTAAGACAGCTGTAGATTACTAATTACACAAGGAAATCTGCTGGGGGTTCAGGGGCAGCTCAACTGGAAGTGTACATTCTGTCATGTTTGAGGAAATTCAAGCTCTCTGTACCACATGGGAGCATCATGCATGGCTTCACAAATAAGGGAATAGTGCTGTGGTGTCCTTCTCTTTCTCTCACTCTGTTGGAAATTAAATTAACTAACTAACTAAATAAAATAAAATAAAGTGGGGGGATTGAGCCAGGATAATTGAACTCTCAAATATGAGGTCCTAAGTGTGATGCACAGCATCACATGAGCCATAGTGAGGCTATAGTTCTCTCTCTTGTTTATTTTTAAAAAATTATCTTTATCTATTTGTTGGATAGAGACAGCCAGAAATTGAGAGGAAGAGGGAGACAGAGAGGTGGAGAGACAGGAGACACCTGAAGCACTGCTTCACCACTTTCCCCCTGCAGGTGGGGACACAGGGCTCAAACCCAAATCCTTGTGCATTTTAACATGTACATCACCAGCCCCAGTTCTTTCTCTCTCTCTTCCTTCCTTACTCATACATAAATAAGTATATATATTAAAACAAAGAGGGAAAAATCCACCAGGAGCAATGGAATTGCACAGGCCCCAGTGGGTAAAAACAAATGCCAGTGTTGGGACAGCATTATGATATCTAGTGTCCAGCACTTTATCTATTTTTTTTAAATTTTTTTTTGGTATTATCTTTATTTATTAGATACAAACAGCCAGAAATCAAGCGGGAAGGAGGAGATAGACAGAGAGACACCTGCAGCCCTGCTTCACCACTCTCAAAGCTTTCCCATGCAGGTGGGGGCCAGGGACTCGAACCCGTGTCCTTTCGCATTGGAACATGCCGCTCAACCAGGTGCGCCACCACCTGGCCCCAGCACTTTATCTATTTTTTTTATAAGTGAAATTATTTCCAAGACAGTTTCCAGAAGGGTGCAATTTATTATTTCCCCATGATAGATGTCTGAACAACACTCCCATCACCAACTAATGTCCTCTACCATTGGCATCTGGCCCCTGGCCCCTCCGAACTCCCTCCTGCCATGTGTAAAATATTTACCTTAAATCACTCAAAAATATAATCAAGAGTTTTGCAGACACATGTTTTGAAGAAATGAAAAATTTGCACTCATGTGTCGACAACTGGATTATAAACCATTAACCTAATAAGGTAATTTTGAAAAAAAGAAAGAAAATATGGTTGGGTAAATACAGGCTATGGATTGTGTGTGTGTGTGTGTGTGTGTGTGTGTGTGTAGCACAGGCCTTGACCATGTGTGATTTTACTGCTCCAGGCTGCTTTTTTAGATAGAGACATAGATAGTACCACAACTCTTTCATTGGCTCTAGTCTTAGAATATTTTCAAGACAATTTGCTTAGATTCTTCCAAAACCTTAGTGTCATGCAAAACAAAGAAAAAGGAGAGGTGGATTCTAAATTAAGAGACAAAAGGGGATTAATTAAATGCGCGGTTTAAATCATGAACAGATTCTGGAGTGAAATGTAAAACCCCACATTTAGGATTAAGTGAGGATTTAAACATGGATTGTATGTTAACTGATAATGAATCAGTGTTAATTATTAAAGATGAGGTAAATATTGTGATTATGGAGAAAAGTATTTTTAAGGTGAAGAATCACAGTATCTGTAATCCATTTTCTTTTTTTTTTCTGGTTTATTTATTTATTTATTTATTTTTTATTTAAGAAAGGATTAATTAACAAAACCATAGGGTAGGAGGGGTACAACTCCACACAATTCCCACCACCCAATCTCCATATCCCACCCCCTCCCCAGTAGCTTTCCCATTCTCTATCCCTCTGGGAGCATGGACCCAGGGTCATTGAGGGTTGCAGAAGGTAGAAGGTCTGGCTTCTGTAATTGCTTCCCCGCTGAACATGGGCGTTGACTGGTCGGTCCATACTCCCAAGTAATCCATTTTCTTTTGTCTACCGCCAGGGTTATCACTGGGGCGCTGTGCCCGCGAGGGCCCACTATTCGCAGCAGGCATCTCTCTCTCTCTCTAGGATTTTATTTATTAATTACTGAGAAAAAATAGGAAGAGAGATAGCCAGACATCACTCTGAAACGCGCTGCTGGGGATTAAATTCAGGACCTCATGCTTGAGAGAGCCAATGCTTTATCAACCGCGCCACCACCCCAACCACTTTGTCTCCCTCAGGTCCTTGCGTTGAGTACTACGTGCGTATTACGCGCGCTTAACCCGGTAAGTCACTGCCCCCCCCACACTTTCTCTCTCTCTCTCTCTCTCTCTCTCTCTGATAAGAACTGTGAGGCAAAGAGGAAGAGACAGAGAGACAGTAGTAGCACTTAACCGCTTGTGAAGCTTCTCCTTCATCCCTGACTTGAACCTGGGTCCTCGCGCAAGGTAACGCGTGCGCTTCCATTGAATCACAAATAGTTCATTTGCTTTCATTATTTCCTGAAATATATAAAATGGTGATGGTAGTGTCCCTTTCTACGTGAAAATGTTAATTCAAATCAGCTATCTTACATATATGTCTTTCTCTACCATCAGAAAAAAAATTGAAAGCAGGAAAAAAGAAACATCTCGCATTTTCTGTTACAGAAACCGCCGGTTTCTCTCTAGGACAAGAGAAGCGAAGAAACTAATCTTTACATCCGGGGACTTTGCCTCAGGGCCCTGATCTCACCACGGGACCACATAGCGACTCCTAATAGGATCAGGTTCTTAATCTGACGTATTAAGAACGCGCATGCGCAAATAAATAAAAAGGGGTGGGACAGAACATCTTTTTAGACCAATCGATTTCCCGATATTCCGCCCCTTGTTCGAGCCTGGTCAAATCAAAATTCGCTAGTAAAGTAGTGATACAATTCTCTTCTCTAGTAGGGCAACCGAGGTTTCCGGCTACTTTTTTTTTTTTCCCCCATTCCGCTTCCGGTATGGGCGGGTAGGCTTAGAAGAGCTCTGTAAGTCACTTTAGGGTGGCTAATGTTTTTATTTCCGGTCGATGGGACCAGACTGGGACCTTCAGTTCCCGCAGCTGCTGCGGGCTACACGGACGCCATCATGTCAGATACGGACAGCGATGAAGATTCTTCTGGAGGCGGCCCATTCTCTTTAACCGGTTTCCTTTTCGGCAACATAAATGGAGCCGGGCAACTGGAGGGAGAGAGCGTCTTGGATGATGTGAGGGGGTAGGGGCTGCGGGTGGTGCGAGTGAGGACCAGAGGAGAAGGGGCTTAGGGAGCGAGAAGGGCGGGCGATGTGCCCCCCTTTCCCCCTGAGGTAGCCCCGGGACAGGAGGTGATTCTACTGTCGTGGAGAGCCTGGCGGTTCAGCCCTGGGCGCGGGGTTGAGGAGAAGAAGAAGTGGCGGGAAGCCCTGGTAGATCAGGGCGCTTCTGTGGGTGGCTTTTTCTTTTCTTTCTTTGAAAAGATTTATCAATGAGAAAGGGAGAAGGAGATCCAGAGCATCACTGTGGCACAGGAGATACTGGCGGTCTGAACTCATACTTCCAAGTCCGAAGTGTTAGCCACAATGCAACCTCCTGCCACCTCCGGGTCTGAGGGGCTCCGGGGAAGGTAGCTTGCTTGACTTGGTGCAGTGGCTTCCAGACCATTGCTCTGGAACTTAAACTTAGCGGAGATTCTTGAAACTGTGCACTTTTATCACATCATTCCGCTGAGGTGACTCTAGCTCCAGACCGGGACAGAGCCTACCTACATTCCTGTGACTATTCTTGTGGTTCAGACCCCCTCAGTTTTCAAAGCATGGCGTGTCCGAGAACCCTTTCCACACCCAGTGCCGTTTTAGGTAGTTCCTGCAGTTGTTCACTCACACTGCCTAGATTGTTTCCTGTACCCAGCTAAAGTACCTGCTTTCAGTTAGGAAAAAGAGATGATACATTTTCCCCAAGGAGATAGATAGTATTAACAAATAGTCCTCTTCCAGAACAGACACACCACACAGCAGAAAAGTTTCTTCCTCTAATCCAAGTGGACTCCTTAGCCTCAGTCCTTATTCAGAGAACTACCATTTCTGTTCCTTCAGTCTTGATGTTTTCAATCATGTTTTACTTGGGTTACTTTATAGTGTTGTAAAGACATTGAACATGATACATAAATATATACATATTTACATTGTAGAGGCCTCACTGCTCTGGCTGAATTTTTTCAGAGAGAGCAAGATACCACAGCATCATCTTGTGTTGTGGGAGCCAGGCTGTTTTGTGTACTGTTTTGCCATGTGTGAGATCCAGGTTGGAGCCCAGTTGATTGAAGCTTAGATGCTGTGGTGGTCTCTCTCTGCCTCTATTGGAAAGAAATGTGGAGTTTATGCATGGATTTATAGTTTTATTGTAGACCAGGGGAATATGCCTTGGGGTGTGGGAAGCTTGATTGTTTTTTTCAACTCTTGTCCCTTTTTTTCCCCAGGAGTGTAAGAAGCACTTGGCAGGCTTGGGGGCTTTGGGCCTGGGAAGCTTGATTACTGAACTCACGGCAAATGAAGAGCTGAGTGGGGCAGATGGTGCCCTGGTAAATGATGAAGGTGAAGTCTGGGTGCTGGGTGATAAGAGCAGCCACAGTGTGTGGTGGTGGGTTGAAGGGGAGAAGAGTGGTGTGTATGGGGGGCTAACTGTGTATGTCTTTTCAATGGAAAAAAATAAGAGATTGAGAATTGCTTTTTTTGATGAGATCTACCCTTCTAATTTTATTTATAGGATGGATCAGGAGTACAGAAGATGCAGTGGACTATTCAGACATCAATGAAGTAGCAGAGGATGAAAGTCGAAGATACCAGCAGGCAATGGGGAACTTGCAGCCCCTTTGCAATGCAGGTAATTCACTGTTGTCAATGATAAGAGGTTTTTTTTTTTTTTTTGATAAGAGACAGAGAAATTGAGAGGGAAGAGGGAGATTAAGGGGTCAGGAAATAGACACCTGCAGCACTGCTTCTGCTTGTGAATTTTTCCCCTACAGGTGGGGATTGGGGCTTGAACCAGGGTCCTTGTACATGGTAACATGTGCCCAAGCACCACTACCTACCTCCAGTGTAGAGCATTCTAGTTCATTTTCTGCTTGTCTTTCTTTGCTTCACTTTCTTACTAGATCATAGCTTATCTCTCACTTTTGGTGGTGCCAGGGATCCAACCTGGGACCTCTCACAAAAAAAAATGTTCTCTTTTTTTTTAAAGAATTTATTTATTTATTCATGAGCAAGATAGGAGAAGAGAAAGAACCAGACATCACTCTGGTACATGTGCTGCCAGGGATCAAACTCGGGGCTTTATGGTTGAGAATTCAATGCTTTATCCACAGTGCCACCTCGTGGACCACATTTTTTTTTTTTTAATTTTTATTAATAAAAAGGAAACATTGACTAAACGATAGGATAATAGGGGTACAACTTCACACAATTCCCACCACTGGAACTCTGTATCCCATCTGCTCCCCTGATAGCTTTCCTATTCTTTAACCCTCTGGCAGTATGGACCCAAGGTCCTTGTGGGTTGCAGAAGGTGGAAGGTCTGGCTTCTGTAATTGCTTCCCTGTTGACAGGTGAATCCATACTCCCAGCACGTGTCTCTCTTTCCCTAGTGGGGAAGGGCTCTGGGGAAGCAGAGCTCCAGGACACATTGGTGGGGTTGTTTGTCCAGGGAAGTCTGGTCGGCATCTTGCTAGCATCTGGAACCTGGTGGCTGAAAAGAGAGTTAACATACAAAGCCAAATTGTTGACCAATCATGGACCTAAAGGCTGGGATAGTGCAGGTGAAGAGTTGTGGGGGTAGTCTCTGTTTTGTAGATGAGCAGCTCTTAGGCATATTTTAGTTATATTCCAAAAGGCCTGTGGCTATACTATTGTTTTTGTTTGTTTGTTTGTTTTGCCTGAGCCTGAAATCTGATATGCAAGTGGATCCTAATTATTGTCTGGGAAGGTTATGACATGGCTGGCAGAAGGATAAGAAAAGTGGATCAAGGAAGAGAGTAGCTCCCAAGTATGGGAAGGGTATATATATATTGTTGACTGTAAACCCTGTCGATTTGATGTGATTTGGGGCTCATATTCAGCTTAGGAGCGTATGTGACCTCTGTATCCCTATAGATCTGAGCTCACATTCTGTGGTCATAAGTAGGAACTTTCCAAGCTGCCCCAATATCAGGACCCATCTTCCTCAGGTGTAGCATAGAGTATATTGTCCAGTCTCCCATTGTTGATCCAAGTTGAGGGCACACAAAAAATGTTCTATGCTCTACGGCTGTGCTGTCTCCTGGGCCCTTTAGTGCATTTTCTTTTTTTTTTTTAATATTTATTTTATTTATTTATTCCCTTTTGTTGCCCTTGTTTTTATTGTTGTAGTTATTATTGTTGTTGTTGGATAGGACAGAGAGAAATGGAGAGAGGAGGGGAAGACAGAGAGGAGGAGAGAAAGATAGACACCTGCAGACCTGCTTCACCGCCTGCGAAGCGACTCCCCTGCAGGTGGGGAGCCGGGGTTCGAACTGGGATCCTTATGCCGGTCCTTGTGCTTTGCGCCTCCTGCGCTTAACCCGCTGCACTACAGCCCGACTCCCTAGTGCATTTTCTTATTGTGCTGCTGCTTTGTTTCTATGCATGATTGTTTTTCTTAAATATTTTTATTTATTTATTATGGAATAGAGACAGAGAAATTGAGAGGGGAGTGGGAGATAGGGTAAGACACAGAGACACCTGCAGCCCTGCTCCACCGCTCGTGAAGCTTACCCCTGCAGGTGAGGACCAGGAGCTTGAACCTGGTCCTTGCGCATTGTAACGTATGTGCTTAACCAGGTGCACCACTGCCTGGCCTCCATGATTTCTTTGTTTCTATGCATGATTTCTGCCTTTGTCTCTGGTTTCTGTGCCTTTATTTTATATCTTTCCCTTTGTAAGTTCAGTTCCAAGAAGGGGCTATTTCTTTTATTGTGGAACTTTTATTCTTCATATTTTTTAGCCTGAAATTTCCAGTGAATGCTAAATAAGGATGATACTGCTTTCCTCCTTGTCAGACATTCCAGTGCCTAAGAGTTCATGACACTGTTTTGTGTTTTAGTTGCTATTTAAGCTTGGTCTTTTTTTTTTTTTTAATCTTTCTTTGATAGAGATAGCCACAATTGAAAGGGGGAGGAACTAGAGAGGCTGAAAGACACCTGCAACCCTGCTTCACTCACAAAGCTTTCCCTCTGCAGGTGGGGACCAGGGGCTCAAACCCAGGTCCTTGCACATTACAACATGTACACTCAACCAGGTGTGCCCCCACCTGGCTCCTAAATTCAATCTAGTGATAGACCTAAATTCAATCTAGTGATAGACCTAAATCTAAATCTAGTGATAGACCTAAATTCAATCTAGTGATAGACCTTGACTAATTCAGTGAATTATTTCATCATTAGTAATTGGGCACTAGTTACATGCTATAAGCTGTGATAGACAGTATGATACAACAATAACAAAAATCCCTTTTCTGATTGTGAACTCAGTTTAGTGGTCTGGAACTTTAAACTACTGGTCATAGTGATTTCTTTTCACTACCCTATATTTCTCATTACTTAAAACTTTTAATATGAAGTTGCTTTTTGGATTCAGTTTCAGACTGCTAAAATTGTACATAAAGCCTTGATAAAGGGCCTGGGAGACACTTTAATGTAAAATATTTGCATGCCTGAGGCTTTGTGGTCTCAAGTTTAATCCCCTACACTACCATAATTCAGAACAAGCAGTGCTCTGGAGAGTGTGTATGTACCTTTCTTCCTTCTCCTCCTCCTCCTCCTTTTTTTAAAAATATTTTTTCATCTTTATCTATTTATTGGATAGAGACAGTCAGAAATCTAGAGGAAAGAGAGAGTGTGAGAGAGAGACCGACCTGCAGCATTGCTTCACCACTCGCAAAGCTTTCTCTATGCAGGTGGGAACTGGGGGATCGAACCTAGGTCCTTGTGCACTTTAATGCACTTAACCAAGTGCACCACCACCCAGACCCTGTACTTTTCTTTTCTAAAAAAAAATGTTTGTTTGTTTGTTTATTTATTTATTTATTTTACCAGAGCACTGATCAGCTCTAGTTAATGGTGTTGTAGGGTACTGAATCTGAAACTTTGGAGCCTCAGGCATGAGACCTTTGCATAACCATTATGCTATCTACCCCTGCTTTGCTCTTTAATCTCTAACCCAGACAAAAAGAAAATTTAGGTCTGATTTTCATGGTTGTTCTCATTTTTGGAAAACAGTGCTCTGGTTAAAAACAAAGGGGCTGGCAGAATAGTTCATTGGGATGAGCCATTTGTGCAAATTAGGTTCAAGCCCAACCCTCACTGCTTTTCAGTAAACTTTGGTGCTGTAGCTTCTTTCTGCATCTTTCTCTCTCTCTTTTTACCAGAGCATCAATCAGCTCTGGTTTGTAGTGGTACAGGGAATTGAAACTGGGACCTTAAGAGCCTCAGGCATGAGAGTCTTTTTGCGTAACCATTATGCTATCTACCCCCACCCCTCTCTGCTTTTCTCTCTCTCTCTCTCTCCCTCTCTTTTTAAGATTTTATTCATTTTTCCCACAACGACCCTGGGTCCATGCTCCCAGAGGTATAGGGAATGGGAAAGCTATTGGGGAGGGGATGGGATATGGAGATTGGGTGGCGAGAATTGTGTGGAGTTGTACCCCCCCATCCTATGATTTTGTTAATGTCTCCTTTATTAAATAAAAAAAAAGATTTTATTCATTTTTAATGAGAGATAGAGTGGGGTTGCACACGTACAACCAGAGCACTCACTGCTCAGTTCTGGCTTATGGTGGTCCTGGGGATTGAATCTGAGACCTCAAAGCCTCAGGCATGAATGCTGTTTATAGATCCATTATACTGTCTCCCCAGCTCTCTCTAGCTCTCTGTCTCTGAAAAATCAATGGAAGGGCTGGAAGATAGCTCACTTAGTAGAATAAATGCTTTATCAAATGTGAGGCCCTGAATTTGAGGATTGAGCATCACTGGATTGCTGGAGTGGTACCAACGTGTCTATTTCCTCTTAACCTCTTCCTCTTCTCTAAAAAGTAATAAGTAGTCCATACTCCCAGAGGGTTAAAGAATAGGAAAGCTCTATCAGGAGGGGATGGGATACGGAGTTCTGGTGGTGGAAATTGTACCCCTCTTATCCTATAGTCTTGCCAGTGTTTCCATTTTATAAATAAATAAATTCGTTTTTTAAAAAGTAATAAGTAAATTGACCTGGAGCAGTGGCATTGCACATGAACAGTGCCCTGTCACTGCATAAAAAAAACAAATCATTGAGACTTGGAGAGTGGAAGTGTGTTGGAGATAGTACAAGCTTTGATACTCTCCGTTGTAGCAATGTTATCTCTAGTCCTACTTACAGTGCTACAGAGTGGAAATTATTCTGATACACAAAGTTAAGGGACTTGGCTTGGGTGACAAAGTCAGATTGCAAGCTTGGTTTAATAACAAAGTTTCTACTATGGGTTGGCTTTTAAAAATGTTTAGTGAGAGAGAGCAAGAGAGCTAAAGCATCACTCTGGCATATGTGATGGCAATGAACTCAGGACTTCATGAATACAAGTCTGGCACTGTATGCAGTGTGCCACATTCTCCACCTTATGACCATTATTAGTGGTTGCTTTGGGAAAGGTGTTTTGCAGGTCCAAGAGTTTGAGATTGAGACTAAACCTGGGAAGATGAGGTTGGAATTGGTAATAATCAGAATACAGGGGAATTTAAAAGAGTTTAAGGAAATTTCAGTATGATATGAGATGAAATTGCTGAAAATCTGTGTGGTGTGGAAAGCTGCTTCTTTCTTTCTTTCTTTTTTTCTTTTTTCTTTTTTTTTTTTTCTCCAGGGTTATCTCTGGGCTCAGTGCCTGCACTATGGATCCACTGTTCCTGGAGGCCATTTTTTCCATTTTGTTGCATTTGTTGTTGTTGTATAGGATAGAGAAAAATTAAAAGAGAAAGGGAAGACAGAGAGGGAGAAAGAAAGATAGACACCTGAAGACCTGCTTCATTGCTTGTGAATCACCCCCACACACACTGCAGATGGGGCAGCTAGGGGCTCAAAATGGAATTCTTGAACCGGTCCTTGTACTTCATGCCTTGTGTGCTTAACTCACGGCGCTACCTCCCAGCCCTCTGGATAGCTTCTTTAGGCTTCCAGTGCAGTTGTAGGAGGGGGTAAATCAGGTGAAGATATGGATTTGGGTTTAATGTTTCTTGAGAAAAAGAATGGAGTGTGTGACTGAAGAAAAACATGCTTAGAACGAAGTATTGAGTGATAACTGCTTGAAAGACAGTGAAAAGGATAATACATTGCAGAAAGTAGACAGATAAAGTGTGTCAAAGACTTGGGATATGAAGGGCTGGGTGGTCGCGCACGTGGCTGAGTGCACATGTTACAATGCCCAAAGACCCAGGTTTGAGCCCGCGGTTCCCACCTTCAGGGGGACAGCTTTGCGTGTGGTGAAGCAGTCCTGCAGATGTCTCTCTGACTCTGTCTCTATCACCCCCTCTACTTTCAATTTCTGGCTGTCTCTATCTAATAAATAAAAATTAAAAAAAAAGACTTGGAATAGGAGAAGTGAGTTTAATCTTTTAAAAATTAATTTAGTTATTTGAGGGAGAAAACACAAACAAGAGTATTACTATAGGGTATATGGTACCAGGGATTGAACCCAGGACCTCATGCTTGAGAATCCAATGCTTTATCTATTTGCCACCTCCTGGATCACAGAGAAAGTTGTCTTAAAGGAAATTGACAGGACGGGAGTAGATAGCATAATGGTTGTGCAAAGAGACCCTCATGTGAAAGGCTCCAATGTCTCCACACCACCATAAACTAAGAGTTGAGCAGTGCTCTGGTCAAAAGAAAAGAAAACTGACAGAGAAGAATGTTAAATAAAGTCTGCCCATATCTATACACTGTTGGAGGATGTAGGGGCACAGAACTTTAATGGTGGGTGTGGTGTAGAATTATACATCTATTGTAAATCACTAATGAACATATAATAATAAAATTAAATAAGTTTGTAAAAAAGTCATATTTATGTATTTTACCCTTTTGTTGCCCTAATTGTTTTATTGTTGTAGTTATTGTTGTTATTGATGTTTGTGTTCTTGGATAGGACAGAGAGAAATGGAGAGAGAAGGGGAAGAGAAAGATAGACACCTGAAGACCTGCTTCACTGCCTGTGAAGTGACCCCCCTGCAAGTGGGGAGCCGGGGGCTCGAACCGGGATCCTTACGCTTTGCACTACCGCCCGACTCCCAAAAAGTCATATTTATTAATGAGATAGAGATGAGGAGAGAAAGAACCAGAGGTGATCCGGGAGGTGGCACAGTAGATGAAGCATTGGACTCTTAAACATGAGGTACTGAGTTCAAACCCTGGCACATGTACCAGAGTGAGGTCTGGTTCTTTCTCTTCTATCATTTTTCATGAGTAAATAAAATCTTAAAAAAAAAAATGGCGTACCTGATTGTGTTTTTGCAGAAACTTCTTATAACTGGTGGTAGAAATGCCATATGTTACAAGCCTTAATGACATTGGGGTCATTAAGGTCCCTGAAAGTGGCTATATGAAATTAAAAAAGAAAGAAAAAAGAACCAGAGTGATGTTCTCCCAGAGACTAAACTCAGGACTTCATGCTTGAGAGTACAGTGTTTTATCCACTGTGCCACCTCGTGGACCATGTGGGTATTTATTTTTTAAACTTTGTTTATTTATTTTAGCTGATAGAGATCAAGAAATTGAGAGGGTGAGGGAGATAAAGAGGGAGAGGAAGACAGAGAGACACCTGCAGATCTACTTAACCACTAGTGAAGCTTTCCCCGTGCAGGTGGGGACCAGGGGCTTGAACCTGGATCCTTGATGATAGTCATGCACTTAACCAGGTGCACCACCACCTGGCCCCTATAGTTTTAAAAGATTTATTTACTTGCTGATGAGAGAGAACCAGAGTGTCACTCTGACATATGCAGTGTTAGGGATTTAACTCTGGATCTTGTACTACTAAATCCAATATTCTAGCCACTCCAAAACCTCCCAGGTCATATAAATCAAATGTTCTTAACAGTTCTTAAGAGCTTTCTAATTCCTGTGTGAGGTATACATAGTGTTAAGTATTTGTAGATACTATGATGTTATCTCTTTATGGACATAGTAATTCATGTGATCCTTTACATTTTTCAAGGACAAGGGAATTCAAAGCTATCTAATATTTTGGATATTGAGATCACCTTCTTGGGATTTTTAGATTACGATGAAGATGATTATGATGCTGACTGTGAAGACATTGATTGCAAGTTGATGCCGCCTCCACCTCCACCACCAAGACCATTGAAAAAAGATAAGGATCAGGATACTATTAGCGGTGGTAAGTTGGAGCTTGTCTGTTTTTGTCTAAGAGGTAAATCCTGCTCATAAGTGCAGCAAAGGGTGCAAGTTCCAAAAGTGATAGAATTTTTTTTTTTTTTTTTGTAAAAAGACTTGTTTCATATGAGATGGAGTTTTAAGTCATTTCCCTTTTCATCTGCAGGGTAGGTAGCATCTGTTAAATTTTGCTGTGGTTTTATTTTAATTTATTTTTTATCACATTTCTTTATTTATTTGATAGAGACAGCCAGAAATCGAGACAGTAGGGGAGATAGAGGGGGGGAGAAAGAGAGACTCCTGCAGCCATACTTCACCACTCGCAAAGCTTTCCCTCTGCAGGTGGGGACCAGGGGCTCAAACCTGGGTCTTTGAACATTATAACATGTACACTTAACCAGGTGTGTCACCGCCCGGCCCCTTGGGTTTTATTTTATACTAAGCAATTTTAGTGTAATCCTGAAGGCTTAAAAGTGATAGTTTCCTGAACTAGTCATAATAAGGCCTGAGTGATATAAAAGTTTTATGTACAATTTCTGTTGATTTCATCCCTTTAGTCTAAAATACTTAAAGAAATGTAGTGTTTGTAATAGTGTTTGTTTTCTTTTATCACAACCCTAGGGTACCAGGTATCAGGTGAGTTGGGAATGGTGGGAAATAATTGCAATGAATTTTCCGGGTCGCATACTAGTAATTTGGGTGCTTGGAACTATGCCCCCTGCCACTGAGCCATGCATTTAGCCTAGAGTGAGTGTTGGCTGATTTTGAGGAAGTATGTTCACAGTTACATGCCAAAGGGGTTTCTCTTCCTTGTTGCAGTGACTGAGGATGGAGAAGGCATCATCTTGCCCTCCATCATTGCCCCTTCCTCTTTGGCCTCAGAGAAAGTGGACTTCAGTAGTTCCTCTGACTCAGAATCTGATATGGGACCTCATGAAGCAACACAGGCAGAATCTGAGGATGGAAAGCTGACTCTACCATTGGCTGGGATTATGCAGCATGATGCCACCAAGCTGTTGCCAAGTGTCACAGAGCTGTTCCCAGAATTTCGACCTGGAAAGGTACTTTCAGTGGAGAATGCCCATGTTACAAACAACCATTTTAAATACTAATAGTTCTTTCATTAAGATGCAGCATATAGAATGGATGATTTAAAGGTTTCATTATTTACTGATACTGTATTAGCTTTTTTAAAAAGATGTATGCATTGGTAGTACATGTGATTTAATGTAAGTCTCATTAAAAATTGTTGTTCTTAAAGGAACTAGTTCAAATTATTATTATAACTGCTATTTAAAAGTTTATTCATTTATGAGCGAGTGAAGGGAGAGAAGCAGAACATCACTCTGGCATATGTGATGCCAGGGATCAAACTCAGTACTTGTTACAAGTCCAGCACTTTATCCACTGTTCCCCTCCTCGGCTGCTAGTCCAGCTTATTAAAGGGATAGTTTATGGGGTGGGGGAGATAACATAAGCACCACGCGCTAACCTAACCGATTGTGCCAATGGAGCAAAGAGGGGGAGATAACATAATGGTTATGCAAAGAGACTTTTCTGCCTGAGACTTCAAAGTCCCAGGTTCAGTCTCCCATAACACCACAAGCAAGAGTTGAGCACTTCTCTTGGGGGGGTGGGGAGGACACTTTACTTTCTTGTTATTCATTTGTTGTTGGTACCTGGACTTCAGTGCCCCATGCTAACTGTGTGTGGGGGCAGGCCAGGGGTGGGAAGAAAGGCACCACATCACTGAAGCTTGCTCCTGTGTATTGGGGGCCAGGCTTGAACCTGAGTCTTGCACATGGCAAAGCAGCACATACCCAAGGAAGCTTTTTTGTCAGCCCCTATTGTTTCCTATTGTCGGCCTCTGTGTCTCTGACATAGTAATGTATTCTATGTTGTAGGTGTTACGTTTTCTACGTCTTTTTGGACCAGGGAAAAATGTCCCATCTGTTTGGCGGAGTGCCCGGAGAAAGAGGAAAAAGAAGCACCGCGAGCTAATACAGGAAGACCAGATCCAGGAAGTGGAGTGCTCAATAGAATCAGAAATCTATGAGAAATCTTTGTGGAACTATGATTATGCCCCACCACCTCCTCCAGAGCAATGTCTCTCTGATGATGAAGTAGGCAAAATAGGGACCTGGGATCAACATGTATGGGGAACAAATGAGTTCTACCTAGTTTATATGTAAATTGGAAATAATGCCTCAACAGGCAGAGTCCTGTGCTTGTTATCAGTGAGAAATCACGAATTCAATTCTAGTGGCAGCCCTCCCCTGTTGTAATAGAAAAGTATTAGTAGTTTATATATAAATTGGAAATAATGCCTCAACAGGCAGAGTCCTGTGCTTGTTATCAGTGAGAAATCACGAATTCAATTCTAGTGGCAGCCCTCCCCTGTTGTAATAGAAAAGTATTAGAAGAAGGCAGATGGTGGTATACTCATTAGTGAATAGGAAAGTTTGAATGATTGGCAATGTGCTGTGATAGATTTCCACTGTCAAGTTTTTATTTTTTATTTAATGATACTACCATTCCTGTGTCAGTTTTTACTTTCTTTTTAAAGATTTTTTAAAAATTTTATGAGCTAGATAAAGAGTCCCCAGAACTTAATATTTTAGATGGGGGTGGGTGGGTGGAGAGAAGACCTAGTGCCATGGTGCTCCATTGTGTTGCCAGAGCTCAAACCTAGGACCTGCCTGGTAAAGTGTGTGTTCTTTCTGTTAGGTGCCTATAAACGCCGACTTAACTTTTGGCATCAGGAAAATCCTCTCCTCTCCTTCATTCTATTACAGATTACAATGATGGCTCCTGTAGAATGCAAGTTTTCCCAATCAACTGGAGATATAGATAAAGTGACAGATACTAAGCCAAGAGTGGCTGAATGGCGTTATGGGCCTGCTCGACTGTGGTATGATATGCTGGGCGTCCCTGAAGATGGCAGTGGGTTTGACTATGGTTTCAAATTGAGAAAGATGGAACAAGAACCCGCAGTAAAATACAAAGTGGTGGAGGTAAGCAGCATGTGTGTTAGAAATTACTGTGACTAAGACTCTCAACTTTGCTTAACTTTACTTTTCAGTTGGGGAGTGATTTGGTAGAAGATTTAGGTGTCTTAAATCTTTTGGTTGGTATGACATAGCACTCTTAGCAACTAGATCCTATTGTAAATTTTCTGCTTTTCTATTAACTTTTTTTTTAAGGCTGATTTATTTTAAGAGACAGTTTTACATGGGGGTGAGCTGGAGAGCTAGCTTACTGCATAAAGTGTTTTCCTTGCCATTTATGTGGCCCAGGTTTGAGACCTGGCATGACATGAGAGTGTGAGGTGTTTCTATTTTCTCTGTTTCTCTCTCTCTCACTTCACTCTCTGCTTCTATCAGAATGAAAAAATAGTGGTGGATTGGTGAAATACACACACACACACACACACCCCTCTCTTTCTCTCTCTGCTTCCACCAAAAACCAAGCAGTGAAAAAAACAGCGGGAGCAGGTTAAGCACATGTGACACATAGTGCAAGGACCGGTGTAAGGATCCTGGTTCGAGCCTCTGGTTCCCTACCTGCAGGGGAGTCACTTCACAGGCGGTGAAGCAGGTCTGCAGGTGTAGTCACCCCCCTCCGTCTCCCCCTCTCTCCATTTCTCTCTGTCCTATCCAACAACATCAATAACAACAACAGCAATAAAACAACAAGGGCAATAAAAGGGAATAAATAAATATTTTTTAAAAAACAAAAAAAGAACACCATTCTGGTACATGTAGTGCCAGTGGTCAAATCAGGAACCTTAAGATGCAAGTCTTATACTGATAGCTTATGTTTATGAAATGAGTACATTGCCAGATAGAGAAAAAACAGCTATTTCTTTGTTTTAAAGTTCTTTTCTTAAGTCACATACCACATTCGATGTATCTGATATATTTGACTTGTAATTCAAAGTGATAACTTTTATCAGTGACCAGGGATTTTTTTTGTTCCTTTTGTGCTTCTGAAGGAGTTTAGGAAATTTGAAGAAAGCAATGGTACTGATCTTCTGGCTGATGAAAACTTCTTGATGGTGACACAGTTGCATTGGGAAGACGATATCATTTGGGATGGGGAAGATGTCAAACACAAAGGGACAAAACCTCAGCGTGCAAGCCTGGCAGGTTGGCTTCCTTCCAGCACAACTAGGAATGCCATGGCTTACAATGTTCAGCAAGGTATATATACGTCTCTATGTCAGCTGTATCCGGCACATTACCCTTCATGTCAACCATCCTAAATGTGTCTAGCTGTTATATTTTGGATCTGTGGCCTGACCCTTGCCCATAATAAATATTTTTACCCTACTACTGCACTTGGACAGATTTCTCCTTAGAAAAATGCAAAAAAAAAATTGAAGATACAAATCTGAGCACTGGGGAGACAGCATAATGGTTATGCAAAAGTGCTTTTATGCCTGAGGGTCTTGAGTCCCAGGTTCAATCCCCAATATAAGCCAGAGTTGAACAGTGTACTAATTAAAGTAAAGTAAAATAAAATAAGGGCCAGGCGGTGGCAAACCTGGTTGAGTGCACATGTTAACATGTATAAGGACCCGGGTTCAAGCCCCTGCTCCCTACCTGCAGGGGGATAGCTTTGCAAGTGGTAAAGCAGTCCTACAGATGTCTCTTTGCCACTCTCCCTATCTGTCACCCCCTTCTCTCTATTTCTGGCTGTTTCCATCCAATACAGATGATTTAAAAAAAATGAAAAATGGGAGTCGGGCTATAGCGCAGCGGGTTAAGCGCAGGTGGCGCGAAGCACAAAGACCGGCATAAGGATCCCAGTTCGAACCCCAGCTCCCCACCTGCAGGGGAGTCGCTTCACAGGCGGTGAAGCAGGACTGCAGGTGTCTATCTTTCTCTCCTCCTCTCTGTCTTCCCCTCCTCTCTCCATTTCTCTCTGTCCTATCCAACAACGACAACAACAATAATAACTACAACAATGAAACAACAAGGGCAACAAAAGGGAATAAATAAATAAAATAAATATAAAAAAATTGAAAAATATTTTGAACTATAATTTCTTCATCTTTATTTTTTAAAAGATTATTTATTTATTAGAAAGAGAAAGAACCATTAATCTGGTATATGTGCTGCCGGGGATCACTCTCAGGATCTCATGATTGACAGTCTAGTGCCTTAGCCACTGTGCCACTTCCCGGACCACATTTGCTTCATCTTTATAGTGTACTTTTGTATCCCAAGTCCTTGCCTATGTTCTATATTTGTTGTTATTCTTCTTAAGGAGAATAAAAAAAAAGATTATACCAATTTTATTTTGAAAATAATGTAAAAAACATCAGATAATCACTTAAATTTTTTAAAAATTATCTTTATTTTACTTATTGGATAGAGACAGCCAGAAATCTAGAGGTAAGGGAGTGATTGAGAGGGAGAGACAGAGAGACACCTGCAACATTGCGTCACTTGCAAAGCTTTCCCCCTATAGGTGGGGACTTAGGGCTCAAACCTGGGTCCTTGTGCATTGTCACATGTGCACTCAACCAGGTGCACCACCACCTGGTCCCTCAGATAATCACTATTCAGAGGTTATAAACTTAAAATTTGTGGAGCCAAGTGGTGGCATACTGGGTTAAGCACCACATATTGCGAAGTGCAATGATCCCAGTTCTAGTCCCCGGCTTCCTGCCTGCTGAGGAGTCACTTCACAAGTGATGAAGCAGGTCTGCATGTGTCTTATCTTTCTCTTTATCTTCCCTTTATCCCTCAATTTCTCTTTTTTTTTAAAAGAATTTATTTATTCATGAGAAAGGAGAGAAAGAACCAGACATCACTCTGATACATGTGCTGCCTGGGATCAAACTCAGGAACTCATGGTTGAGAATTCAATGCTTTATCTACTGCGCCACCTCTGGGACCACAATTTCTCTGTTCTATCTAATAAAAAAAATGAGGAACATGGCCACCTGGAGCAGTGGCTTCATCATGCCATCACAGAGCCGCTGCAATAACCCTGAAGGCAAAATAATAATAATAAATAAATAAGCCTACGATTTGGCCTATTTTCTTTTAAAATTTCTGTCTGTATAGTTGAGCTGATTTGTATAGGTATAGTTTTGTGTACTGGTTTTACTTAACAAGTATTCTTTTTTTCCCACACCCTTAACAAATATTCTGTATTACTTATTTGTTCTTCACAACACTTTAAAATTTTTTATATATATTTATTTTCCCTTTTGTTGCTTTATTGTTTCTAGTTGTTGTTACTGATGTCATTGTTGTTAGATAGGACAGAGAGGAATGGAGAGAGGAGGGGAAGACGGGGAGAGAAAGATAGACACCTGCAGACTTACAACAATGGCATCAATAACAACAATAGTAATAACTACAACAATAAAACAAGGGCAACAAAAGGGAATAAATAAATAAATATTAAAAAACAAATATAGAAAGCTAAGTAAAAGAAAATGTATTAACTTCACAGTGGTTATTTTTACTTTGTAAGATCAAAAGAAAAGAAAAAAACACTAGCTTTTCAAATACTTTTTGTTAAGAGAGAAAACCAGAGAATCGCTGACATTTGTGCTAAGAGTCAAATTCAGGATTTCATGTTTGCAGGTCTGATGCTATACAAACTGCTTCCTCCTGGGCTGCAGCTTTAGTTTCTGCTGCAGAACATTTTGCAATGAATATTTTTGTCTGCAGTTTCTTTTTTTTAATATTTATTTATTTTCTTTGGTTGCCCTTGATTTACTGTTGTAGTGATTATTATTGTTGTATTGATGTTGTTGTTGGATAGGACAGAGAGAAATGGAGAGAGGAAGGGAAGACAGAGAGAGGGAGAGAAAGACACCTGCAGACCTGCTTCACTGCTTGAATCATGCAGTTTCTTCTCCTCCTTCTTCTCCTTCTCTTTTTTTTTTAAATAATTTATTTCTTTATTGGGGAATTAATGCTTTACATTCAACAGTAAATACAATAGTTTGTACATGCATAACATTCCCCAGATTCCCATTTAACAATACAACCCCCATTATGTCATTCATCATCTTTCATGGACCTGTATTCTCCCCACCCACCCACCCACCCCAGAGTCTTTTACTTTGGTGTAATACTCCAATTCCATTTCAGGTTCAACTTGTGTTTTCTTTTCTAATTTTGTTTTTCAACTTCGGCCTGAGAGTGAGATCATCCCATATTCATCCTTCAGTTTCTGACTTATTTCACTCAACATGATTTTTTCAAGGTCCATCCAAGATCGGCTGAAAACGGTGAAGTCACCATTTTTTACAGCTGAGTAGTATTCCATTGTGTATATATACCACAACTTGCTCAGCCACTCATCTGTTGTTGGACACCTGGGTTGCTTCCAGGTTTTGGCTATTACAAATTGTGCTGCCAAGAACATATGTGTACACAGATCTTTTTGGATGGATGTGTTGGGTTCCTTAGGATATATCCCCAGGAGGGGAATTGCAGGGTCATAGGGTAGGTCCATTTCTAGCCTTCTGAGAGTTCTCCAGACTGTTCTTGAAAGAGGTTGGACCAATTGACATTCCCATTAGCAGTGTAGGAGGGTTCCTTTGACCCCACACCCTCTCCATCATTTGCTGCTGTTACCTTTTCTGATGTATGACATTCTCACAGGAGTGAAGTGATATCTCATTGTTGTCTTGATTTGCCTTTCTCTGACAATCAGAGACTTGGAGCATTTTTTCATGTGTTTCTCGGCCTTTTGGATCTCTTCTGTGGTGAATATTCTGTCCAAGTCCTCACCCCATTTTTGGATGGGGTTATTTGTTGTCTTGTTGAGTGTGGCAAGCTCTTTATATATGTTGGTTATTAAACTCTTATGGCATGTAAAGATCTTCTCCCATTCTGTGAGGGGTCTCTTGGTTTGGGTAGTGGTTTCTTTTGCTGTGAAGAAGCTTTTTAATTTGATGTAGTCCGATAGGTTTATACTTGCCTTAGTCTTCCTTGTAATTGGATTCGTTTCATTGAAAATGTCTTTAAAATTTATGCGGAAAAAGGTTCTGCCAATATTTTCCTCTAAGTATCTGATAGTTTCTGGTCTAACATCCAAGTCCTTGATCTACTTGGAATTTGGTGAAATACAGTGATTCAGTTTCATTCTTCTGCATGTTTCAACCCATTGTTTCCAACACCATTTGTTGAAGAGACTCTGCTTTCCCCATGTAATAGTCTGGGCCCCTTTGTCAAAGATTAGATGTCCATAGGTGTGGGGCCTCATTTCTGGGCTCTCAATTCTATTCCACTGGTCAGTGTGTCTGTTCATGTTGCAGTACCAAGCAGTTTTGATGACAATGGCCCTATAATACAGTTTGAGATCTGGGAGTGTGATGCCTCCGGTTCTGTTCTTTTTTCTCAAGATTGTTTTGGCAATTCTAGGTCTTTTCTGGTTCCAGATAAACATTTGTAGCATTTGTTCTATTCTCCTAAGAAATGTGCTTGGGATCTTGATGGGGATAGCATTAAATTTGTAGATGGCTCTGGGTAATATATTCATTTTGATGATGTTACTTCTTCCAACCCATGAACATGGAATATCTTTCCACTTCTTTGTGTCTTTTTCAATTTCTTTGAGTAGTGACTCATAATTTTCAGTATACAA
This sequence comes from Erinaceus europaeus, assembly GCF_950295315.1. Classification (NCBI taxonomy): domain Eukaryota; kingdom Metazoa; phylum Chordata; class Mammalia; order Eulipotyphla; family Erinaceidae; genus Erinaceus; species Erinaceus europaeus. The sequence goes on along the minus strand of NC_080185.1, from coordinate 75,854,340 downwards.
GTCTTTCACTTCCTTGGTTAGATTTACTCCTAGATATTTTATTGTTTTTGTTGCTATAGAAAAAGGAACTGATTTTTGAATTTCAATTTCTTCTAACTTAGTGTTTTCATAGAGGAATGCCACTGACTTTTGAATGTTAATTTTGTAGCCTGACACCTTACTGTATTGCCTGATGATTTCCAAAAGCTTCTTGCTGGATTCCTTAGGTTTTTCCATGTATACTATCATGTCATCTGCAAATAAGGAGAGTTTGACTTCTTCTCTTCCAATCTGTATGCCTTTAATTCCTTGCTCTTGCCTGATTGCTATGGCAAGAACTTCCAACACTATGTTGAATAGTAATGGTGATAGTGGGCAGCCCTGTCTAGTAACTGATCTGAGTGGAAATGCTTCCAGTTTTTCACCATTGAGTATGATGTTGGCTGTAGATTTGCTATATATAGACTCCACTATCTTCAGGAATTTTCCATCTGTTCCCATTTTTTGTAGTGTTTTGATCATAAAGGGATGTTGTATTTTGTCAAAGGCTTTCTCTGCATCTGTTGATATGACCATGTGGTTTTTGGTCTTGCTTTTTTTGATGTGGTGGATCACATTGATTGATTTACGTATATTAAACCAACCTTGCATGCCCCACTTGGTCATGATGAACAATCTTTTTGATATACTGCTGTATCCGGTTGGCTAGCATTTTGTTCAATATTTTAGCATCTATGTTCATCAGAGATATTGGTCTGAAGTTTTCTTTTTTGGTTGTGTCCCTGTCTGCTTTTGGTATCAGAGTGATGTTGGCTTCATAGAAGCTGGCAGGGAGTATTCCAGTGTCTTCAATCTTCTGGAAATCTTTTAAAAGTAGAGGTATTAGTTCTTCTTTGAAGGTTTTGTAGAATTCATTTGTAAAACCATCTGGTCCAGGACTTTTATTTTTGGGAAGATTTTTGATAACTGTTTCAATTTCATTAGCTGTGATGGGCCTGTTCATGTTATCCACTTCCTCTTTACTTAGTTTTAGAAGTTGGTAGGTATCTAGGAAATCATTCATTTCTTCCAGGTTCTCTAGCTTGGTGGCATATAGTTGTTCATAGAAGCCTCGCATGATATCTTGAATTTCTGCAGTGTCTGTTGTGATATCTCCTCTTTCATTTACTATCTGATTTATTTGGGTCTTCTCCCTTTTTTGTTTTATGAGTCTGGCTAAAGGTTTGTCAATTTTGTTTACTCTTTCGAAGAACCAACATTTACTTTCATTGATCTTTTGTATTGTTTTCCTATTCTCACTGTTATTTATTTCTGCCCTAACTTTAGTGATTTCTGGCCTTCTGGTTGCTTTAGGATTCCTTTATTGTTCTTCTTCTAGGTCTTTAAGATGTGCAATCAGGCTGTTTATTTGTGCCTTTTCTTGTTTCCTAATGTGTGCTTGTATAGCTATGAACTTCCCTCTTAGGACTGCTTTAGCTGTGTTCCAAATATTTTGATAGCTTGTGTCTTCATTTTCATTGAACTCTCGAAACATTTTGATTTCTTCCTTGATTTCCTCTTTGACCCAGAAGTTGTTAAGAAGTGTACTGTTGAGCTTCTACATTTTGGGACTGTTACTAATCTTTTGTTGATTGTGTTAGTTTAATTCCACTGTGGTCTGAGAAGATGCTTGGGATGATTTCAGTGCTCTTGAATTGGCTGAATTTCTGGCCTAACATGTGGTCTATCCTTGTGAATGACCCATGTGGATTTGAGTAAAATGTGTATTCCAGTTTCTTGGGATGAATGACTCTGAAAATGTCCAATAGTTCTAGTCTATCTATCGCTTCATTTAGCTCCCTTATGTCTTTATTGATTTTCTGCCTGGATGATCTGTCAAGTTGAGAGAGTGGGGTGTTGAAGTCCCCTACTATGATTGTGTTACTGTTAATATATTGCTGTAGCTCTTTCAGTAGAAGTTTGATGTATTTAGATGGCTTCTCATTGGGTGCATAGATATTAATAATTGTTAAGTCCTCTTGATTGACTGATCCTCTGAGCATTAAGTAGTGTCCATTCCTATCTTTTTTAATCTTATCTATTTTAAAGTCTATCATTTCAGATATGAGAATAGCTGTTCCTGCCCTTTTTTGTGGGCCATTGGCTTGTATGATAGTTTTCCATCCTTTCACTTTAAGTCTGTGTTTGTCTTGTTGAGTTAGGTGGGTTTCCTGTAGACAGCATATTGTTGGGTTGTGTTTTATGATCCATCTTCCTACTCTGTGTCTTTTAATAGGTGAATTTAGGCCATTGACATTTATTGATATCAAAGATTGAAGATATTTTAACGCCATTCTTTTATTGTTTTAGAGTGTTTTGATATATGTCCTATTTGTGGTGGTCTGGTTGTTTATAGGAGACCTTTCAGAACTTCTTTGAGGGCAGGCTTGGTGATGATTGCTTCCTTCAACTGTTGCTTGTCTGAGAAGGTTTTGATGCTTCCATCTAGTCTGAGTGACAGTCTAGCAGGATATAGTATTCTTGGCTGAAAGCCTTTCTCATTGAGCACTCAATAGATATCTTGCCATTCTCTTCTGGCCTGTAGTGTTTGTATGGAGAAGTCTGCTGCTAATCTTATGGGTTGTCCTTTGTATGTGACTCTTTGTTTTTCTCTTGCAGCCTTTAGGATCCTTTCTTTATCCTTATTCCTTTCCATTCTAAGTATGACATGTCTTGGTGTCTTTAGGTCTGGGTTAATTCTGATTGGGACCCTCTTGGCTTCTTGAATCTTTATGTCTTTGGTGTTGTCTAGACCAGAGAAATTTTCAGCTATTATGGCCTGGAAAATGCTTTCTTCCTCTCCTTGTCTTTCTTCCTCTGGTAAGCCAATAATGCGTATATTGTTTATTTTGAAGTCATCCCATAGGACTCTGTTGTTGTTTTCAGCATCTCTTAATCTCTTTTTGAGATCTCTTACTTCTTTTTTAGTTGTCTCTAATTCATCCTCAATCTTGCTAATTCTGTTTTCAGCCTCATAGATTCTTTTCTCTCTGCCCTCTACTGCTTTCTGGAGTTCATCTATTTTGTTGCCCTGCTCTGATACTGTTTTAGATTGTTCAGCTAGTTGCTCAGCGATTTCTGCTTTCAGCTCTCTAATAACTATGAGATAATTAGAATTTCCTTCCATATTCTCATTTGTTGTTCCTGCATTTCTGATTACAATTTTTTCAAATTCTTTACTCACTCCTGTTATTATTTCCTTAGCTACTGTTTGGATGTTGAACTCGTTGTTTTGTGCTTCACCCTCTGCAGGACTTTTAGCTGGACTCTTGTCCTGGTTGGATTCTCCAATATTTTTTCTTGTTGTTTTAACCATTTTATATATTATGTTATCAGTTCCCTTTATCAGTCCTTTTCAAATTATTGATTACTATTGCCTGGATTGACTTGTGTCTACGTAATTTAATTAACAGGTTTACCATGGTGGAAGTTAACAGTTTTTTAAATCCCTGAGTTGGAGCTCAGTGGTTTAAGAGCCTCTTTTTTTCCCCCCTGTAGGCTATGGGAGCCTGAGGGCTTTTAAACTATCAATAGGCTTCTTAGCTTAATCACTGACTCCTGACCAAGAGATAAAGCAGGGTGTGGCAGAGATAATCCAGTGGTTATGCAAAGAGACTTTCACAGCCCCTCAGCTATGCCACCGAGGTATAGGTCTTCTGCGTTTCCCGGTTAGATCTCTGTACCCTGGTGTGCCTCCCTGTTGCTGCTCCAGATTCTGAGGGTAGTAGCAATGGAGACTCAGAGTTGCACTTGGTGAGTCTCTGGGGAGTCCTTTCCTCCCTTCAGCTGTCCCCTTGTTAGTGGAGGAGACTGGAGGTGGTGTCTCCACTGATAAACTGTTAGCAGTCATTTAATCTCTCCTTAGGCCCCTCTCTCCTCTCTGTCACCAGCCACTCATGTTTGTACTCACGGGTGATTTACTGGGTTCCTGTGGTCATTCTAGTCCTGTCTTGTTTCGGTCCGGGTGGTCTCCTTTGGTATTCCTAGTTGATCTGGGAGAGGAGAGGAGAGGAGAGGAGAGGAGAGGAGAGGAGAGGAGAGGAGAGGAGAGGAGAGGAGAGGAGAGGAGAGGAGAGGAGAGAAAGCGATCTGCTGCTCGTAGCTCCGCTTCCTTCTCCTCCTTCTCCTTCTTCTCCTCCTTCTCCTCCTCCTCCCCTTTTCCTCCTTCTCCTCCATCTCTTCCTTCTCCTCCTCCTCCTCCTTTTTTTTTTTTTTTTAACCAGAGCATTGCTCGACTCTGGCATATAGCAGTGCTGAGGATTAAACCTGCAACCTCAGAGCCTCAGCTATTAAACTCTTTTTTTAAAAAAAGTTTTTTTCCATAGCCACTTTTTTATAGAGACAAAAATTGAGAGGAAAGGAGGAGAAATAGAGATGGAGAGAGAGACAGCATGCACTGCTTCATTTCCTGTAAAGCTGCAGGTGGAGATTGAGGGCTTGGGCCCAGGTCGGTCCTTGAGAAGGAGATGAGGATAGAGAGCAAGAGTATCACTCTGGCACATGGAATGGTAAAGATAGAACTTATGACATTGTGCTTGAGAGCCCAATTTTTTTGTTTGTTTTTTGTTAAGTTTCACTTTATTATTATTATATTTTATTTTTAATTTATTTCTTTATTGGGGAATTAATGTTTTACATTCAACAGTAAATACAATAGTTTGCACATCCATAACATTTCCCAGTTTTTCATATAACAATACATACCCACTAGGTCTTCTGTCATCCTTCTTGGATCTGTATTCTCCCCACCCACCTATCCCAGAGTCTTTTACTTTGGTGCAGTACGCCAATTCCAGTTCAGGTTGTGTTTTCTTTTCTGATCTTGTTTTTCAACATCTGCCTGAGATTGAGATCATCCCGTATTCATCATTCTGTTTCTGACTTATTTCACTTAACATTATTTTTTCAAGGTCCATCCAAGAACGGGTGAAAATAGTGAAGTCACCATTTTTGATAGCAGAGTAGTATTCCCTTGTGAATATATACCACAACTTGCTCAGCCACTCATCTGTTGTTGGACACCTGGGTTGCTTCCAGGTTTTGGCTATTACAAATTGTGCTGCCAAGAACATATGTGTACACAGATCATTTTGGATGGATGTGTTGGGTTCCTTAGGATATATCCCCAGGAGAGGAATTGCAGGGTCATAGGGTAGGTCCATTTCTAGCCTTCTGAGAGTTCTCCAGACTGTTCTTGAAAGAGGTTGGACCAATTGACATTCCCATTAGCAGTGTAGGAGGGTTCCTTTGACCCCAAAACCTCTCCATCATTTGCTGCTGTTACCTTTTCTGATGTATGACATTCTCACAGGAGTGAAGTGGTATCTCATTGTTGTCTTTATTTGCATTTCTCTGACAATCAGAGACTTGGAGCATTTTTTCATGTGTTTCTCAGCCTTTTAGATCTCTTCTGTGGTGAATATTCTGTCCATGTCCTCCCCCTATTTTTGGATGGGGTTATTTGTTGTCTTGTTGTTGAGATTTGCAAGTTCTTTATATATTCTGGTTATTAGCCTCTTGTCTGATGTATGGCATGTAAAGATCTTCCTATTCTGTGAAGGGTCTCTTGGTTTGGGTATTGGTTTCTATTGCTGTGAAGAAGCTTTTTAATTTGATGTAGTCCCATAGGTTTATACTTGCCTTAGTCTTCTTTGTAATTGGATTCGTTTCATTGAAGATGTCTTTAAAATTTATGCAGTGGGGTCGTCAGTTCCTGGGTCCATACTCCCAGAGGGATAGAGAATGGGAAAGCTCTCAGGGGAGGGGATGGGATATGGAGACCGGGTGGTGGGAATTGTGTGGAGTTGTACCCCTCCTATCCTACGGTTTTGTTAATGTTTCCTTTCTTATATAAATAAATTTAAAAAAATTACTAAAAAAATTTATGCAGAAAAGATTCTGCCAATATTTTCCTCTAAGTATCTGATAGTTTTATGGTCTAACATCCAAGTCCTTGATCCATTTGGAATTTACTTTTGTATTTGGTGAAATATAGTGGTTCAGTTTCATTCTTCTGCATGTTTCAACCCATTTTTTCCAACACCATTTGTTGAAGAGACTCTGCTTTTCCCATTTAATAATCTGGGCACCTTTGTCAAAGATTAGATGTCCATAGGTGTGGGGGCTTAATTAATTATTTTTTACCAGAGTACTGTTCAGCTCTGGTTTATGCTGGTATGAGGGATTGAACCTGGGACTTTGGAGCCTCAGGCATGACAGTCTCTTTGCATAGCCATTATGCTGTCCCCCCCCCCCCCCCCCCCCGCTCGGGAGTCCGATGTTTTATCCATTATGCCACCTTCTTGGCCACAGCCCTGCATATTTTTAAAGTGAGAAATGTACTGTGTTGATTAGATTTCTTTTTAGTAGTCACATATGTAACTACTTAGCATCTGCTCCTTTTAACTTTGCCTGAATCTTGACTGAAATGGGCATAAATGTTTTGTGTATTACTAAACATTACCTCCTGTTTTGACTAGGTTTTGCTGCTACTCTGGATGATGATAAGCCATGGTACTCTATTTTTCCCAGTGATAATGAAGAACTGGTGTATGGACGCTGGGAAGACAATATCATTTGGGATGATCAGTCTATGCCTTTGCTTTTGGAGCCTCCTATTTTGACACTTGATCCCAATGATGAGAACCTCATTTTGGGTATGTACTAGCAGGGACCAGTGTTACTCCTCTATAATTGACAGCTTGTTGTTAATACTGTCATGAGGCAGATGGGTTGGGAAGGTTAAAACTAGAATCACTAGGTAATATTTTGAGAGAACAAAGTTGCGGTTGTCATTTTCTAGTAGTTTTGCATTGTTTAGAGGAACACCCATTAGCAACATTGGAAAATAGCACTGTTAAGATGTCAGAAATACACTTTGTTGGGCAGAGGAGGTAGTATAATGGTCATGCAAAAGACTTCCATGCCTGAGGTTCTGAAGTTCTAGGTTAAATCCTCTGCACCACTATAAGCCAGAATGGAGTTGTGCTCTAGTTTAAAAAAAAAAAAAGAAAGAAAGAAAATATACATTTTGGTATTATGATAACAGGCTAGAAGTGGTATGAGAGATCTGGTTAAGGACTACAAGGATAAAAGTAATAAAGGTGAATCTCAAGGGTAACAATTCCAGAGTGATTTTTGTTTTATTCTTAGAAATCCCTGATGAAAAGGAAGAGGCCACTGCTAATTCCCCCTCCAAAGAGAGCAAGAAAGAATCATCTCTGAAGAAAAGTCGAATTCTCTTAGGGAAAACAGGAGTTATCAAAGAAGAACCACAACAGGTCTGTGAAGGGAAAAGGGACTTAGTGTCAAGAAGAGCAAAGAAAGGTAATGGAGAATGATAATCTGACTAAGGTTTGTTTGTTTTATAACCTATTTTTAGAACATGTCTCAGCCAGAAGTGAAAGATCCATGGAATCTTTCCAATGATGAGTATTACTACCCCAAGCAACAGGGTCTTCGAGGCACCTTTGGTGGAAATATTATCCAGGTAAAAGTAGTATTTTTTTTTCTGTGGCCTATGGGAGCCACTATTTCATCATGATGACAACTGTGTAAAATATAGCCTAGTCTGGAGTTAATAATTAATTTTAACCCTTGTATTTCCTGTTTTAGCATTCAATTCCTGCTGTGGAATTACGGCAGCCCTTCTTTCCCACTCACATGGGGCCCATTAAACTCCGACAGTTTCATCGTCCACCTCTGAAAAAGTATTCCTTTGGGGCACTATCTCAACCAGGTCCTCATTCAGTACAGCCCTTGCTAAAGCACATAAAAAAGAAGGCCAAGGTATGATTGATTCCTCTTTATAAAAATAACTATAAAAGACTTTGGGATATAAATCAGGGGAATGGACTGTATATTGGAAAATTACTGGTTATTTCCCCAAATGTGGTTACTTAGGACAATGTCCTTACTCCTAGTTTTTTTTCCTAAATATTTGTTTATTTTATGTCACATGTGCTTAACCCGCTGTGCTACTGGTAAACTTATATTTTTTATATGTTTATTTTAATGAAATCGAGACAGAAACCAGAATGCTGCTCACTTCAGGTTATTGCTGGTGCTAGAGATTAAACCTGGGGCTTTTCACCTACAAGTCTCCTATACTGTGCTAGCTCCCAGGCCCTATTCTAGGAAAGGAATATAGAGATGCTTAAGAGTGAAGAGTCATGATGACTGTGATTCTTATAAATTGTTCAGCAGAATATAGTATGAGCTGGGGAGGTTCAGCCCCCAGAACTACCATAAGCCAGAGCTGAGCAATGCTCTGGTAAAATAAGAAACTAAATAGTTAGATCTAGGTAGCAGGATGAGTGTTCATCATAGTATTCTTTCAACTTCACTGTATGTTTGGAACATTTTGCAATTGAATTGTAAAAAAAAAAAAAAGAAGATAAAAACTTGTTTGGTCTCAATGTCTCATAGTGAATAGTATCAATGTGTATAGTTGTTGTACCATCAAGAACTATGGACTAGTTTATATACTCTTTGTTACGGACAGATGAGAGAACAAGAGAGACAAGCTTCAGGTGGTGGAGAGATGTTTTTTATGCGCACACCTCAGGACCTCACAGGCAAAGATGGAGACCTTATTCTTGCAGAATACAGTGAGGAAAATGGACCGTTAATGATGCAGGTTGGAATGGCAACCAAGATTAAAAACTACTATAAACGGGTGAGTTTTTGTTCAGAAAATCTGTTATTGCTATAGTCAACTAGTGGTATTCCATGAACATGTAAATTTGTCTTTTTTTAAAAATTTACTGGGAAGAAAGAATGATATTTTTTTATAGTTAGTAATATTAGTGAAATGCCATTCTCATAAAATATTTATGTGGACTCATTGTCTACTGTTTTTCTTTATAGAAACCTGGAAAGGATCCTGGTGCCCCAGACTGTAAATATGGAGAAACTGTTTACTGTCATACATCACCTTTCCTGGGCTCTCTCCATCCTGGCCAGTTACTGCAGGTGAGGAATTCTTTCCTAGTATAACTCTTTTTTATTAAAGATTTATTTATTGTTTGATGAGAAAGATAACAGGAGAGAGAAAGAACCAGATGTCACTCTGGTACATGTGCTGCCAGGGATGGAACTTGGGACCTCCTGCTTGAGAGTCCAATGCTTTATCCACTGTGCTGCCTCTTGGACCACACTAGTATTAAGTCTTTACCTAGGGAAGTGACAGGTAAGTAGCTAGTCTGCCCAGAAAGAACTAGTTCTAGTTATTGAGACATTAGTCATACATCAGTTATGAGGGCAACAATGCAATCCAAATTTAATATCATTAAAACAGGTTCTGATTGTGATATTCTTGTAATATGTGCACTCAACCAGGTGTGCCACCACCTGGCCCCTTTGAGTCTTTTTTATTTATTTATTTTGCCTCCAGGGTTATTGCTGGGGCTCAGTGCTGGCAGTATGAATTCACTGTTCCTGCCAGCCATTTTTCCCCCATTTTATTGGATAGGACAGAAAGAAATTGAGAGGGGTGGGGGAGATAGGGAGAGAGAGTGGGTGGGGGTTCATAGCATAATGGTTATGCAAAAAGACTCTCATGCCTGAGGCTTAATCCCCTGTATCACCATAAGCCAGAGCTGAGCAGTGCTCTGATACAAACAAACAAACAAAAAATAGAAATAGAGAAAGACATCTGCAGACCTTCTTCACCACTTGTGAAGCATCTCCCCTGCAGGTGGGCATCTGGGGATTAGAACCTGGGTCCTTAATACTATGTACACTTAACTGTGTACACTACCACTTACCCCCAATTGTAATATTCTTAAACTAAATACAAAGTTGATTTTTTTTTTCTTTAAATATCAGCCCAGGAGATTTTGCAGTTACAGGTATGAGATCCTGAGTCTAGTATCTGGCATTGGATATACCAGAGTGATATTCTGTCCTCTCCTTTTTTTCTGTGTCTCTCCCTCATGAAATAAAATAAATATTATAAAAAAAGTACTCGCTGGTTATAAAAATACACATTGGTCCTCACACCATGATAAACCAGAGGTGATCAGTGCTCTGATGAGAGGGGGTGAGGAGAGAGAGAAAATACACATTGGTAAGAAGTTCTTAAACATCTGAATGACATAGGGATGTCAACCTGGGATTAATAATTTATTATAGTTAATTTATGCATATTTGTTTTGTTTATGTAAAATTGTGTCTTTATCATATTAGTTTTTGCCATTTTGAATATATATTTTTTAATTTATTTCTTTACTGGGGCATTAATGTTTTACATTCAACAGTAAATACAAGTTTGTACATGCATAACATTCCCCAGTTTCCCATTTAACAATACAACCCCCATATGTCATTTATCATCCTTCATGGACCTGTATTCTCTCCACCCACCCACTACAGAGTCTTTTACTTGGGGGCAATATGTCAATTCCATTTCAGGTTCTACTTGTGTTTTCTTTTCTGATCTTCTTTTTCAACTTCTGCCTGAGAGTGAGATCATCCCATATTCATCCTTCTGTTTCTGACTTATTTCACTCAACATGATTTTTTCAAGGTCCATCCAAGATAGGATGATCTTTTGTATGGTTTTCCTATTCTCAATGTTATTTATTTCTGCCCTAACTTTAGTGATTTCTGTCCTTCTGGTTGCTTTAGGGTTCCTTTGTTGTTCTTCTTCTAGATCTTTAAGATGTGCAATCAGGCTGTTTATTTGTGCTTTTTCTTGTTTCCTAATGTGTGCTTGTATAGCTATAAAATTCCCTCTCATTACTGTCTTAGCTGTGTCCCAAATAGTTTGATAGATTGTGTCTTCATTTTCATTGAACTCTCGAAACATTTTGATTTCTTCCTTGATTTCTTCTTTGACCCAGAAGTTGTTAAGAAGTGTACTGTTGAGCTTCCACATTTTGGGACTGTTACTAATCTTTTGTTGATTGTTAAGTGTTAGTTTAATTCCACTGTGGTCTGAGAAGATGCTTGGGATGATTTCAGTGCTCTTGAATTGGCTGATGCTGTCTTTGTGGCCTAATATATGGTCTATCCTAGAGAATGACTCGTGGATTTGAGTAAAATGTGTATTCCAGTTTCTTGGGATGAATGACTCTGAAAATGTCCAATAGTTCTAGTTTATCTATCTCTTCATTTAGCTCCCTTATGTCTTTATTGATTTTCTGCCTGGATGATCTGTCAAGTTGAGAGAATGGGGTGTTGAAGTCCCCTACTATGATTGTGTTACTGTTAATATATTGCTGTAGCTCTTTCAGTAGAAGTTTGATGTATTTAGATGGCTTCTCATTGGGTGAATAGATGTTAATAATTGTTAAGTCCTCTTGATTGACTGATCCTCTGAGCATTAAGTAGTGTCCATTCCTATCTTTTTTAATCTTATCTATTTTAAAGTCTATCATGTCGGATATAAGAATAGCTGCTCCTGCCCTTTTTTGTGGGCCATTGGCTTGTATGATAGTTTTCCATCCTTTCACTTTAAGTCTGTGTTTGTCTTGTTGAGTTAGGTGGGTTTCCTGTAGACAGCATATTGTTGGGTTGTGTTTTCTGATCCATTTTCCTACTCTGTGTCTTTTAATAGGTGAATTCAGGCCATTGACATTTATTGATATCAAAGATTGAAGATATTTTAACACCATTCTTGTAGAGTTTTAGAGTGTTTTGATATATGTCCTATTTGTGGTGGTCTGGTTGTTTATAGGAGACCTTTCAGAACTTCTTTGAGTGCAGGCTTGGTGATGGTTGGTTGCTTCAACTGTTGCTTGTCAGAGAACGTTTTGATGCCTCCCTCTAGTCTGAATGACAGTCTAGCAGGATATAGTATTCTTGGCTGAAAGCCTTTCTCATTGAGCACTCAATAGATATCTTGCCATTCTCTTCTGGCCTGTAGTGTTTGTATGGAGAAGTCTGCTGCTAATCTTATGGGTTGTCCTTTGTAGGTGACTCTTTGTTTTTCTCTTGCAGCCTTCAGGATCCTTTCTTTATCCTTATTCCTTTCCATTCTAAGTATGATATGTCTTGGTGTCTTTAGGTCTGGGTTAATTCTGATTGGGACCCTCTGGGCTTCTTGAATCTTTATATCTTTGAAGTTGTCTAGACTAGAGAAGTTTTCAGCTACTATGGCCTGGAAAATGCTTTCTTCCTCTCCTTCTTTTTCTTCCTCTGGTATGCCAATAATGCGTATATTGTTTCTTTTGAAGTCATCCCATAGGACTCTGTTGTTGTTTTCAGCATCTCTTAATCTCTTTTTGAGATCTCTTACTTCTTTTTTAGTTGTCTCTAATTCATCCTCAATCTTGCTAATTCTGTCTTCAGTCTCATAGATTCTATTCTCTCTGCCCTCTACTGTTTTCTGGAGTTCATCTATTTTGTTGCCCTGCTCTGATACTGTTTTAGCTTGTTCAGCTAGTTGCATTCTTATCTCAGTGATTTCAGCTTTCAGCTCTCTAATAACCATGAGATAATTAGAATTTTCTTCCATATTCTCATTTGTTGTTCTTGCATTTCTGATTACAATTTTTTTCAAATTCTTTACTCACTCGTGTTATTATTTCCTTAGCTAATGCTTGGATGTTGAGCTCGTTATTTTGTGCTTCACTCTCTGGAGGACTTTTAGCTGGACTCTTGTCCTGGTTCAATTCTCCAATATTTTTTCTTGTTGTTTTAACCATTTTATATATTATGTTATGATTTCCCTTTATCAGTACTTTTCAAATTATTGATCACTATTGCCTGGATTGACTTGTGTCTAAGTAAGTTAATTAAAGGGTTCACAGTGGTGGAAGTTAACAGTTATTTCAATCCCTGGGTTGGAGCTCAGTGGTTTAAAAGCCCCTTTCTTTTTTTTTTTTTTTCCTTCCCTGTAGGCTATGGGAGCCTGAGGGCTTTTAAACTATCAATAGGCTTCTTAGCTTAATCACTGACTCCTGACCAAGAGATAAAGCAGGGTGTGGCAGAGATAATCCAGTGGTTATGCAAAGAGACTTTCACAGCCCCTCAGCTATGCCACCAAGGTATAGGTCTTCTGAGTTTTCTGGTTAGATCTCTGTCCCCTGGTGTCCCTTCCTGTCACTGCTCTAGATTGAGGGTCGTAGCAATGGAGACTCAGAGTTGCACTTGGTGAGTCTCTGTGAAGTCCTCTCCTCCATTAAGCTGTCCCCTTGTTGGTGGAGCAGACTGGAGGTGGTGTCTCCACTGATAAACTGCTGAACTGTTAGCAGTTCTTAATCTCTCCTTAGGCCCCTCTCTCCTCTCTGTCACCAGCCACACGTTTGTACTCTCTGGTGATTTACTGAGTTCCCGTGGTCATTCTAGTCCTGTCTTGTTTCGGTCTGGGTGGTCTCTTTTGGTATTCCTAGTTGATCCCTGGGAGAGGAGAGAAAGCGATCTGCTGCTCGTAGCTCTGCCTCCGGAAGTCCGAACCCATTTTGAATATTTTAAATATGTTTAATTTTATGCTTTTAAAGTATTGTTTCTTTTTTTAATTTTTAAAATATTTATTCCATTTTATTGCCCTTGTTGTTTTTTATTGTTGTAGTTATTATTGTTGTCGTTGTTGGATAGGACAGAGAGAAATCGAGAGAGGAGAAGACAGAGGGGGAGAGAAAGATAGACACCTGCAGACCTGCTTCACCGCCTGTGAAGCAACTCCCTTGCAGGTGGGGAGCCGGGTGCTCAATTCAGGATCCTTACGCCAGTCCTTGTGCTTTGTGCCATGTGTACTTAACCCACTGCACTACTGCCTGACTCCCAGATATTTTTTCTTTTTAAAGATTCATCTATTTTATATTTTAATATTTATTCATTTATTCCCTTTTGTTGCCCTTGTTGTTTTATTGTAGTTATTATTGTTGTCTGTCTTCATTGTTGGATAGGACAGAGAGAAATGAAGAGAGGAGGGGAAGAGAGAGAGGGGAGAGAAAGATGCCCGCAGACCTGCTTTACTGCTTGTGAAGTAACTCCCCTGCAGGTGGGGAGCCAGGGGCTCAAACTAGGATCCTTATGCCGGTCCTTGGGCTTCGTGCCATGTGTGCTTAACCTGTTGCCTGACTCCCAAATATTTTTTCTTCTTAAAGATTCATCTATTTTGTAAAAGAGAGGGACCCGAGCCCCATTCCAGTTTATGTGGTACTTGCGATCAATGCTGGGGCTTTACATAAAAAAGTTCTGTGCTCTACCTATTGAACCATCTCCTGGGCCTCTGTTTTGAATATTAATCCATGCAATTCACAGTTCCAGCCATAATGAAGTTGATTTTCCCCATTTTCGTCTGGCATGTGTAAGAGTCCTCTGATGACTTTATACACATTTGCTAAGGAGAAGTATGGAAGTCAACAAATGATTATGAGGCAGTCTCTAGCACTCTCCTCCCCCCTTTTCTTTGTTTCTCTTGTCAGTCTTTACCATTTATTCTGCCCTTGTACCTAGTTTGTTCCACTATAACTATTACTCTTCTGATGCATCTGTGAAGTACATGCTTTACTTGTTAAAAAATATAGAACTAGAGAGGAAGAACCAGAACCATATAAAATGCCAAAAAACAAACTAAATACCTCTTGGAAATTCTACAAACTTCCTTCAATGTGGTCAGTCAGCCTTGAACCAGGGTCATGCATGTGACCAGAACCATATAAAATGCCAAAAAAACAAACTAAATACCTCTTGCAAATTCTATAAGCTTCCTTCAATGTGGTGAGTCAGCCTTGAACCAGGGTCATGCATGTGACAAAGCAACACATTATGTTCTCCTGTTTTTTAATTTATCTTCTATGCATATAGTAATTTCCCATCAGATTTTATGCAGTGTGAGGAAATGAGCCCAGGGCCCATACAGGTACGATACTGCTAACCTGTTTTCATGGTGCAGTTTTACCCTGTGTTTATAGAGGTAGGAGAGATGGGAGGGAGAAAGAGACCAAAGTACTACTCCATCATCCATGGAGTTGCTTAGTATTGTCTTTGGTGCTGTTATGCTCTGATGTTGGAGATTATTATCTCTTATTTTCTCACACATGGTAAAATATGTATGTTACCTGCTGAGTCATTTTGGGGCCCTTTCCACCTAATTTTGACTATCTTTATGCTGTTCCTGGTCTTCCTGTCCCTTTAACTTTCTTGAACTTTTTCTACCAATCCATCTCCTTACTCTGTGGCTACATTTTTTAGATTTTGTTAGACTTCACTGATCATAAATGACTTTTTCAGATGGGACAGGGAGAGGAAGAGACATCATAGCACTGAATCTTCATACTATGTGTGCTTAACCTGGCACGCTACCTCCCAGGCTCCCCTTCATTTCCTTTTAAAGTTATACCTAGGGAGTTGGACGGTAGCACAGTGGGTTAAGTGCTCATGGTGCGAAATACAAGGACTGGTGTAACGATCCCAGTTTGAGCCCCCGGTTCCCTACCTGCAAGGGAGTCACTTCACAGGTGGTGAAGGAGGTATGCAGGTATCTATCTTTCTCTCCCCCTCTCTGTCTTCCCCTCCTCTCTCCATTTCTCTCTGTCATATCTAACAACGATGACATCAATAATAACAACAATAATAACTATAGCAACAATAAAAAACAACAACAAGGGCAATAGAAGGGAAAATAAATAAATAGAAAAAATATTTTAAAAAATAAAGTTACAACTCTATCTATTGCTGCTGATGATAGCAACAACAACAAAAATCACAGGGTTCAGTTCCTTGTGATGTGTGTGGCCCAAATTTCAGCCCTAGTACCACATGAGTGGTCACGGTGTTTGAGGAAGCTCTAGTATAGGGGTATATCACTTCTCTTTCTGTCTCTCACTAAAGCATAATTTAAAATTTATTATTATTATTATTATTTTGACCAGAACACTGCTTAGTTCTGGCTTCTGATGGCTCTGGGTATTGAACCTAGGAATTCAGAGCCTTAGACATTAGAGTCTGTTTGCATGACCATCGTGCTATTTTCCCCACCCCATTAGTGCCTTGTTTGTATTCCTTTTTTTTTCTCTTTAGAACCAGCTCTGGTTTTATGATGGGGTGTGTGTGTGTGTGGGGGGGGGACTGAACCTGGGCATGAGGCAGGAGAGTCTCTTTGAATGACCATTATACTGTCTACCCCATGCCTTGTTTGTTTTCCAGAGCGCTACTCAGCTCTGGTTTATGGTGAGATTTAACCTGGGACCTCAGAGCCTTAGGCATAACCTTTTGCATAACCATTATGCTATCTCTTGCACCCTGTTCTTGTCAGTTTGCAGTGATTGTCATATATTAATATTCATAGCAGTCATGTGAAGTGTAAGTATTTTAATGTCTGTTTTGTGGATGAGAGAAATTAAATTCAGGAAGTATTAAATAACTTGTGTGGTATACAATGAGTTTTTAACAAAATGTTTTATCTTTATTTATTTGATAGAGATAGCCAGGAATTGAGAAGGGGAATATAGAGAAGGAGATAGAGAGACACCTGCCACACTGCTTTACTACTCATGAAGCTTTCCCCTTGCAGGTAGGGACTGAGGGGCTTGAACCTGGGTCATTGCACATTGTAACATGTGTGCTCAACTGAGTGTGCTACCACCCAACCCTGCTATCTCCTGGACCACTGTTTTATTTATTTTTTTAACAAGTGGAGGCATGGGAGGAAAGACACACATGGACGCACTCACCTACCCTCAAAGCACTGCTCAGCTCTGGCTTATTGTGGTGATGATAGGGATTGAACTTGGGACATTAGGTGCTCAGACATGAGAGTCTTTTTGCTGTCTTCCCAGCCCAATAGTCAGTTTTACTTCAGTCTAAATCCTTTAGTTACCTTACTTCTGACTCTTTTTTTTTTGAAGATTAAAAGTAAGGGAGCCAGGCTTTACCTGATTAAGTACTCATATTATAGTGTGCAAGGACGCAGGTTCAAGCTCCTGGTCTCCACATGCAGGGGGAAAGCTTTGCAAGTGGTGAAGCAGGGCTGCAGGTGTCACTTTGTTTTTCTCTCTCTCAGTCTCCCCTGGCCCTCTCAATTTCTGTCTCTATCCAGTAATAAATAAATAATCAATAAATAAAGAGATTAAAAGTAAATAAAATTTCCTTATTTACTTTGACTAAGAGCACTGATCTGCTCTGGCTATTGGTACCAGAGATTGAACCCAAGACCTCTTGCATGAAAGTGTTTTTACATAACTGTTATGCTATCTTCCCCCTACCTATCTTGCTCTTAAAGAAAGTTAGTGTGTAAATAATTATCTGTCTAATCCTATTTAATACACTATAACATAATTTGTTTATATAACTGAATAGATCTTAGACAAAGGCCATGGAGAGCAAATAGGTTTTTTTTTTTATTACTTGATTAAATTTTCTGGGGCTTCTGTTTACATAATTGTGTTTTTACTTTTGTTAGGCATTTGAGAACAACCTATTTCGTGCTCCAATTTATCTTCATAAGATGCCAGAAACTGACTTCCTCATTATTCGGACAAGACAAGGTTACTATATTCGAGAATTAGTGGATATTTTTGTGGTAGGCCAGCAGTGCCCTTTGTTTGAAGTTCCTGGACCCAACTCTAAAAGGGCCAATACACATATTCGAGACTTTCTCCAGGTAAGGATAAAAGGGTATACAGATTTGGGTTACCATCAGGAGTGACCACACCAGTTAGGGTCTTATGGGCGAGAGGCCATTGTGAAGAATTTTATTCTTCACTTGCCAAATAAATAACATTTGTTTTGTTGGACAGGTTTTTATTTATCGCCTCTTCTGGAAAAGTAAGGATCGGCCAAGGCGGATTCGAATGGAAGATATAAAAAAAGCCTTTCCTTCCCATTCAGAAAGCAGCATCCGGAAGAGGCTAAAGCTCTGTGCTGACTTCAAACGAACAGGTCATCATTTCTGACATTTTTTTTTCTGTCCTCTCTGCTTTTTCCGTAGAAAGAAACTGATTTTCAGTTACAGGATCTACATATACTGAATAAAATAGAAATTAGTAACCATCAAGGCAACTTATTTCCTGCATGCCCTTCCTTTCTCACAGATATACACTTATCTTTAAGTTTTCTATTCAAGCTGTTATTCTCTGTCTTTTCTTTTTTCTTTTTTTAATTTTTTTTTTAAAATTCTTTATTGAGGAATTAATGTTTTACATTCAACAGTAAATACAATAGTTTGTACATGCATAACATTCCCCAGTTTCCCATTTAACAATACAACCCCCAGTATGTCATTTATCATCCTTCATGGATCTGTATTCTCCCCACCCACCCACCCCAGAGTCTTTTACTTTGGTGCAATATGGCAATTCCATTTCAGGTTCTACTTGTGTTTTCTTTTCTGATCTTGTTTTTCAACTTCTGCCTGAGAGTGAGATCATCCCATATTCATTCTTCTGTTTCTGTCTTATTTCACTCAACATGAATTTTTCAAGGTCCATCCAAGAACGGCTGAAAACGGTGAAGTCACCATTTTTTACAGCTGAGTAGTATTCCATTGTGTATATATATCACAACGTGCTTAGCCACTCATCTGTTGCTGGACACCTGGGTTGCTTCCAGGTTTTGGCTATTACAAATTGTGCTGCCAAGAACACAGATCTTTTTGGATGGATGTGTTGGGTTCCTTAGGATATATCCCCAGGAGAGGAATTGCAGGATCATAGGGTAGGTCCATTTCTAGCCTTCTGAGAGTTCTCCAGACTGTTCTTGAAAGAGGTTGGACCAATTGACATTCCCACCAGCAGTGCAGGAGGGTTCCTTTGACCCCACACCCTCTCCATCATTTGCTGCTGTTACCTTTTCTGATGTATGACATTCTCACAGGAGTGAGGTGATATCTCATTGTTGTCTTGATTTGCATTTCTCTGACAATCAGAGACTTGGAGCATTTTTTCATGTGTTTCTCAGCCTTTTAGATCTCTTCTGTGGTGAATATTCTGTCCAACTCCTCCCCCCATTTTTGGATGGGGTTATTTGTTGTCTTGTTGTTGAGTCTGGCAAGCTCTTTATATATGTTGGTTATTAAACTCTTGTCTGATGTATGGCATGTAAAGATCTTCTCCCATTCTGTGAGGGGTCTCTTGGTTTGGGTATTGGTTTCTTTTGCTGTGAAGAAGCTTTTTAATTTGATGTAGTCCCATAGGTTTATACTTGCTATAGTCTTCTTTGTAATTGGATTCGTTTCATTGAAGATGTCTTTAAAATTTATGCAGAAAAGAGTTCTGCCAATACTTTCCTCTAAGTATTTGATAGTTTGTGGTCTAACATCCAAGTCCTTGATCCACTTGGAATTTACTTTTGTATTTGGTGAGATACAGTGATTCAGTTTCATTCTTCTGCATGTTTCTTTTTTTTTTTTAAAGGTTTTATTTATTTATTAATGAGAAAGATAGGAGGAGAGAGAGAAAGAACCAGACATCACTCTGGTACATGTGCTGCCGGGGATTGAACTCAGAACCTCATGCTTGAGAGTCCGATACCTTATCCACTGCGCCACATCCCGGGCCACTCTTGGCATGTTTCAACCCATTGTTTCCAACACCATTTGTTGAAGAGACTCTGCTTTCCCCATGTAATAGTCTGGGCCCCTTTGTCAAAGATTAGATGTCCATAGGTGTGGGGCCTCATTTCTGGGCTCTCAATTCTATTCCACTGGTCAGTGTGTCTGTTCATGTTCCAGTAACAAGCAGTTTTGATGACAGTGGCCCTATAATACAGTTTGAGATCTGGGAGTGTGATGCCTCCGGTTCTGTTCTTTTTTCTCAAGATTGTTTTGGCTATTCTAGGTCTTTTCTGGTTCCAGACAAACATTTGTAGCATTTGTTCTATTCGCCTAAAAAATATGCTTGGGATCTTGATGGAGATAGCATTAAATTTATAGATGGCTCTGGGTAATATATTCATTTTGATGATGTTAATTCTTCCAACCTATGAACATGGAATATCTTTCCACTTCTTTGTGTCTTTTTCAATTTCTTTGAGTAGTGACTCATAATTTTCAGTATACAAGTCTTTCACTTCCTTGGTTAGATTTACTCCTAGATATTTTATTGTTTTTGTTGCTATAGAAAAAGGAACTGATTTTTGGATTTCAATTTCTTCTAACTTAGTGTTTGCATAGAGGAAGGCCACTGACTTTTCAATGTTAATTTTGTAGCCTGACACCATACTGTATTACCTGATGATTTCCAAAAGCTTCTTGCTGGATTTCTTAGGTTTTTCCATGTATACTATCATGTCATCTGCAAATAAAGAGAGTTTGACTTCTTCTCTTCCAATCTGTATGCCTTTAATTCCTTGCTCCTGCCTGATTGCTATGGCAAGAACTTCCAACACTTTGTTGAATAGTAATGGTGATAGTGGGCAGCCCTGTCTAGTGCCTGATCTGAGGGGAAATGCTTCCAGTTTTTCACCATTGAGTATGATGTTGGCTGTAGGTTTGCTATATATAGACTCCACTATCTTCAGGAATTTTCTATCTATTCCCATTTTTGTAGTGTTTTGATCATAAAGGGATGTTGTATTTTGTCAAAGGCTTTCTCTGCATCTATTAATATGACCATGTGGTTTTTGGTCTTGCTTTTGTTAATGTGGTGGATCACATTGATTGATTTACATATATTAAACCAACCTTGCATGCCTGGTATAAACCCCACTTGGTCATGATGAACAATCTTTTTGATATACTGCTGTATCCAGTTGGCTAGAATTTTGATCAGTATTTTCGCATCTATGTTCATCAGAGATATTGGTCTGTAGTTTTCTTTTTTGGTTGTGTCACTGTCTGCTTTTGGTATCAGGGTGATGTTGGCTTCATAGAAGCTGGCAGGGAGTATTCCAGTGTCTTCAATCTTCTGGAAGACTTTTGAAAGTAGAGGTATTAGTTCTTCTTTGAAGGTTTTGTAGAATTCATTTGTAAAACCATCTGGTCCAGGACTTTTATTTTTGGGGAGATTTTTGATAACTGTTTCAATTTCATTAGCTGTGATGGGCCTGTTCATGTTATCCACTTCCTCTTTACTTAGTTTTGGAAGTTGGTAGGTATCTAGGAAATCATTCATTTCTTCCAGGTTCTCTAGCTTGGTGGCATATAGTTGTTCATAGAAGCCTCACATGTTATGTTGAATTTCTGTGGTGTCTGTTGTGATATCTCCTCTTTCATTTACTATCCGATTTATTTGGGTCTTCTCCCTTTTTTGTTTTGTGAGTCTGGCTAAAGGTTTGTCGATTTTGTTTACTCTTTCGAAGAACCAACATTTACTTTCGTTGATCTTTTGTATGGTTTTCCTATTCTCAATGTTATTTATTTCTGCCCTAACTTTAGTGATTTCTGTCCTTCTGGCTGCTTTAGGGTTCCTTTGTTCTTTAAGGTGTGCAATCAGGCTGTTTATTTGTGCCTTTCTTTTTTCCTAATGTGTGCTTGTATAGCTATGAAATTGCCTCTCATTACTGTCTTAGCTGTGTCCCAAATAGTTTGATAGCTTGTGTCTTCATTTTCATTGAACTCTCGAAATGTTTTGATTTCTTCCTTGTTTTCCTCTTTGACCCAGAAGTTATTAAGAAGTGTACTGTTGAGCTTCCACATTTTGGGACTGTTACTAATCTTTTGTTGATTGTTAAGTGTTAATTTAATTCCACTGTGGTCTGAGAAGATGCTTGGGATGATTTCAGTGCTCTTGAATTGGCTGATGCTGTCTTTGTGGGCTAACATATGGTCTATCCTTGAGAATGACCCATGTGGATTTGAGTAAAATATGTATTCCAGTTTCTTGGGATGAATGACTCTGAAAATGTACAATAGTTCTAGTTTATCTATCTCTTCATTTAGCTCCCTTATGTCTTTATTGATTTTCTGCCTGGATGATCTGTCAAGTTGAGAGAGTGGGGTGTTGAAGTCCCCTACTATGATTGTGTTACTGTTAATATATTGCTGTAGCTCTTTCAGTAGAAGTTTGATATATTTAGATGGCTTCTCATTGGTGCATAGATGTTAATAATTGTTAAGTCCTCTTGATTGACTGATCCTCTGAGCATTAAGTAGTGTCCATTCCTATCTTTTTTAATCTTATCTATTTTAAAGTCTATCATGTCAGATATAAGAATAGCTGCTCCTGCCCTTTTTTGTGGGCCATTGGCTTGTATGATAGTTTTCCATCCTTTCACTTTAAGTCTGTGTTTGTCTTGTTGAGTTAGGTGGGTTTCCTGTAGACAGCATATTGTTGGGTTGTGTTTTCTGATCCATCTTCCTACTCTGTGTCTTTTAATAGGTGAATTCAGGCCATTGACATTTATTGATATCAAAGATTGAAGATACTTTAACGCCATTCTTGTAGAGTTTTAGAGTGTTTTGATATATGTCCTATTTGTGGTGGTCTGGTTGTTTATAGGAGACCTTTCAGAACTTCTTTGAGTGCAGGCTTGGTGATGGTTGGTTGCTTCAACTGTTGCTTGTCAGAAAACGTTTTGATGCCTCCCTCTAGTCTGAATGACAGTCTAGCAGGATATAGTATTCTTGGCTGAAAGCCTTTCTCATTGAGCACTCAGTAGATATCTTGCCATTCTCTTCTGGCCTGTAGTGTTTGTATGGAGAAGTCTGCTGCTAATCTTATGGGTTGTCCTTTGTAGGTGACTCTTTGTTTTTCTCTTGCAGCCTTCAGGATCCTTTCTTTATCCTTATTCCTTTCCATTCTAAGTATGATATGTCTTGGTGTCTTTAGGTCTGGGTTAATTCTGATTGGGACCCTCTGAGCTTCTTGAATCTTTATGTCTTTGATGTTGTTTAGACTAGAGAAATTTTCAGCTATTATGGCCTGGAGAATGCTTTCTTCCTCTCCTTCTTTTTCTTCCTCTGGTATGCCAATAATGCGTATATTGTTTATTTTGAAGTCATGCCATAAGACTCTGTTGTTGTTTTCAGCATTTCTTAATCTCTTTTTGAGATCTCTTACTTCTTTTTTAGTTGTCTCTAATTCATCCTCAATCTTGCTAATTCTGTCTTCAGCTTCATAGATTCTATTCTCTCTGCCCTCTACTGTTTTCTGGAGTTCATCTATTTTGTTGCCCTGCTCTGATACTGTTTTAGCTTGTTCAGCTAGTTGCATTCTTTTTTTTTAAATTTATTTAATTTATTTATTTATTCTCTTTTGTTGCCATTGTTGTTTTATTGTTGTAGTTATTATTGTTGTTGTCGTTGTTGGATAGGACAGAGAGAAATGGAGAGAGGAGGGGAAGACAGAGAGGAGGAGAGAAAGATAGACACCTGCAGATCTGCTTCACCGCCTGTGAAGCGACTCCCCTGCAGGTGGGGAGCCGGGGTTCGAACCGGGATCCTTATGTCGGTCCTTGTGCTTTGCGCCACCTGCGCTTAACCCGCTGCACTACAGCCCGACTCCCAGCTAGTTGCATTCTTTGCTCAGTGATTTTAGCTTTTAACTAACAACCATGAGGTAATTAGTATTTTCTTCCATATTCTCATTTGTTGTTCCTGCATTTCTGATTACAATTTTTTCAAATTCTTTACTCACTCGTGTTATTATTTCCTTAGCTAATGTTTGGATGTTGAGCTCGTTATTTTGTGCTTCACCCTCTGGAGGACTTTCAGCTGGACTCTTGTCCTGGTTGGATTCTCCAATATTTTTTCTTGTTGTTTTAACCATTTTATATATTATGTTATGAGTTTCCTTTATCAGTACTTTTCAAATTGTTGATCACTATTGCCTGGATTGACTTGTGTCTAAGTAAGTTAATTAAAAGGTTCACAGTGGCGGAAGTTAACAGTTGTTTCAATAGTATTTTAATCTCTGAGTTGGAGCTCAGTGATTTAAAAGCCTCCTTTTTTTTTTCTTCCCTGTAGGCTATGGGAGCCTGAGGGCTTTTAAACTATCAATAGGCTTCAGTTTAATCACTGACTCCTGACCAAGAGATAAAGCAGGGTATGGCAGAGATAATCTAGTGGTTATGCAAAGAGACTTTCACAGCCCCTCAGCTATGCCACGGAGGTATAGGTCTTCTCCTGAGATTCCTGGTTATATCTCTGTCCCCTGGTGTCCCTCCCTGTCGCTGCTCCAGATTCTGAGGGTAGTAGCAATGGAGACTCAGAGTTGCACTTGGTGAGTCTCTGGGGAGTCCTCTCCTCCCTTAAGCTGTCCCCTTGTTGGTGGAGCAGACTGGAGGTGGTGTCTCCACTGATAAACTGCTGAACTGTTAGCAGTCACTTAATCTCTCCTTAGGCCCCTCTCTCCTCTCTGTCACCAGCCACATGTGTTTGTACTCACGGGTGATTTACTGGGTTCATGTGGTCATTCTAGTCCTGTCTAGTTTCGGTCCCGGGTGGTCTCCTTTGGTATTCCTAGTTGATCTGGGAGAGGAGTGGAGAGGAGAGAAAGTGATCTGCTGCTCTTCTTTTTTCTTAACTTTCAACTGATACACTTTCTATACCTTGTGGAGCTTGGAGTCAGGCTTTTTCTCGTTTTACATGATCTGGCCTACATTCTGTCTTTGGTGGGTGCCTTTTCTCAATAAAGTTACATTCTCCCCATCCCCCCCAAAGAAAGTTAGCCATCAAAAGGAAGAAGTAAAAAATCTTCTAAGGATGGTGCCTTGGGCAGTAATATCCCTGATTGAATGTATATGTTACTATGTACATGGAACCAGGTTCAAGCCCCCAGTCCCTCCCCTTTAGATGTCTCTCTACCCCTATTTTTAAAAAGGTGGGAATTGTGTGGAGTTGTACCCCTCCTATCCTATGGTTTTGTTAATGTCTCCTTTCTTAAATAAAAAATAAATTAAAATAAGTTAAAAAAAAAGAAAAAGAAACTGAAAATACTTCAATTTTATTAGCAAAAAAAAGGGGGAGGGACCCTGGCAGCTGGGAACAGTGAAGGCCTAGCAATAACCCTATCCTAATATCAAAAAAGAAAAGGAGGGAAAAAATAGAGGGGAGAAAATCTTTTAGATGCGTGGGGTCTGATTGCTTTTTTATTTTCAATCAAATTGAATTCACATTGAAATTTAATGTGATTGTGGGTATTTTATAGGAGATACAGGAAACCTAGTAGCAGGAGTTTTCCAGGCCCGACAGTCAAACCAACAATGTATGGCTGGCTAGACCTGTTACTTTCTAGGACATTGCCTGGTTTAATCCTGGTTCGTTGTCCTTGTTGCTGCCAGTAGAATTCAGTCTTTGAAATTTTTAATAGTCTTGTGAACATTCTGTATCTTTTCTAGGGATGGATTCAAACTGGTGGGTGCTGAAGTCTGATTTTCGTTTACCAACCGAAGAGGAGATCAGAGCTATGGTGTCTCCAGAGCAGTGCTGTGCTTATTACAGCATGATAGCTGCAGAACAGCGCCTGAAGGTGAACACAATCTTCTTAGACACTGCCTGTGCTTCTCGATTTTTTTCAGAAAGAAATTAGAAATGATGGGTACTAGATTATTACTAGTTAGTAAAACAGCCAAACAAGATGAGGAACTTAGTATAAGTCAGTTCTTGGGAGAACTCTGCTGTATAGCCATTGGTCAGTGATAAGGCTTACTGAGGGACTTAAGACAAACTGTTTTGCTTTGAACACAATTGCTTATTCACTTGGCTGCTGTTTTTAAGTTCTGTTCTTTACAAGGCATACCTATAATCAGGGATAAAACTTTTGTCTCCCACAGCATCCCAGGCAGGATAGTTGATGAGCACCGTGCTGCCTCTGGTGTAGAGAAGTATAGTATCCTTATGAGGAGTTAGCTGGGGTACTAGCACAATTCTGTTCCACCTATTTAATGTATGACTTCAGAAGGAAGAGTCTTTTAACTATCCGTGTATCAATGGAATAAGTCCCTTGAAATGTGATGATAGATACATTGAAGACTTTGCAGAATCCATTCTTTATGTAAAATGTGTTTTGATATTTTGTTTCTGGTATTCAGAGAAACTTGGGCTCATTATTACTAAACTTATTGATTTATGTATTAATCTATTTTCCAGGATGCAGGCTATGGTGAGAAGTCCTTTTTTGCTCCAGAAGAAGAAAATGAGGAAGATTTTCAGATGAAGATTGATGATGAGGTAAGGCTTTACACTATTTTTTTATTAGTGCTTTCAGTTTATCCCTTTTTAAAAACAGATTTACAGGGAGTCGGGAAGTAGTGCAGCGGGTTAAGCGCACGTGGCACAAAGCACAAGGACGGGTGTAAGGATCCCGGTTTGAGCCCCCAGCTCCCCACCTGCAGGGGAGTCGCTTCACAGGCAGTGAAACAGGTCTGCAAGTATCTTTCTCTCCCCCTCTCTGTCTTCCCCTCCTCTCTCCATTTCTCTCTGTCCTATCCAACAACAATAACATCAATAATAACTACAACAATAAAACAACAAGGGCAACAAAAGCAAATAAATAAATATAAAAAATTAAAGTATACTGTTATATTTTGATGTATGTATATACTAGTGAAATCCCCACAAGATAAGGAGTGTATCTGTTGCTTCAAAGTTTCTTTTCTCTTCGTTTTTTTTTTTTGGGGGGGTCACCAGTGTTATTGCTGGGGTTCTGTGCCTGCATGATTCCTCTACTCTCCCTGGAAGAGTTTTTTTATCCCCTCAATATAGAGGGTGAGAGACTAGAGAGGGAGGGAGGAGAGACATTGCAGTATTACTCCATGTCTTATGAAGCTTCCCCTGTGCAGGTTCACCCAGGGGGTTCAAATTTAGCTTCTCCCTCATGATTTTGTGCTCTACTGAGTAATGAGTTATCTCCTGGCCCTACCTCCCAAAATTTCCTCTTCTTTTCTTTTCTTTTCTTTTCTTTTCTTTTCTTTTCTTTTCTTTTCTTTTCTTTTCTTTTCTTTTCTTTCTTTCCTTCCTTCCTTCCTTTCTTTCTTTCCTCCCTTCTTTCTCTTTCTCTCCCTCCCTCCCTCCCTTCCTCCCTCCCCCTCCCTTTCTCCCTCCCTTTCTTCTTTCCTTCCCCTCCCTTCCTTCCACCCTCTCTCCCTCCCTCTCTCTCCCTCTCTCCCTTTCTTTCTTCCTTTCTTTCTTTCTTTCTTTCTTTCTTTCTTTCTTTCTTTCTTTCTGTCTGTCTTTCTCTCTCTTTCTCTATCTCTTTCCTCCCTTCCTTCCTTCCTTCCTTCCTTCCTTCCTTCTTTTTCTTTCTTTCTCTCTTTCTTTCTTACCAGAGCACTGCTTAGCTGTGGCTTATGGTGGTTCAGGGGATTGAACCCATGATTTCGGAGCCTCAGGCATGAGTCTGTCTACATAACTGTTACGCTATCCAACCCTGCCCCCTCCCAAAATTTGTTTGTGCCCCTTTGAAGTTTCTTTCTCCTGCTTCCTAACAGTGTGAATACAGTTAACTTCACTGAAATATGTACTTAAAAATTAAGGCAGTAAAATTAATGTTTAGCACAATTCTAAAATTAAAAAGTCCATGCAGTATGATTCCAGTTATATAGGAAATCTATAATCACTAAAGGTAAACCCTTGGTTGCTCATCTGTATTTTCCCTGATTATTTTGTGGAAACAGCTAGGACATAGCTTTTTGATCAAAGTAGTATAGCTAGAATGGTATAGAAGTATTGCTGTAATTGGGGTAGTGCATTGTAGATGGAGTGATATTTACCTAATTTTCATAATATATAGGTCATTCTAAAGAGTCCCTTTTAGCAAGTGGACACTCAAATGTAATCATCAGTCTAATAAGCCAAAGGGTTATGGAGTTAATATCACTTGCTCTGCATATTCCTCTTGATCCTGACTGAAATGTTGACCTTTATTTAATATCAAGATTCAAGTACCATCGGAAAACATAACAGCAAACTGAGTACTGAGCATTTGTTTATCATTATTATTCTTTTTAAACAAATATTTTCATTTTAGTGAAAGAGATACAGAAAGAATGATATATAGAAAGAGACTGAACAGAACACTGCTCAGCTCTGGCTTATGGTGGTACTGGGGATTGAACCTGGGACCTCAAAGGGTCAAGGCATAAAAGTATTTTGCATAACTTTTATGCTCTCTCCTCGTTCCTAATTTTTGTCAACAGACTGAGAAAGCATCAAATTGTACATTTTTTTAAGTATCCTAGCCCTACAAGTGTAGGTAGACATAGAACAAATATTTCCACAGCCCTTAGAATCTTTTTCTTTACCTTAGGTTCGAACTGCTCCTTGGAACACTACAAGGGCCTTCATTGCTGCCATGAAGGGCAAATGTCTCTTGGAGGTAACTGGGGTAGCAGATCCCACAGGATGTGGTGAAGGGTTCTCCTATGTGAAGATTCCAAACAAACCAACACAACAGAAGGTGAGACTGTCTGAATTTCTAGGTAGTAATAAATAGAGTGGATACTGAGGATTAAGGAGTGCTAATGAATGGGATGGAGGATCTAGAAAACAGTTGAATGATTTATATTCTTACTATAAGAATTTAGCTTACTAGGATTCTTGTTTTGTTTTATGTAGGATGATAAGGAGCCTCAGCCAGTGAAGAAGACGGTGACAGGAACAGATGCAGATCTTCGTCGTCTTTCACTGAAAAATGCCAAGCAACTTCTACGTAAATTTGGTGTGCCTGAAGAAGAGGTGATTATGGCTCATAGGGGCTAGAAGCGATCTATTCTCTCTGCCTCATTAAAAAATGAATAAATTAAAAATAACATGAATAAATAAAATAATTTTTTTAAAAGGAGAGAGAAAGAGGCACCTGCAGCACTGTTTAGCTTCTCCACTGTAGGCGGGGTAGTTTTTCCTTTAAGTTCCATGAATGAATTGTGTCCTGGTATATATGTCTTGTAGATTAAAAAATTGTCCCGCTGGGAAGTGATTGATGTGGTACGTACAATGTCAACAGAACAGGCCCGCTCTGGAGAGGGGCCCATGAGCAAATTTGCCCGTGGATCAAGGTTTTCTGTGGCTGAGCATCAAGAGCGATACAAAGAAGAATGTCAGCGTATCTTTGATCTACAGAACAAGTATGTTATCTTGGGAAATCCGTGCTGAAATGACTTTCACTAACAACCTAAGTCTCTCATCACCAATGCACACTGGGTACCTAATACCCTCTTCTCCACCCCTATCTTCCTTGGCCCAGTGTCTTTTGCTTTGCTGCAATATGCCTTAGCTGGTCTAAGTTTTACCCTATGTTTATCTTTTCTTGTCTTGCTTAAGTACTGCCTATAAGTGAGATCATCTACTATTTTTTATCTTTTAATGTATTTATTGGATAGAGACAGCCAGAAATTGAGAGGAAGGGAGAGATAGGGAGAAAGAGACAGAGAGTCACCTGCAGCACTACTTCACCACTTGTGAAGCTTTCCCCCTGCAGTTGGAGACCAGGGGCTTGAACCTGGGTCCTTGCTCATTGTGAGATGTGTGCTCAACCTGGTATGCCATCATCTGGCTCCAGATCATCCAGTATTCCTCCTCCTTTTTTCTTTCTAAAATATTTTATTTATGGGAGTTGGGCGGTAGCGCAGTGGGTTAAGTGCAGGTGGCAAAAAGCACAAGGACTGGTATAAGGATCCCGGTTTGAGCCCCCGGCTCCCCACCTCCGGGGAGTCGCTTCACAAGTGGTGAAGGAGGTCTGCAGGTGTCTATCTTTCTCTCCCCCTCTGTCTTCCCCTCCTCTCTCCATTTCTCTCTCCTATCCAACAACGACTACAACAATAGTAACTACAGTAAAACAATAAGGGCAACAAAAGGGAATAAATATTTAAAAGATTAATTAATTTATTTACTTTTATTGGATAGAGACAGAAATTGGGAGGGGAGGGGATACAGAGAGGGAAAGAGACAGGAGACACCTGCAGCCCTGCCTTACCACTTGTAAAGCTTTCCCCCTGCAGGATGGAACCAGGGGCTTGAACCTGGACCACTGTGCACTGTAATGCGTGTGCTTAACCAGGTGTGCCACCACCTGGCCCTTCTCTTTCTAGCTTATCTCACTCAACATAGTTTCTTCAGGTTCCACCCAAGATATGGAAAAGGAGGAAATTTCATTTTGAGCAGCTGAATAGTATTCCGTTGTGTGGTAGATATATTTCTGATGTTCAGAGGAACTTCTAAACTGTTTCCATAGGAGTTGAGCCAATTTACATCCCCACTGCAGTGCAGAAGTGTTTTTTTTCCTCCATATCCGTATGAGCTCTTGTTTGTGTCCTTTCTAATGTATGCCATTTTTACAGTTGTTAAAAGACATCTCACTGTTGCCTTTTTTGCTTTTCTTTGATAATAAGTGACTTTGAGCATTTTTTTCATGTGGCTTGTTGGTCATCTGACTCTCTAGTAACATTTTATACATGTTCTCTCATTTTTTAACTTGTTGTTGTTTTTGTCTAGTTTTGTGAGATGTTTATATTTTTATTATTATCCCCTTGTCTACTGTATGATATGTAAAGTTCTTTTTTTTAAGTTTTTTTTTTCTTTTTTAAATATTTATTTATGTATTCCCTTTTGTTGCCCTTGTTTTCTTGCTGTGGTTATTGTTGTTGTTATTGGTGTCGTTGTTGGATAGGACAGAGAGAAATGGAGAGAGGTGGGGAAGACAGAGATGAAGAGAGAAAGAGACACCTGCGGACCCGCTTCACCCCCTGTGAAGCGACTCCCCTGCAGGTGGGGAGCCAGGGGCTCGAACCCAGATACTTACGCTGGTCCTTGCGTTTCGTGCCACTGCTTAGCTCACTGCGCTACCACCCGACTCCCGATATGTAAAGTTCTTTTCCCATTCAGTTTCTCTTTCTGTTTTGGTAGTGGGTTCTTTTGCCATGCAGAAGCATACCAGTTTGATGTGGTCCCATTGGTTTATTTTTGTTTTTGTTTTCTTTCTTGTTGGACTCAGTTCTTCAAAGGTATTCCCAAAGCAAACATTGTGGAGTGTTCTGCCTATGTTTTCTTCTGTGTCTTTTTTCCATGTCTTTGCTCCATTTGGAGTTGAACTTTTGCTCATGGTAATATGTAGTGGTCACTTTCATTCTTCTGCATGTTCCAACCTAATTTTCCTTTTTTTAATTAATTATTTATTTATTTAAAATTTTCCCTTTTGTTGCCCTTGTATTTTTATTGTTGTAGTAGTTATTGATGTCGTCGTTGTTAGATAGGACAGAGAGAAATGGAGAGAGATAGGGAAGACAGAGCGGGCAGAGAAAGATAGACACCTTCAGACCTGCTTCACTGCCTGTGAAGGACTCCCCTGCAGGTGGGGAGCCGGGGGCTCGAACCACGATCCTTGAGCTGGCTCATGTGCTTCGCACGCCTGCACTTAACCGCAGTGCTACCACCCGACTCCCCCAACCTAATTTTCAAACACCATTTTCTCCATTGGATGTTTTGTGCCCCCTTATCAAAAACTAGTTGTCCATAGGTGTGTGTGTGTGTGTGGGGGATGTACATGGGTTTAGAGTATTTTTTTAATTATCAGATATAGACAGAAATCGAGAGGGAAGTGGGTGATAGAGAGGGAGAGAGAGACATACACCTGCAACACTGCTTCTCCACTTGCAAAGCTTTCCCCCTGCAGATAGGGACCGAGGACTTGAACCTGGGGCATTGTGCATTGTAACATGTGCTCAACCAGGTGCGCTACCACCCGGCCCCTGCATATTTTTTTAAAGGTTTATTTCCCAGTTTCCTACCCTAAAAATTGTATTCTTTCCATTCTTTACACACTGCTATATTTCCCCTTGTCTTAACATTTTTCCCTCTTTTCTTTTAGGGTTTTATCGTCAACTGAAGTCTTGTCAACTGACACAGACAGTAGCTCAGCTGAAGATAGTGACTTCGAAGAAATGGGAAAGAACATTGAGAATATGTTGCAGAATAAGAAAACCAGCTCTCAGCTCTCACGTGAACGAGAGGAGCAAGAGAGGAAGGAACTGCAACGCATGCTACTGGGTAAGTATATTGGCTTTACAGATAGACTAGAAAGAGAAGATTGTAAAATATAAATAACTAGTTATTAAGGCAAAACTGGAGGCAGAGTAGATATTAAATATATAAAAGTATGATGGTGAGGTAGATTATTGTGAACTAGACTCTAGGTTTGTCTTTAGGGCTTAAATTGAAGAGCTAGATGCTGCCAATCCATTGCTTGCTCCTGTCTATATCAGGTTTGACCCAGTCAGGGCTGTTAGGGCTCTATGCCAAGTGAACTTTGTGTGCATTCATTCTGGAGGGTAAGAGATTCTTTTTTTTTTTTTTAAGTATAGTCACCTCCCCAGTGTTTTATTTTTATTTTATTTATTTATTCCCTTTTGTTGCCCTTGTTGTTTTATTGTTGTAGTTATCATTGCTGTCGTTGTTGTTGGATAGGACAGAGATAAATGGAGAGAGGAGGGGAAGACAGAGAGAGGGAGAGAAAGACAGACACCTGCAGACCTGCTTCACCACCTGTGAAGCGACTCCCCTGCAGGTGGGGAGTCGGGCCTCGAACCGGGATCCTTATGCCAGTGCTTCTGCTTTGCGCCACCTGCGCTTAATCCGCTGTGCTACAGCCCGACTCCTAAGAGATTCTTATTCAGAATGTATAAAATGCATTTGAGTGGCGCAATGGATAAAACACTGGATTCTTTTTTTTTGTTTTTAGCTTACTGATAGTTTTTGTTGTTTTCTCTATTTATTTATTTATTTATAAAAAGGAAACACTGACAAAACCATAGGGTAAGAGGGGTACAACTCCACACAATTCCCACCACCTGTTTTTGTTTTTTAAACCAGAACACTGCTCAGCTCTGGCTTATAGTAGTACCCCTAGGGGCTTGAACTTGAGTCATTGGGGACTCAGGCATAAAGCACTGGATTCTTAAGCATGAGGTCCCAAGTTCAATCCCCGGCAGCACATGTAACAGAGTGATATCCAGTTCTATATCTTTCCTCCTATCTTTCTCCTTAATAAATTTTTTAAAAATTGGGCAGGGGGGGAGATAGCATAATGGTTATGCAGACTTTCATGTCTGAGGCTCCTAAGTCCCAGGTTCAATCCCCCGCACCACCATAAGCCAGAGCTGAGTAGTGCTCTGGTGTTTATCTCTCTGTGTGTGTCTCTCTCTCTCTGCATCTCTCTCAAAAATAAAATTAATAGATTTTTTTAAAAAAAAATAAAATGTATTTGAAAGGTTGTTCTTCAACCTTCTCAAATTTTATGTAAATTGTGCCCTTTTTGAGTAGAAGATCCATGACTTTCATAAGATTGTTAAAATAATCTTTGACACTTAATTGCTTAAAATTACCAGCCTAAAACTGCAGAAGTTGAGGGTGGGAATGATAAAGCATTGGATATGAAGAGAAAAATTAAGGTTACTGTAAGATTTTACTATGGGCTTAATAGAAAGTTGGTGTATGTGGTCCAAGAGAGGGTACAGTGGGTAAAGCATTAAGCTCTCATGCATTAGGTCCCAAGTTCAATCCCTAGCAGCACAGGTACCAGAGTAATATCTGATTCTTTCTCTCCTCCTATTTTTCTCATTAATAATAAAAATAAATAAATAAATTCTTTAAAAAGTTGGTATTATCATCGGATAAAGTATAGTAAATTAAAAAAAAAGAAGCATATTTAAGAATGGTGAAGGGAGGGCAGGGGTAGATAGCATAATGGTTAAGCAGAGACTCATGCCTGAGGCTCCAAAATTACAAGTTCAGTCCCCCACACAAGCTAGAGTTGAGCAGTGCTCTGGTAAAAAAAAAAAAAAATGGTGAGGAGGCTGAGTGGTGATACACCTGGTTAATAAGCACACGCATTACAGTGCACAAGGATCCAGGTTCAAGCCCCTGGTTCCCACCTGCAGGGGGAAAGCTTCACAAGTGGTGAAGCAGGGCTGCAGGTGTCTCTGTCTCTCCTTCTCTATCTTTCCTGCCTCTCAGTTTCTGGCTGTCTCTATCTAATAAATACATAATTAAAGATTTAAAAAAGGCTCATTAAAAACAACAGTACTATAAGAGGACTCGATGGTGGCATATCCAGTTAAGTGCATGCATTACCATGCTCAAGGACCCAGGTTTGAGTCCCCACTTCTTACCTGCAAACGGGGAAGCTTCATAAGTAGTGAAGCAGGTCTGCAGATGTCTATGTTTTCCTCTCCTTGTCTATCTCCTTCTCCCCTCTCAATTTCTTTCTGTCCTATTAAATACAATAGAAAAAAATGGTGGTGGAATGTGTGGGATTTCAGATCTCCATGGCACTTTTGGGTATAGATATAAAGCAGTTGATAACTTGGATATAGTTACTGAGAAAGATAAATAAAGGCTGACGATAGAAGTTTAACTGCTTTCGGGAGTCGGTTGATAGTGCAGTGGGTTAAGCACAGGTGGCACAAAGCTCAAGGACTGGCATAAGGATCCCAGTTCGAGCCCCCGACTCCCCACATGCAGGGGAGTCGCTTCACAGGCAGTGAAGCAAGTCTGCAGGTGTCTATCTTTCTCTCCCCCTCTGTCTCCCCCCCCATTTCTCTCTGTCCTATCCAACAATGATGACATCCATAACAACAACAATAATAACTAAAAGAGCAACAAAAGAGAAAATAAATAAATATTAAAAAATTTTAAAAAGGAAGTTTAACTGCTCTCATGTCTGAAGTACCAAGGTCCCCAGTACCAACATATGCCAGAGCTCAGTGCTCTGGTAGAAAAAAAAAACTTTTAAGTGATCTCATTTCGTATTCTTTCATTAATTTCTTCATAAAAGCTTTGCATACTTTTGTTCTGTTTTGTAAAGTCTTAACACCAGTGTGTTCCTGGGCTAACAGTACTTATATCTATCTATATATGGGAGATTATTATACATGCAGAATCTCAGATCTCACCCCTAACATACAGAATTAAATCTGTATTTTAGGTACTTCCCATTGCTTATTGAAAGTCGGAGGGCATCATAAAGATGTTATGATTCTGGCCTTGTTTCTTGTGTTTCCCTTTTTTTAAAAACGATTTTTTTAAAAATTTATTAATGAGAAAGTAGGAGGAGAGAGAGAAAAAACCAGTTATCACTCTGGTATATGTGCTGCTGGGGATCGAACTTGGGAGCTCAGCTCGAGAATCCAACACTTTGTCCATTGTGCCACCTCCCGGACCACTCTGTGTTTCCATTTTAACCTCCGGACACTTGGGTGCTTTTCTTTAATGTGACTATCAGCTACTTCCTGCTTGAACTGCCTTCCTCTGTTTAAAGGATTAGGTACAGCTATTGCTATCTTCTTCTGTTCTCTTACCTGATAGAGTGTATATTTTACTTTATGCAAAAGACACGGGTTTGAACCTTAGTCACCACATGGATATCACCACGGACAAGAGGAAGTTTAATTAGCAATGAAGTGGTGTGGTACCTTTCCTGTTTCTATCTGAAATTGGGGGGGAAATTTGTCTGGAAGCAGTTGAATTGTGCAAGTGTGAAGCCCTACTGAATTTCCAGTGGCAAAAATGAGTGGAAGGCCTGGGAGATATCTCACCTGGGAGGGTACCACTTTACTGCACATACAACCCAGGTTCAAGCCACATGGGAGGAAGCACTGGAGGAAGTTTTTCTTTTATACCAGAGCATTACTCAGCTCTGGCTTACAGTGGTTTGGGGGATCGAACCTGGGACTTTGGAGCCTCAGCCCTGAGAGTCTTTGCATAAACATTATGCTGTCTACCCCTGCCCTTGGAGAAAGCTTTGGTACTATGATACCTCTTCTCTCACCCCATCCTCTATCTGAAAAAGTAGTGAAACTCTACTGAACTTTGGTAGTATAATGAAATCAGAAAAGGATAGATCAGTGTATTATGGGGGCTGATGGTGATTTTGCTTACTGTAGAACCATAGTTTTGTGGCATGTCCAAGGTCTTCCCTCAATCCCAAGGAAAATGGTCACTTGGATGGTGAGGGGAATATATGGAAATCTTTTTTGCCTTACAGCAGCAGGCTCTGCAGCATCAGGAAACAATCACCGAGATGATGACACAGCTTCTGTGACTAGCCTTAATTCTTCTGCCACTGGCCGTTGTCTCAAGATTTATCGCACATTTCGAGATGAAGAGGGAAAAGAGTATGTTCGTTGTGAGACAGTCCGAAAACCATCTGTCATTGATGCCTATGTGCGCATAAGGACCACAAAAGATGAGGAATTCATGTGAGTTTGACAAAGAAAATGATACTAGTGGAGGGTGGGGATGAGGGTAGGTGCTTGAATCGAAGTGAAGAGGGTTCTGCACAGGTATCCTTAGAAATCTGTGTTATGGGAGTCGGGCAGTAGCGCAGTGGGTTAAGCGCACATGGCACAAAGCGCAAGGACCGGCGTAAGGATCCCGGTTCAAGTCCCCGGCTCCCAACTTGCAGGGGAGTTGCTTCACAGGCAGTGAAGCAGGTCTGCAGGTGTATATCTTTCTCTCCCCCTCTCTGTCTTTCCCTCCTTTCTCCATTTCTCTCTGTCCTATCCAATGACAGTGACATCATCATCAACAATAACTACAAGCAACAATTAAACAACAAGGGCAACAAAAAGGAATAAATAAGTATTTTCAAAAAAGAAATCTGTGTTATTTGGGGGCTGGTTGATGGCACACCTGGTTAAGTGCACATATTACAATGTGCAAGGACCTGGGTTCAAGCCTCCCGTCCCCACCTGCAGGGGAAATCTTTGCAAGTGCTTAAGCATTGTTGCTGGTGTCTCTCTCTCCTTCTCTATCACCCCTTTCCCTCTTGATTTCTGGCTGTCTTTATCTGATAAATAAAATAAAGATAATAAAAATTATAGTAAAAAAAAGAAAAAAACTTCTCTGAAAAAAAAAACTTGTGTTATTTTATTTGTGTGGTCATCTCTAGCGCTTCACTGCTCTGTACTGACCGTTTTTGGAGACAGAGAGAGGAAGAGAGGGAAAGAAACCACAGCACTGGGAGTTGGGCAGTAGCAGCGAGTTAAGTGCACGTGGTACGAAGCGCAAGGACTAGCTTAAGGATCCTGGTTCGAGCCCCTGGCTCCCCACCTGTATGGGAGTCGCTTCATAGGCAGTGAAGTAGGTCTTCAGGTGTCTTATCTTTCTCTTCCCCTGTCTTCCCCTCCTCTCTCCACTTCTCTCTGTCCTATCTAACAATGACGACATCAATAACAACAATAACTACTACAAGAATAAAAAAACAAGGGCAATAAAAGGGAAAATAAATAAATATTTTTTAAAAAGAAAAGAAAAGAAACCACAGCACCAAAGCTTCCTTTAATGCAGTGGAAGCCAGACTTGATCCTGGACTACACATGTGGCAAAACTGCACTATCCAAGTAAACTACTTTCTTGGCCCAGAAATATACCTTTAGTTTGGAATTATTTTGCCTTTAGATCTTTGGCTTGAACAGAGCCAAATAATAGAGTAAATTCTAAGTACGCTATAAAGTAGAGGCATGCTTTCACTTGTTCCTGAGTTTTTTTGCATTTTGGTTGGTTGGTAAAAGTCTTAAGAATTACTCAGGACTTTCTGTTTTGCAAGTTCCACTGTAAATTGTTTTTTTGAACAATTTTTTTGAAGATTTGCTAGTATGGGAGATAGAAATGCCAGTTAACTCAATTATTTTAGTCTGTATGAGTTCCTTAACTATTTATATTTAGCTATCAGCACAGTCTTGGTTAAGGTTTACTTACAGTCCTATGATATTTTTTCCTCTTCAGTCGGAAATTTGCCCTTTTTGATGAACAGCATCGAGAAGAAATGCGAAAAGAACGGCGAAGGATTCAAGAACAGCTGAGGAGGCTTAAGCGGAATCAGGAAAAGGAGAAGCTTAAGGGCCCTCCTGAGAAGAAGCCAAAAAAAATGAAAGAGCGCCCTGACCTAAAAGTAAGTATGACTGTCATGATCGTAACTAACACACTTTTGGCATCCTCTCCTTATTGTCAATAAGGGTGAAGTCATGAAAAGTTAGTTGGAATTTGTGTCGCTACTTGGGTGTAATAATCATTGCAGCGTGACTGATATCTATTGGAGATGTCTCATAGGCGTTGGCATAGGTGCTGATGGATTTTTTTTGACATACGGATATAAGTACGTGTGTGTGTGTGTGTGTGTGTGTGTGTGTGTACACATGTATACACACAGTTGTAACATATGTACTCAACCAAGTGAGCCACCACCCAGCCCTCTACACACAGTTGTATACATCAAAAGAAGCAACAGACTATAGTGGTTGGGGAGATGGCTCAGCAGTAGAATGGGCACTTTGCATGCACAAGTACCAGGGTTCAGTTCCTACTACCATTTGAAAACAGCAGACAAAATTAGTGAAATTTTATGGGTGATAGATAAGCATTGCTTTACTTGTACTCTCTGTATCTTTATCTCTTGTTCTCTCATAAAAGAATAAAATAAAGTGTTCCATTCTTGTATATAATATGATCCACCACATTTTGCACCTGGATTTGAGTTCAGTTGTTATCAATTAGAAATGGATATTTGAAGGACAACAAAAGGGAATAAATAAGTATTTTTTAAAAAGTAAAAAAAAAAAATGAATATTTGATATTATTGAGCCTTTTGGGTATAACTATGCTGGCTGCCTGTATTTCTGAATGTAGCCTTAGATTTCTAGTACCCTCTCCTGTATATTATCTTTTAAAATTTATATTTATTTATTTGATAGTATAGAATGAAATTGAGAGGGATTAAGGAGATCAAATATTTATTTCATCTATTCATGAGAAATAAGAGTAGAGAGAATCAGAGCATCACTCTCACATGTGCTGGAAATTAAACTCGGGACTTCTTGCACACTTGATTCACTGTTCACCTCTGGCATATTTAGAGCAAGGAATTGAACCTGAGATCTCACGAGTACAAGTTTTCTCACTTATTTAATATTTTCATAATTAACTAAAATTGGAAATGTGAACTCTTTCATTTGGGTTTTTAAAAAATGTCCTGTCTTTGGATTTTATTTTGTGTCATTTCTGTACATGCACCTGTGTTGAGTAGCTTCTGGTTGAAAGGTGCATAGCAAATCTGTTAGGCCAGAGTTCTAAGCCAGTCTTTGTTTCTCTCCTTCCTTGTATATATTTATTTAATATATATAGTTATTATATTTTATTTATTAAGGAGAGAACCAGAGCACCACTCTGGCCCATATAATGTCAAGGATCGAACTTGGGACCTCCTATTTGAGTAGTCAATGCTATCTGTTGTGTTAAACTCCCTACCACCACAACTTTTTTCCCCCCTTAATCTGAACACTGCTTAGCTCTGGTTTATAGTGATGTGGGGGGTTGAATCTGAGACCTTGGAGCATTAGGCATGAGAGTCTCTTTGCATAATTATCATTCTGTCTACCCACCATTGTATGTAATTATTAAAACTAACATCATGTAGTCTACTTACCTCTGGCATGTTGTTATTTTTTTTCCTTTGCAGCTGAAATGTGGGGCTTGTGGTGCTATTGGCCACATGAGAACAAACAAATTCTGCCCTCTCTATTATCAAACAAATGCTCCACCCTCTAACCCTGTGGCCATGACAGAGGAACAGGAGGAGGAGTTGGAAAAGACCGTCATTCACAATGATAATGAAGAACTTATCAAAGTTGAAGGGACTAAGATTGTTTTGGGGAAGCAGCTAATTGAGAGGTAAGAGACAGAGAGGTAAGAGACAGCAGGCAGTAAGCTCTGTGGGAGGTTCTGCTGGTAATGTTGGTGGGAGATGATGTGATTGTTCCGTGAAGTGAAACTATGGGTATATAAACTTGGGGGAATTTTTCTCGGTAATTGTTACTGTTAATGGAATTATTATATTCTGTTATAAAGCACTCGTTAGCAGGACCAGGTGGTGGTGCTGGTTCCACACACACACATCACAGTGGGCAAGGACCTGGGTTTAAGCCTCCAGTCCCCATTCTTGGGGAGTAGATTCACGAGGAGTGAAACAGTGCCACAGGTCTTTCCTCCTTTCACTCCCTCACCAACCCCCTCCCATCTCAATTCTCTCTGTCTCTAAACAAAAAATATATATAGTTAAAAAAAGACCACTCATTAGGTTCCACTGTTGCCCTTGGACAAGTTGTCTAACTTTTTTGAGTCTCTGTTATTTACGAAACAGGACCACATTCACCAGGATAGTTATGAAGTTAAAATGAGTGCTACCATGTCAAGTGTAATACTGTTCCTGACATATAATAGATGTTCCCTTTATTCTTTTTTAAAAAAATATTTATTCCCTTTTGTTGCCCTTGTTGTGTTATTGTTGTTATTGATGTTGTCATTGTTGGATAGGACAGAGAGAAATGGAGAGAGGAGGGGAAGACAGAGGAGAGAAAGATAGACACCTCCAGACCTGCTTCACTGCAGGCGGGGAGCCGGGGCTAGAACCGGCATCCTTATGCCAGTCCTTGAGCTTTGTGCCACTTGCGCTTAACCCACTGCGTTACTGCCTGACTCCCCGTTCCCTTTATTCTTTTTCTGAGCACTCATATTATTTGTAAGGTCCCTAACATCAGCATATTCTTGTAATAAAAAAGATTAAAGAGACTTGTAAACTATGCCTATACTACTTGTCTCGTGACATCAGAAAAAAAATGAAATGGAAGGTTTTTTTTTTTTAAAGATTTTTAAAAAATTTATTCATGAGAAATGATAGGAGAGAGAAAAAGAACCAGACATCACTCTGGTACATGTGCTGCCCGGGATTGAACTCAGGACCTCATGCTTGAGAGTCCAATGCCTTATTATCCACTGCACTACCTCCAGACCACTGAAATGGAAGGTTTAAAATTAATGAAGCACTCCCTAACTTCCTTTCTTCTTTGCTGCAAGGTGTTTTTGTTTGTTGTTTTTTGTGAGAAAGAAGAGAGATATCACAACACTGTTCTATCACATGAAATTTGCCCTTTGCATGATGCTCCCATGTGGTGGCCAGGGGCCTGAACCCTGCTACTCATAGAGGAAGAGGAGGAGGAGGAAGAGGAGGAGGGGGAGGAGGGGGGAGGAGGAGGAGGAGAGAATATGTATTTTTATTTATTTAATTCAAGGTGTCACTGCCAGGCCCCAAGACAGAGAGAGAGAGACAGAGAGAGAGAAGAAGAAGGAAGAAGAGGAGGAGAGAATATGTATTTTTATTTATTCATTTTACCAAAGCACTGCTCAGCTCTGTTTTATGGTGCTGTGGGAGATTAAGCCTGGGATTTTGGAGCCTCAGGCATGAGACTCTTTGCATAACCATTTTGCTATCTACCCCACCCAGTTTTTATAATTCTTGCATTCTGTATTAACTGGCTGGCTAGGACTTCCTTCTCCCTGTTTGAGCTTTGCTGTGGATTTTGGAATTTTTCCTTTGCAAACTTAATGTATTTTAATTTATTTTTAAAACTTTTTTTTAATTGGACAGATTAATGATTTACAGTCATTAATAAAATACAGTAGTTTGTACATGTGTACTATTTCTCTGTTTTCCACATAACAATTCAACCTCCTCTAGGTCCTCTGATATCATGTTCCAAGACCTGACCCTCCCTCCCCCCTACCTCAGAGTCCTTTACTTTGGAGCAATACACCAAACCCAGTATTGTAATTTATTGATATCATTATTATTTTATTTTAATTTTAAAAGGCTTATTATTAGTCAGAGAAAACCAGAGAGAGAACTTTGGTACATGTGATACCAGTGACTGAACTTGATTCTAACAGTTTATCCACTGCACATTACCATTATTCATTTTAATGTCTATGTTGGCATGAATTCAACCAGACATACATTTTTATTGCATTTTATGTAGTTTTCTATCCTTGTTGATTTAATTTAGCAATGTTTGCAATAATTGTATGGGATTTAAAAATTTTTTAAATTTATTTTACTATGAAAGGAAGAGAGAGATACAGAGAGAAAGACCAGAGCACTGCTCAGTTCTGGCTTACGGTGGTACTGGGGATTGAACCTGCAAAACAGTCTTAACTCCACCTTTGGTCCTTTCTATCTTCATGTATCAGAACCTGGAGTTATTTTTAATTTTTGTAGAGCCTTTTGGATTTTCTTCCTTCCCCATTTGGATTGACTTTTCTTTCTTTTCTCTTGTTTAATTGCTTTGGCTAGGACTCTTCACTCTATTGGGGGAAGTTGTGATTTATAAGGCAGTTATTATTACATGAGCACAGATTATCTTCCTATGAGAGGTATCTATTAATTTTAGCTGCCAGAGTTTCTCTGGGGCTTGGTGCCTGGTGCCTGTATGGTTCCAATGCTCCCAGCAAACTTTTTTTGTTTTTGTTTTTGTTTTTTTAGAGATAGGGAAAGAAGGGCTGGATGGTAGCATACCCAGTTACCATGCATAAGGGCCCGGGTTCAAGGCCCAGTCCCCACCAGCAGGTGGGAAGCTTCATGAATGATGAAGCTGGCCTGCAGATGCCTTTCTTTATCCCTCTTTATCTCATCCTTCCCTCTCAATTTCTATCGAAAACAAAAAAAAAAAAAAAGGAAGGAAAAATAAATAGTCGCTGTGAGTGGTAGATTTGTTATGCAGGTACCGAACCTCAAGGATAACCCTGGTGGGGTAGGGAGCGAGGGAGAGGGGGACAGCTCTACTTCTACAATTCTACTTCACCACTCAGAAGCTTCCTTAGTTCTCTTGTGCAAGGGCTCTCATATTGTACCTGGGGTCTTAAACCTGAAACCTTATACAAGATAAAATGTGTGCTTTGCTTGGTAAGCTATCTCATAGAACACCCCCATGACTTTTAATATCATCCAGTAGTAATGGTGATAGTGGGTGTTCTTGCCTTATTCCTAATCATTTTTTAACTTCAAATTCTGACTTATTGAAGATTAAAATAAAACTTAAAAATTTTCCCCCAGCACCACTATAAATCAGAACTGAGCAATGCTCTGGTAAAACTAATTTAATTTAATGGGA
This sequence comes from Erinaceus europaeus, assembly GCF_950295315.1. NCBI lineage: Eukaryota > Metazoa > Chordata > Mammalia > Eulipotyphla > Erinaceidae > Erinaceus > Erinaceus europaeus. The sequence continues at coordinate 75,811,563 of NC_080185.1, read as the reverse complement.
AAAGGTGGTGGTGCACCAGGTTATAGCACACACATCACCATGCACAAGGGCCCAGTTTAAGCCTCCTCTCCCCACCTGCAGGAGGGACGCTTCACAAGCAGTGAAGTAGGTCTTCAGGTGTCTCTCTGTCTGTCTCCCTCCCTATCTAATCCTTCCCTCTCAGTTTCTCTTGGTCCTATCCGGGAGAGGGAGGAAGGGAGTTAAATTTAAGGAAACAGTTTAACTCATAACAGATAAATTGGATATTTGGGAATTCAAATCAAAAGTAAAATCTTTGGAACTTATCCCTAATCTTAGAGAAAATATTTGCCATTTTTTACCATTGAGTATAGTGCTGTGGAATAGTCATCGTGTTTGGTAGCAAGCACATTAGCAAAGGAAAATGCAATGTCTGGATTGCCAACAGTAGAGTGGAAGAAGGTGGGTGAATACTGAAAGAAATAGGAACTAGTTTTTCTTTACAAATAAGTTTAATTTCTTCCTTGTCTTATTTAAATTAGTTTCCAATCCTTAAGTCTTTAAAATATATTGAGCTGCAAAAATTCTGGAAATTTCTTTAGTCTGGTTCCTTTATTTTTCAAATAGGAAATAAAGTTGAGATGGTGGCTTGCCATGACCTATTATCTGGCTTTGTTTTGACTTTTTTTTCTTTAGACTCATACTCAAGGTATATTATATCTCTTCATTTTAGTTTTTTTTTTCTTTTCTGGAGAATATAAATAGGGACTGCGGGAGTCGAGCAGTAGCACAGTGGGTTAAGCACAGGTGGCACAAAGCAAAATGACTGGCGTAAGGATCCCAGTTCGAGCCCCCGGCTCCCCAGCTGTAAGGGAGTTGCTTCACAAGTGGTGAAGCAGGTCTGCAGGTGTCTATCTTTCTCTCCCCCCTCTGTCTTCCCCTCCTCGCTCCATTTTTCTTTGACCTATCTAACAATGATGACATCAATAACAACATTAATAACTACAACAATAAAACAACAAGGGCAACAAAAGGGAATAAATAAATAAATAAGTAAATAAATAATAGGGACTGCATTGCTATAAAAGTGTTTATTTGGTTACAGTGCAGATGAAGTTCGTAGAAAATCTCTTGTTCTCAAGTTCCCTAAACAGCAACTTCCTCCGAAGAAGAAACGGCGAGTTGGAACCACTATTCATTGTGACTACTTGAATGTGAGTATATATGTTGCTTTTTTTTTTTTCTGTTGTGATGGTTTTCTCATTGATTCTACTCCCTGCCCAAAGCCATTACTTTGATACAACCATCACATCTCCTGTTGACCTTGTACTTAGGGTTATATGGATGATCCATGATAAAATTTCCAGGAGCAGGGCCCGGTTGTGGCGCACCTAGTTGAGTGCATATATTACAACATGCAAGGATGTGGGTTCAAGCCCCCAGTTCCCACCTGTAGTAGGAAAGCTTTGCAAGTGGTGAAGCAGTGTTGCTAAAGTTTCTCTGTCTCTCTCCCTCTCTGTCTCCCCCTTCCCTCTAAATTTCTGGCTGTCTATCCAATAAGTAAATAAAGATTAAAAAATTTAAAAAAAAGAAAAACAAAAAGATTTCCAGGAGTCAGAGAGTAAGGTGTCTGAATTGCCATGTATGCAGCCCAGGTTTGAGCCCAGCACCATGTAGGAAGTGCTGTGGTGGGCACTGGGTGGTTGGTCAGCGGGTTAAGCATACATGGCACAAAGCGCAAGGACCACTGTAAGGATCCTGGTTCGAGCTCCCAGCTTCCCACCTACAGGGGCGTCACTTCTCAAGTGGTGAAGCAGGTCTACCCCCCTCTGTCTTCCCCCTCTCTCTCCATTTCTCTCTGTCCTATCCAATAACGACAGCAATAACAATAATAATAACAGCAACAATAAACAACAAGGGTAATAAAAGGGGGAAAATAGCCTCCAGGAACAGTGGATTCATAGTGCAGGCACTGAGCCCCAGCAATAACCCTAGAGGAAAAAAAAAAAAAGGAAGGAAAGAAGTGATATGGCAACTGAGGAATCTTTGGTGCTATCATGTCTTTCCCTCTTTACCTGAATGAAAAAGTGCCTTGGAACAGCGAAATTACATGTATATTAAACAAACACAAAAAAGCATACCAAAATTTGTCTAGCTAGAAAGTATTGTTTTTTTAATCTCATGAATCATTTCATTTTTTTTGTTTCTCCTTAGAGACCACATAAGTCCATCCACCGCCGGCGGACCGACCCCATGGTGACTTTGTCATCTATCTTAGAGTCTATCATCAATGACATGAGAGATCTTCCAAATGTAAGTTCATTTCATTTATATCTACAGTAGGGATGACAAGGCCTTCTATTTCTGTCTGTGATTTCAGGTAGAGGACAGTAAAGCATACTCATGGAACTAATTATTTGGTTTATAGATTTTTGGGTTTTAACAAAAAACAGTTTAATAAATGAAACCAACATGCCTCATCTTGAAAGATAGCTTTGCGGGTCAATGACCAGGTAGATGGGTAAGATATGAGAGTCTTTAGGAATTAACTGGAAACTTTTCTTGTATTTATTTATTTATTATTTTTGTATTATCTTTATTTATTAGATAGAAACTGCCAGAAATCAACAAGGAAGGGGATGATAGAGACAGAGAAAGGCAGAGAGACACCTGCAACACTGCTACATTACTTGCAAGTGGGGACTGGGAGCTCGAACCTAAGCTCTTACACATTGTAACATGTGCATTCAACCAGGTGCGCCACTACCCAGTACCACAACTTTTCTTTATCATGTATAATTTTATTTGCACAGACATACCCTTTCCATACTCCGGTCAATGCAAAGGTTGTAAAGGACTACTATAAGATCATCACTCGGCCAATGGACTTACAAACACTCCGTGAAAATGTGCGTAAACGTCTCTACCCATCTCGGGAAGAGTTTAGAGAACACTTGGAACTAATTGTGAAAAACAGTGCAACCTACAATGGTAAGAATCACTTGTTCCTTTACTTATTTTTAAAAATTTATTTAAAAAATATTTTTATTAGATAAAGACAGAGAGAAATTGGGGGGGGAGACAGAGAGACACCTGAAGCATTGTTTCGTCACTCATGAAGCTTTTCCCCTACAGGTGGGGACCAGGGGCTTGAACCTAGGTCCTTGCACACTGTAGTGTGTGCACTTAACCAGGTGCGCTACTTCCCAGCCCCTGTTCCTTCACTTTAAAGGTAACCTTTCAGGTCCTTATTTATCCCTTACTAGTCTTAAGTTCAGACTAGATTGAACTGACTGAATGAACCTATGGTATTTTAGAAGATTTGAAAGTTATGAAAGTGTGGTAATACACATTGTAGTTATTTAATACATATTTCTCTTTTTATTAGCACTTCTTAATAATCTTCTAGGGAATTTGAGCTCTCTGTTGCATGAGGAATAGTGGAAGTGGGTCTAGGTAAATAAGGATTGTTGAAAAAGTCCTGACATTTTTCTATGCAAAAAAATACATCATAATTTTTCTAACAACCCAATAAAAGTTTGAGACCTATACAGAGTATGTGCTTTAAAAAAAAATTATTTATTCCCTTTTGTTGCCCTTTTGTTGTTGTTGTTGTTGTAGTTATTATTATTGTCATCGTTGTTGGGTAGCACAGAGAGAAATGGAGGGAGGAGGGGAAGACGGGGAGAGAAAGATACCTGCAGACCTGCCTCACCACTTATGAAGTGACTCCCCTGCAGGTGGGGAGCTGGGGCTCAAACCAGGATCCTTACGCCAGTCCTTGTGATTGCACCACGTGCGCTGAACCCACTGTGCTACTGCCCGACTCCCCAGAGTATGTGCTTTTGACAACATTTACTGTGTGTGACATCTTTGATTTGGTCTAGAAGTCTATTAAAAAGGCTCTTGTGGGAATCTGGCGGTAGTGCAGCGATCTGCCTAAGGATCCCAGTTTGAGCCCCCGGCTCCCCACCTGCAGGGGAGTCCCTTCACAGGTGGTGAAGCAGGTCTGCAGGTGTCTTTCTCTCCCCCTGTCTTCCCCTCCTCGCTCCATTTCTCTCTGTCCTATCTAACAAAGAAGACATAACAACAACAATAAAAACAAAGGCAACAAAAGGGAAAATAAATATAAAATAATTTTTTAAAAAGGCTCTTATATGTTTACTTTGTTCAAAAGTTAGACAAGGAGAAAGAAACCTTTCTTCAAAGGAGAGGGAGTCAGGTGCGCAAGGACTGGTTAGGATCCCGGTTCAAGCTGCAGGGGAGTCGCTTCACAGGCGGTGAAGCAGGTCTGCAGGTGTCTCTCTGTCTCTCTTCTTCATCTCCCCCTTCTCTCTCAATTTCTCTCTGTCTCTATCCAATAACAAAAAAATGAGAGGTAATCTAACTTTGGCATGTGAAGGATGATATTTCCTATTGTATCCTTGAGCAAAGACTCATAATTTTAGAGATTAAGTTACCATAAAGCATGAATCATGGCTCTGCCACTTATTATGTTTTCTTAGAGAAGTTATTTGACTTTTTCTTGCCTCACTGGTTGTCTCATATGTAGATTTGAGAACCTTTCACGAAGTGACCTAGCCTGCTTATCTAGTGCTGTCTCAGCAAATGGATCCTGTACGTGCTATAGATTGCTGCCGTTCTCAGCATTATATTTCACTAATAGTCTGTGCCTTTTCCTCATGCCTTTTCATCTTTGCAGTTTCTCTGGATTGCCCTTTCTTCCCTTTCAGTAATGAATTTCCATTTATAGTTCTAGACTAATTCATAGTATTTCCTCATGAAGACTTACTCATGCCCCAAACATCCATTTTTTTAAAAAGTCTCTCCCTTTCTTCCTGCCTTCCCCCCCCTTACTTGATAGAACAGATAGAAATTGACAGGGGAGAGGAGGAGAAGATAGGGAGAAAGACACCTGCTCACTGCTTCACTACTTGTGAAACTTCCTCCTGCAAGTGGAGACCAGGTGTTCAAACCCAGGTCATTGTGCACGGTAATATATGCACTCAACAGAGTGTGCCACCATGTGGTGCCAACATCCATTTTTATATCTTTTGCACCTCCAGCATAATTAGGACAGCTTAAATATCTCTTAACTGTGTTATAATTATATATCTGATTCTCCCACCACTTTGTGACCTTTATAGAGACTATGTTTTATTCTTGTTTGTTTTCCAGGACCTAGTAGAGAAAAAATAAGTTTGTTAGGCCCAACTGTCATTCAAATTTCAAGGATAGATTCTTTTTTATTTATTGTTATGTATTATTTTATGTAAGAAAATGTTGATTAACAAGATTTGTCATAGGAACATAGTTTCACATCTTTGGAGCCAAGATAGGTGTCTGCATATCTCATCCACCATCAGATAGTCATCTTATTACACCACAAATCTCACTGGGTTTCCAACCCCACTTCAGTTCTCTCCTGCCTCCTGACCTTGAGCCCTTGGATTTGCTAAAATAGACCACAGTATCCCCTTGCTTTGCTTCCTAAGTACCACCAATGAGTGGGATCATCTGTTATTTGTCGTTCTCTTTCTTGCTTGAGTTACATAACATTCTTCCCTCCAGTTGTGTGCATGATATAGCAAAAAAGAGAGGTTTCCTCATTTATTTAGCAATAACAGATCTCTGAAATATTGATATAATCCTTATTTTACTCAAGATTAGACTGGTTTATAGTGTTTAAATAACTTGACCAAAGTGGTCATGCTGCTAAAATGTAGCAGAGTAGAGATGTGAATCCAGGTATATCTAACTCCAAAGTCTGTTATTAACTACCTTACCCCATATGCTCCTCTCCACTATATACTTCCTTCCCATTCATATCTTACAGTCCTGCAGTTACCTACTGCAGAATAATCGCAGCCTCCTAGCCAAGAAATGTTAGTTATCATTGATTCTACCCAAGTCCTTTAAATTGTATATTCTAAAATTTCCTTTCAGTCCCCTATGCTATTTTAGTTGAAGCCCTTTTCATCTCTTTGACTTCTGATAATAGCTTTTAACTTCCATTATGCTGCTTGCTTCACACTAGTGAAAGGGTATTTTTTGTTGTTGTTCTAAGCCACAGATTTACAAGATTCTCCAAGTTAAAAATCTTCACTGGCTTTCTGTCACCTATGAGACTGTTGTAGTATGGTTCCTACCACCCTTACAAGTTCTGTTTCCTGGAACTGAGAGGTAGCTCACTTGGTGTAGAATACATGCAATATACCACACCCAGTCAAAGTCTCACCCTGTGTTTTTCTATTCTTTTCTTATGTCTTAAATTCTACCTATAAGTCCTGTCCTTTCTTTCTTTCTTTCTCTTATTTATTATTTCATTTTAACTAGAGTGCTTCTTCTTCTTCTAGCGTTTGCCCTTCTTCCGTAGCCAGTCAACAGCGTCAGGTTGAGCCTGATGTAAAGTTTCGAGACCTCCTTTGAATCTGGAGAGGTGGCAGTCGTTGACTATGTGGGTCATAGTCTGTCTGGAGCCGCAGGGGCAGTTTGGGTCGTCTCTGGCTCCCCAGCGATGGAACATAGCGGCGCATCGGCCATGGCCTGTTTGATAGCAATTGAGGAGGGCCCAATCATAACGTGCTAGGTCAAAGCCGGGTTGACGCTTGCAGGGGTCTGTGATGAGGTGTTTGTTCTTTACCTCAGCTGACTGCCAACTCTGTTTCCAAGAGTCTGGAACAGAGAAGTTCAGTGTAGGCGTAGGGGACCAGATTGGGTGACGAGACGTCAAGCGTTGGACAGGGTGGGCAAAGATATCCGAGTATATTGGCAGGTAGAGCGTAGACGTGGGAAATGAACTTAGATGATGCCGCATCCCGATGAATATCTGGCGGGGCGATGTTGCTAAGAACTGGCAGCCATGGAACCGGGGTGGAACGGATGGTTCCAGAAATGATCCTCATGGAGGAATATAATTTGGAATCGACCAAGTGGACATGGGGGCTACGGAACTATACTGGGGCACAGTATTCTGCAGTGGAATAGCATAATGCCAGAGATGATGATCGTAAAGTGGAAGCGCTCACGCCCCATGAGGAGCTGGCCAGTCTTGCAATGATGTTATTCCTCGCGCCCACCTTTGCTGCAGTTTTTATGAGATATTCGTGAAATGACAGAGTGCGATTGAGAGTAATGCCAAGATAGACTGGCTGGGCTTCATGCCGGATTCTCGTATCGCCAAGCTGCACATTAAGCTCACGCGAGGCCGAGGCATGGTGTAGATGGAAAACAGATGATACCGTTTTTGCAGTGCTAGGGATTAGTCGCCATTTTTTACAGTAATCAGATATCAGAGACATGTCTGTGAGTGTTTCCTTAAGGATGTCGAACTTGGATGCCTGAGTTGCACAGCAGATGTCATCGGCATAGATGAACTTCCTTGAAGAAGTTTCTGGGAGGTCATTGATGTAAATATTAAATAGCGTAGGAGCCAGAACAGAGCGCTGGGGGAGGCCACTTGAGACAGGTCTCCATCTGCTAGACTTGTCACCCAGATGCACCCGGAAACTTCTGTTTTGGAGAAGAAACGATATAGTGTTGGCCACCCATGGAGGCAGGCATCTTGAGATCTTGACTAGGAGACCACGGTGCCAGACCGTGTCATAGGCTGCTGTGAGATCAACAAAGACAGCACCCGTCTTTAAATTCTTCTGGAATCCATTTTCAATGTAAGTTGAGAGGGCCAGGGCTTGTTCGCAGGTAGATCTTCCTGGGCGGAAACCAGCTTGGGCGGGTGATAAGAATTTATCTGTAAGAGGAGAAATACGTGACAGAAGCAGCCTCAAGGAGTTTGTAACACACGGAGAGGAGAGAAATTGGTCTATAGCTGGCGGCCAGTGTTGGGTCTTTCTTTGGTTTCAAAACTGCTATTATCTTCACACGACGCCAAATTTTGGGCATAGATTCAGATTCCAAGATGTGGGACAGGAATGAAGTGAGCCACTTCTTTGCCGCGGGGCCCAAGTTAAGAATGAGTTCTGGGGTGATGTTATCATAGCCAGCAGCTGTTCCCGGTTTAACCCTCTTCAAAGTGTCTTCCAGTTCAGACAGTGTAAAGGGAGAGAGTTTTGGAGATGGACAAGATAAACGGAAGTGGGATGACCACTCATGGGAAATTTCTCTTTTCCAGACTGGGTCGATCTTAGCACATCCAACTTGAGTTAGGTGACTGGCCACTGAGTTTGGAGATACGGGAGGATGGGAGACAGGAGGGGGTTGGCTACCGGCACCCAGACTATGAAGAAGCTTCCAGTCCTTCCTACTTGAGTGGGTGAAGTTCAGACTTTCCGTGAGTTGTTGCCAGCGGGCTTGGCGTGCTGCATCCAGGGAGGCAATGAGATGGTCAGCCACATCTGGGTCGCCCAACTCATCATACTGCTTTAGTAGTTGCTCGCATTCAGCATCAAGACAAGGCGTATAGTTAGCACGTCTCCCACGAGGAATGGCTTGGGAAGCTGCTTTGAAGATGGCTTGGCGGAAGCGCCTGTAGGAATCTTCAGAGGGGATAGAGTTAATTGGAATTACAGGAATAGATTTGTTGGTAAGATCACTGAACAGACGCCAGATTGCTTTCCGAAAGTTCCATCTTAGTTTCTCCGAGCACAGAATCAGTGGGAGCTGGAGACCAATGTGGTTGATAGCTGGGCGGTGAGTGCTTTGACTAATGGTGATGCCAGGGATTTAACCTGGGACATGGAACTTTGGGCATGAAAGTATTTTTGCATAACCATTATGCTATCTCCCTGCCCCCTCCTACCCCCCCCCCTTCTTAAAGACTTTTTTAAAAAAATCTTTATTTTATTGGATAGAGATAGTCAGAAATAGAGCAGCATGGAGGAGATAGAGAGAAAGAGACACCTACAACACTGTTTCACTACTCACAAAGCTTTCCTCCTGCTTGTGAGAACTAGAAGCTTAAACTTGGGTCCTTGTGCATTATAACATATATGCCCAACCAGGTGTGCCACCACCAGGCCGTTTCTTTTTTTTTTTTTTTCACCAGGTTTACCACAGGGCCTTAGTGCCTGTATAACTCTACCATGCCCAGTGGCCTTTTTTTTTTTCTTTCATAGAGGGTGAGTGATAGAGAGAGAAGAGAGATACCTGCCACTCCACTGCTTCCCTGTGCAGGTGGGGACGGGGAGCTTTAGCACAGGTCCTTGCACATGATAATGTGTGTATTCTACTGGGTGAACCACCACCCTTTTAAATATTTATCTCCTGTCTCTCTCTCTCTCTCCCTCTCTCTCTCTCTCTTTTTTTTTTTTAACCAGAACACTGCTTAGCTCTGGCTTATGGTAGTGTGGGGCATTGAACCTGGGACTTCTGAGCTTCAGGCATGAGAGCCTGTTTGCATAACCATTATGCTATCTACCCCTATCTTATCTCTATCTCTCTGTCACTATCTTTGTCTAAGAATTTTCTCAGGTAGAGACTGTCTTATTTTCCCTTTAGTCTCATCATTGAACACAAAGACTTAAAAAAAATTGCTAAGTGAATAAGCAAATGAATACTACATTATTTTTTTAAAGTATCTATTTATTGGATAGAGATAGTCAGAACTTTATGGGGGAGGGGGAGGTAGAGAGGAAGAGACAGTAAGACAACTGCAGCACTGTTTCACCACTTGCACAAAGCTTTACCCCTGCAGGTGGGGACCAGGAACTGGAACTTGGGTCTTTGTGCATTGTAACAGGTGCACTCAACCAAGTGTGCCGACCCTCAACATTTATTAGTAGTTTAAAATAGAACTGAGGTTTAAACTCTGGAGAGCACTTACACAAAAGAATAAGCAGAGGAAGCTAACTAAGTATATCAAGAGGAGTACTCAGAGTCACTATCTAGATAAAAATAATTTTAACTATCCCTATCAGGAGCTTAAGTTAGAGCAGACTTAGCAGGGACTATAGGAGACAGTTCAAGAGTTTTCTGAAACTTTTATGAATTTCAGAGAAAAATCAGTGATAGTCTGAGGTGGAGTAAAGATTCTTTTATGATGAAAACTTTTTTTTTCTTTTTCTTTTTTTCTTTTTTTTTTTTTTTTTTTTACCAGAGCACTGTTCAGTTCTGGCTTATGACAGTACTGGGCAATTGAACCTGGGACTTCAGAGCCTCAGGCATGAAAGTCTCTTTGCATAACCATTATGCTATACCACCACCCGACGAAAACTTTTAATTAGCCATCTGTTGGGAGGATACCACAGACAAATTCTGAAAACAAGGGAATCAGGCGGTAGCACAGCGGGTTAAGTGCAGGTGGTGCAAAGCGCAAGGACCAGTGTAAGGATCCCTTGGCTCTCCACCTGCAGGGGAGTTGCTTCACAGGCAGTGAAGCAGGTCTGCAAGTGTCTATCTCCACCCCCCCCCCCCGTCTTCCCCTCCTCTCTCCATTTCTCTCTGTCCTATCCAACAACGACATCAAATAACAACAACAATAACTACAACAATAAAAAACAAGGGCAGCAAAAGGGAATAAATAAAGTATAAAAAATTAAAAAAAGAATCAGTCATAAATTTTATATGCTAAGGATGAAAAGGTTGTAAATCTTATTGGCTTGTCAAATTGTTATTCCATATCAATATATATTTATCACTCTTAAGTTTAAAGGTACTATAGGCGGTAGTATCATGTTATGTGGATATATACAAAGAAGACAGTTAAAAGGAGTTTATTCATCTATATCATGTATCTATTTGTTAGGCATTGGAAAGAGAGAGGTGAGACTGCTGATTTCTATCTAATCTAGATGTAAGCTGGTACCTAGCACATATTAGCTATTTAAGTAAATAATTGTTGAAAGTCTGAAAAGGTTTTTAGAAGCTCCTGTTTCCCACTTTTTAATAATCTCATATCTTAATTATCCCTCTAATTTAGGACCAAAGCACTCATTGACCCAGATTTCTCAATCTATGCTGGATCTCTGTGATGAAAAACTGAAAGAGGTAAGACACTTAAAATAAGAAAGTTGATGGGATTTGATGGTAGCAGATTAAGAAAGAAGGAAAAAAGGGGGTGGGAGTAGATAGCATAATGGTTATGCAGAGTCTTATGTCTCAGGCTTCAAGGTCCCAGGTTTCATCCCCTGCACCACCTTAAACCAGAACTGAATAAAAAAAAGTAAAATAAAAAGAAAGGAAAGAGAGGTAGAAGGAAAGAGTAGAGAAATACAAAAGTAACAAATCTTTGGTGTTTTAGAATCTGGAAATGATCCTAGAAATATAGCCCAATTTCTTCATTTTGTAAATGGAAAAAATATGGTCGCCAGGAGAAAGTAACTTGCCCAGAACATAATGACTAAGAAGTAGAACAAAGGTCAAAATCTAGAGACTACACAATTCTTTTGAAAAGTACCAAGGAAAGTGATTTCCAGAAAGGCAGCTGGAGCTGTAAGACTGTGCTTTCACTGGAAGGACCTTTACCCTGTTTGTTTGTTGTATGGTGCCTCATTTTTTGGTAAACTAATAAGATATGGATTATCTTCTCTTAATATTTTATTTTAATGAGAGAGTCCCCAGCAGCACATGTACCAGAGTGCTCTGTTTCTTACTCTCTCTTTCTCTCTCTCTTCCTTTCTTATTAATAAGTAAAATCTTGGGAGGGGGAGAGATTGAGAGACACAGAGAGACACCGTTACACCAGAGCACTGATGAGCTCTGGCTAATGGTGGTGCTGGAGACTGAACCTGGGGCACTGGCACCTCAGGCATGAAAGTTGTTTGCATAACCATTATGCTATCTCTCCAGCTCCAGATTATTATTTTATTTATTTATTTATTTTAACTATAGCACTGCTCAGCTCTAGTTTATGGTGGTGCAAGGGACCCTAGATTATTTTTTTAAAGATAAAAAACCAGTGGGGGCCATTGGTTCCCACCTGTAGGGGAATGTTTCACTGAAGGTGTCTTTCCTTCTCCATCTCCTCCCCCTTCATTCTCAATTTCTCTGTCTTTATCCAAAACACACAAATTTTTTTAAAAAAGAAAACAAAGATAATAATAATAATAAAAACACCTTCCACTTAGAGTAGGGTATGATGATATTGCTAATGTTAAAGTAAGTAGTTCATAAAAAGATGGTGACCAAATGGTCAATCTCAATCTGATTGAACATTGGGGGGAATAAAATCTTATTTCATTATTCTTTGTTGTTGCTGGAGACCACTGCTGGCCAACCTTTTTACACAGAGATAAAGAGGAAAAGGTTATCATACCACTAAAGCTTCCCTCAGTGCTGTAGTTACTATGTAGTGCTCTGTAAGCAGATACCCTCCCAGTTGAGCTATTTTGCCAACCCCAGAAAAGCACATTTAAACCATGATTAGATGCCACTACATATCCACCAGAAAGCTAAAAAAAAAAAAAAAAAAAAAAAACCAAAGTAAACACTTTTAGATCAGGTTCAGAGATAGAGAGCATGCCTTGCATGTGTGAACCTTTATTTGTGTTTCATCTGTGGTAATCCATAAAAATAAGAGGAGCCAGGTGGTGGCGCACCTGGTTGAGTGCACATGTGCACAGACCCAGGTTCATGCCCTTAGTCCCCACCTACAGGGAAAAAGCTTTGCAAGTGGTGAAATGGTATATTAAAAAAAAAAAAGTTGGTTCGGGAGGTGGCGCAGTGGATAAAGCGCTTGACTCTCAAGCATGAGGTCCTGAGTTCAAGCCCTGGCAGCACATGTACCAGAGTGATGTCTGGTTCTTTTTTTAAAAATTTATTTATTTATTGGGGAATTAATGTTTTACATTCAACAGTAAATACAATAGTTTGTACATGCATAACATTCCCCAGTTTCCCATTTAACAATACATCGCCCACTATGTCATTTATGGTCCTTCATGGACCTGTATTCTCCCCACCCACCCACCCACCCCAGAGTCTTTTACTTGGGGGCAATATGGCAATTCCATTTCAGGTTCTACTTGTGTTTTCTTTTCTGATCTTGTTTTTCAACTTCTGCCTGAGAGTGAGATCATCCCATATTCATCCTTCTGTTTCTGACTTATTTCACTCAACATGATTTTTTCAAGGTCCATCCAAGATCGGCTGAAAACGGTGAAGTCACCATTTTTTACAGCTGAGTAGTAATCCATTGTGTATATATACCACAACTTGCTCAGCCACTCATCTGTTGTTGGACACCTGAGTTGCTTCCAGGTTTTGGCTATTACAAATTGTGCTGCCAAGAACATATGTGTACACAGATCTTTTTGGATGGATGTGTTGGGTTCCTTAGGATATATCCCCAGGACAGGAATTTCAGGATCATAGGGTAGGTCCATTTCTAGCCTTCTGAGAGTTCTCCAGACTGTTCTTGAAAGAGGTTGGACCAATTGACATTCCCACCAGCAGTGCAGGAGGCTTCTTTGACCCCACACCCTCTCCAGCATTTGCTGTTGTTACCTTTTTTTAAAATTTTTTTATTTTATAATTTATTTATTTATTGGGGAATTAATGTTTTACATTCAACAATAAATACAATAGTTTGTACATGCATAACATTCCCCAGTTTCCCATTTAACAATACATCGCCCACTATGTCATTTATGGTCCTTCATGGACCTGTATTCTCCCCACCCACCCACCCACCCCAGAGTCTTTTACTTGGGGGCAATATGGCAATTCCATTTCAGGTTCTACTTGTGTTTTCTTTTCTGATCTTGTTTTTCAACTTCTGCCTGAGAGTGAGATCATCCCATATTCATCCTTCTGTTTCTGACTTATTTCACTCAACATGATTTTTTCAAGGTCCATCCAAGATCGGCTGAAAACGGTGAAGTCACCATTTTTTACAGCTGAGTAGTAATCCATTGTGTATATATACCACAACTTGCTCAGCCACTCATCTGTTGTTGGACACCTGGGTTGCTTCCAGGTTTTGGCTATTACAAATTGTGCTGCCAAGAACATATGTGTACACAGATCTTTTTGGATGGATGTGTTGGGTTCCTTAGGATATATCCCCAGGAGGGGAATTGCAGGGTCATAGGGTAGGTCCATTTCTAGCCTTCTGAGAGTTCTCCAGACTGTTCTTGAAAGAGGTTGGACCAATTGACATTCCCACCAGCAGTGCAGGAGGGTTCCTTTGACCCCACACCCTCTCCATCATTTGCTGCTGTTACCTTTTCTGATGTATGACATTCTCACAGGAGTGAAGTGATATCTCATTGTTGTCTTGATTTGCATTTCTCTGACAATCAGAGACTTGGAGCATTTTTTTATGTGTTTCTTGGCGTTTTGGATCTCTTCTGTGGTGAATATTCTGTCCGTGTCCTCCCCCCATTTTTGGATGGGGTTATTTGTTGTCTTGTTGAGTCTGGCAAGCTCTTTATATATTCTGGTTATTAAACTCTTATCTGATGTATGGCATGTAAAGATCTTCTCCCATTCTGTGAGGGGTCTCTTGGTTTGGGTAGTGGTTTCTTTTGCTGTGAAGAAGCTTTTTAGTTTGATGTAGTCTCATAGGTTTATACTTGCCCTTAGTCTTCTTTGTAATTGGATTCGTTTCATAGAAAATGTCTTTAAAATTTATGCAGAAAAAAGTTCTGCCAATATTTTCCTCTATATTTTATAGTTTCTGGTCTAACATCCAAGTCCTTGATCCACTTGGAATTTACTTTTGTATTTGGTGAAATACAGTGATTCAGTTTCATTCTTCTGCATGTTTCAACCCATTGTTTCCAACACCATTTGTTGAAGAGACTCTTCTTTCCCCATGTAATAGTCTGGGCCCCTTTGTCAAAGATTAGATGTCCATAGGTGTGGGGCCTCATATCTGGGCTCTCAATTCTATTCCACGGGTCAGTGTGTCTATTCATGTTGCAGTACCAAGCAGTTTTGATGACAATGGCCCTATAATACAGTTTGAGATCTGGGAGTGTGATGCGTCTGGTTCTGTTCTTTTTCCTCAAGATTGTTTAGGCAATTCTAGGTCTTTTCTGGTTCCAGATAAACATTTGTAGCATTTGTTCTATTCTCCTAAGAAATGTGCTTGGGATCTTGATGGGGATAGCATTAAATTTGTAGATGGCTCTGGGTAATATATTCATTTGGATGATGTTAAATCTTCCAACCCATGAACATGGAATATCTTTCCACTTCTTTGTGTCTTTTTCAATTTCTTTGAGTAGTGACTCATAATTTTCAGTATACAAGTCTTTCACTTCTTTGGTTAGGTTTACTCCTAGATATTTTATTCTTTTTGTTGCTATAGTAAAAGGAATTGATTTCTGGATTTCAATTTCTTCTAACTTAGTGTTTGCATAGAGGAAGGCCACTGACTTTTGAATGTTAATTTTGTAGCCTGACACCTTACTGTATTGCCTGATGATTTCCAAAAGCTTCTTGCTGGATTCCTTAGGATTTTCCATGTATACTTTCATGTCATCTGCACATAAGGAGAGTTTGACTTCTTCTCTTCCAATCTGTATGCCTTTAATTCCTTGCTCCTGCCTGATTGCTATGGCAAGAACTTCCAACACTATGTTGAATAGTAATAGTGATAATGGGCATCCCTGTCTAGTACCTGATCTGAGTGGAAATGCTTCCAGTTTTTCACCACTGAGTATGATGTTGGCTGTAGGTTTGCTATATATAGACTCCACTATCTTCAGGAATTTTCCATCTATTCCCATTTTTTGTAGTGTTTTGATCATAAAGGGATGTTGTATTTTGTCAAAGGCTTTCTCTGCATCTATTGATATGACCATGTGGTTTTTGGTCTTGCTTTTGTTGATGTGGTGGATCACATTGATTGATTTACATATATTAAACCAACCTTGCATGCCTGGGATAAACCCCACTTGGTCATGATGGACAATCTTTTTGGTATACTGCTGTATCCGGTTGGCTAGAATTTTGTTCAGTATTTTCGCATCTATGTTCATCAGAGATATTGGTCTGTAGTTTTCTTTTTTGGTTGTGTCCCTGTCTGCCTTTGGTATCAGGGTGATGTTGGCTTCATAGAAGCTGGCAGGGAGTACTCCAGTGTCTTCAATCTTCTGGAAGACTTTTAAAAGTAGAGGTATTAGTTCTTCTTTGAAGGTTTTGTAGAATTCATTTGTAAAACCATCTGGTCCAGGACTTTTATTTTTGGGAAGATTTTCAATAACTGTTTCAATTTCATTAGCTGTGATGGGCCTGTTCATGTTATCCACTTCCTCTTTACTTAGTTTTGGAAGTTGGTAGGTATCTAGGAAATCATTCATTTCTTCCAGGTTCTCTAGCTTGGTGGCATATAGTTGTTCATAGAAGCCTCGCATGATATGTTGAATTTCTGTGGTGTCTGTTGTGATATCTCCTCTTTCTTTTAGTATCCGATTTATTTGGGTCTTCTCCCTTTTTTGTTTTGTGAGTCTGGCTAAAGGTTTGTCGATTTTGTTCACTCTTTCGAAGAACCAACATTTACTTTTTTTGATCTTTTGTATGATTTTCCTATTCTCAATGTTATTTATTTCTGCCCTAACTTTAGTGATTTCTGTCCTTCTGGTTGCTTTAGGGTTCCTTTGTTGTTCTTCTTCTACGTCTTTAAGAGTGATGTCTGGTTCTTTCTCTCCTCCTTTCTCATCAATAAATAAATAAAATTTTTTTAAAAACATGAGAAATGTAAAAACAATGCAGAGACTCTCATGCGTGAGGTTTAATCCCCTGCACCACCATAAGCCAGAGCTAATCAGTGCTATGCTATGGTTAAAAAAAAAAAAAAAAAGAAAGAAAGAAAGAAAAGAAAAGAAATCCAAAAACAAATAGAACATCCTAAATGGTGGAGATGTGCTCTGGTCTCTTACACAATACCTTTTAAAAAATGAAATGCTAAACAAAAAAAAATGAAATGCTAAGATTTTGATGAGGGTGTGGAGTAAATAAATCACAAGTATTTTCCTAGTACAATCTGAAATGTTTCCTTAGTATTTTCCTTAGTATTTTTTAGTAGTATTACCTCCCCTATTTTATTTTATTTTGTATTAATTTTCCTTTGTTTTTTTCATTGTTGTAGTTATTGTTATTGATGTCGTCGTTGTTGGATAGGACAGAGAGAAATGGAGAGGGGAGGGGAAGATGGGGAGAGATAGATTGACACCTGCAGACCTGCTTCACCTCTTGTGAAGCGACTCCCCTGCATGTGGGAAGCCCGCGACTTGAACCGGGATCCTTACACTGGTCCTTGCTCTTTGCGCCATGCACACTTAACCCGCTGCGCTACCACCCAACTCCCAGTATTTTTTTTTTTAACTAGAGTATTACTTAGCTCTAGTTTATGGTAGCGCTGGGGATTGAACCTCTGAACTTCAGGCAAGAAAGTCTTTTGCACAACCACTATGCTATATCCCCTGCCCAAAAGTAGATAATTATTACTTGTTCTATGTTCTGTAATATTTTTATAGCAAAAACAGCATGATATTAAAACCTAATTTTATGGATGTGGTACCTAAGTTAAACCTATAGTGTAATTTCAGGAGTTAGGCCTGAAATTACATTATAGGTTTAAGAAACAGATTGTTGTGGTTTCAGTTAAGTGTACATGTTAATGTATGACTGAATATTTTTCAGAGAGGTAGGGAGGAGTCAAGCCTTAGAGGGCCTAGGTGCCATAAGTCACACTTGAAAGCTATTAACCCTATTCTAAGTGGAAGGTGTTTTTTATTATTATCTTCATTTATTTATTGGATAGAGATAGCCAGAAATCGAGAGGGGAGGGTGGGATAGAGAGAGACACCTACAGCACTGCTTCACCACTTGTGAAGCTTTCCCCCTGCAGGTTGGGACTGGGGACTCAAACCTGGGTCCTTGGACATTGTAACATATTTGCTCAACCAGGTGCGCCACCACCAGGCCCCATTTAATACTGATTTACAAAATTATAAGAAGTATAATTCCACACTTTTCCTACCAGCTGAGTTCTGTTAACCCATTCCCTTCATTGGAAACTGTACTAGTTCTCCCAAGATCACAGATAATGGGTTGATTATTATATCTATAGCTACCTATCTATATTTATATTATTTGCCTTTTTTTTCCTATGATCCTGCTTTCTCTTTCTTCCTTTCTAAGCCACACTTACTACTTCTGAGTGTCTTTTTTTTTTTTTCTTCTTTCTCTGGCTCCTCACGGAATTGGGAGTTCAGAGCCCTCTGCTCATCTTCCCCCCTAACATTTACCCCTCTGGGAGTATGGACCAAATAATAACCTTTAATCATACTTTTCTGTTGTGATCATCCCTCAGAAAACCTCAATCTTTCTTTTGTTTCATTTCAGAAAGAAGATAAATTGGCTCGTTTAGAGAAAGCTATCAACCCTTTGCTGGATGATGATGACCAAGTGGCATTCTCTTTCATTTTGGACAACATTGTCACCCAGAAAATGATGGCAGTTCCAGATGTAAGTGTTCTCTGCTAAATATTATGTAGATAGTGTAAGTATAAATAGAGAATACAGTGTGAGGGTAGATAGCATAATGGTTATGTAAAGAGACTCTCATACCTGAGGCTCTAAAGTCCCAGATTCAATCCCCTACACCACAATAAGCCAGAGCTGATCAGTGCTCTGGTTGAAAAAAAAATAGAGACTGCATGTTTATATAAGTACGGTATCTGGAAGATAACAAATTGATTTTATTTTTAATTTTTAATATATATATTAATGAGAAAAAGAATCAAAAGAGCACTCTGGCATATCTGATGCTAGGGATCAGACTCAGAACCTCTCACTTGAGGGTCCACTAATTCATCTACTGTGCCAATTTCCAGGTCACTGATAAAGTTTTAAAAAACCAAACTTTTTACTGGCCAGAATTCAATTGGTAAAATCTTAGATTTGTATTCCTAAGGTTCTTGGTTCAATCTCCAGCACCATTTGTGCTAGAGTGGTGCTCTGGCTTGCCTTTCCTTAGCTCATGTGAAACTGCCTCTCAATAATAATAAGGATAGAAATGACCTTTTTATTCTATGAATGTATTATTGAAATTAGAGTCCAAGAATGTGTGTAAACCATAACATTGCTCAGCTCTGGCTGTGGTGGTGCCTGGGATACAACCTAGAACCTCTGGTGGGACCATGAGTTTTCAAGTCCAGTGTGTTCATACTGTGCTACATCCCATATCTCCCCTGCATTTATTTATTTATTTATTTATTTAATTTATTTATAATATGGGAGAGAGAGAGCCAGAGCATGTCTCTGGCACATGTGACACCAGGGATGAAACTCAGAGTTTCATTATTGAGAGTCCAGTACTTTATCCAGTGTGCCACTTCCTGGTTCATGCCTTCCCTTACTTTTTAAATGTGTATGAGGGAATGAACTCAGGGTCTCATGTTTATGTAGTATCCCTGAACATCCTCCCAGGGCTCTTTTAAAAAAAAATTAATATTTGTTTTCCCTTTTATTGCCTTGTTTTTATTGTTGTTGTAGTTATTATTGTTGTTATTGATGTCGTCATTGTTAGATAGGACAGAGAGAAATGGAGAGAGGAGGGGAAGACAAGAAAGGAGGAGAGAAAGACACCTGCAGACCTGTTGAGCGCCTGTGAAGCGACTCCCTTGCAGGTGAGGAGCCGGGGGCTCCTATCGGGATCTTTATTCGGTCCTTGCGCTTTGCGCCACTTGCGCTTATCCCACTGCGCTACCGCCCAACTCCCTTCCCAGGCCTTTTTTACTTTCTCTAAAGAGAGAAAAGGAGAGACACCACTCCACCATTGGTGGAGATCCCCTAATGTCATCACAGTGTTCTCATGTGGTCACAGGGTCCAAACCCAGAACTTCACACATGGTTAGATAATGTATTTTGTGGAGCTGGTGCCGTGGTGCACTTGGTTGAGCACACATGTTATAGTCCAAAAAGACCTAGATTTTTGAGACCCCCGGCCCCCATCTACAGGGGGAAACTTTGCAAGTGGGTTAAGTGCACGTGGCGCAAAGCGCAAGGACCATTGTAAGGATCCTGGTTCAAGCCCCCTACTCCTCACCTGCAGGGGAGTCGCTTCACAAGCAGGTCTGCAGGTGTCTGTCTTTCTCCCTCTCTGTCTTCCCCTCCTCTCTCCATTTCATTCTGTCCTATCCAACAACGACGACAACAATAAAACAACAAGAGCAACAAAAGGGAATAAATAGATATTTTTTAAAAAATCCACTGTTAGAATCCCTCCCGTAATTTAAAATAACAACAACACAATAATAATAATGTATTTTGCATTCCCCAAGAACCTAATAGGTTCTTACCCTATTAGGTTCTTACCCTATTGGACCATAGAAACCCTTAAAGAAATTTGTGAATCCCTTAAATTATATTCATGGATTCACATGAGTATGTGTCTTTCTGAGGCAAACTTTTTATCAGAGTCTTAGTGGCCCATTGAAGGTTGAGAATCTTGGATGTAACAAATGGTTTCCATTTTCTTTTTACTAGTCTTGGCCATTTCATCATCCAGTTAATAAGAAGTTTGTTCCAGATTATTACAAGGTGATTGTCAGTCCAATGGACTTAGAAACAATACGTAAGGTGAGTGGTTTGATATTTGTTGGTTTTTTTGTTTGTTTTTGAAATCTAGTAATTTTATGTATCTGAGTCTCTGATTCTTTTGATCACAGAATATCTCCAAGCATAAGTATCAGAGTCGGGAGAGCTTTCTAGATGATGTCAACCTAATTTTAGCCAACAGTGTTAAGTACAATGGTAGGTATTTCACCTTTCTCTCTTTATTCCATCTGACATTAGTGTTATTAAAATTTGAAATTATAAACCAACCTTGATGAGTGATAATCAATAGAATCACTCAGTGACTTATACTGAAGCTTCCTCTCATACTACACTCTTGTGATATCAGGGCTTCAGCCTGGGCTGTGGAAGGCATGTATCCTACCTGGTGGTCCTTCTCTTTGACCCTACTTTACCTTTTTATCTGAGCACACATATATTTTAGGATTGTTTAAGGGAGAAAATAAATTTATTAAGGTTTAGTCAATGTCGTTTTTGCCGGGCTGGCTTCACGGGCGGGTAACATGACCAGAAACTCGTAGCTGAGCTGAGAACGCAGTTTAATCTTTATTCATGAGCAGGCAAACAGTCCAACACCTAATCACCACACCATGTGCTCCTCCATCTTTCTCCTCTGGCAGCAGAGTGGAACCCAGGAAGTACGTAGGCTAGGGGGTGGGGAGAAGGGAGAAGCACGAAACTAGCAAGGGCTAAAACAAATCTCCCGGAGGTGGGGGGGAGTGAGACCAAACCAATGTAACAGAAAAGACCATGTAAATAGACTACAATGTCAAGCAATGTAACAGAAGCAGAACTAGAAGCATACCAACAATTCCCCCCCCCCTTTTTTTAACTAATTGACCATAGTATCAAGAGTGTGGGTTGAACAGAAACCTATATCGTACAGGCATTTTCGAAAAAGAAACTGGCACAAACATGGAGGAACAAGTAAGCGAGCAACAAAACCAGTGTGCTGCCAAGGGAAGGCCTGAGGGGGACCTTTCTTGCTTCTGTGGGCTTTACCTAGCATGAGGGGGTATGGCCTAGTGTCCCAAGGCAGCTGGCTGCAGTCAGTCTTTGAGAAACCCAGCAGCATAAAGGAAAGCTACTGTAGGGTTGTGTACCAGTAAGTCCAATAGAAGTGCCAGTTCAAAGCAGATGTCTACCGAAGAATTGCCAGGGGGTGAATTGTTGCATGAGGGAGGTCAACCTTTGGAATTCCACTTTTCTGTAGAGGACTTGACAGCTGCAATTCACTTACTTATGAAACAAAACTTGTAGCAGGTTAGAAGTTTACCACAATAGATAACTCGATGATTATAATTGGTTTAAGTATCTTTATAAATTTGGAAGGTCTTTTTCGTTTCATTTTAAGGCTCCTAACCAATCTAAGGGCAATAAAATGTGGTAAGGCAAAGAACCACTGCTAGAGCCTCAGGCATGAGAATCATTAGCATAACCATTGTGCAACCTACCGTTCCTAATTGAGAAGGTATTTGAGAGCTTTACATATCAACAACCTCTTACTTAACCTTTTGTTACACCCATTCAAGATGGAGACACACCCTAGGTGTGTATATGTTTTTTAGACCAACTTAGTTAAAATATACTGATTTTTAACTAATTTTTACCTCAGACTTTAAATGTAAGTTAATTTTACCTTATGAGAACTATGTTGAAAACCTTTTTCATTTAACTTTGCCTGGTAAGAATATAGCCTTAAAGTTACATTTTTAACCTTAAAGTTAATGTTTACCAAACTTTAAACACACACATAAACATGGTCTTCAATACACAAGGAGAAAAACTTTTGTTATGAAGACATGTCATTTTAAACACAGATCTCTACTGTCTAGTTGTTTGGGGGTGCATTGTCCGGTGGTGGCTTCTTGCGCAGCTTCAGCTCCAGGAATTGTAGGTTGCGATCTCTGCAGGGATCTCTGCGTATTCTAGCTCCTCTGCCTTCAGAGCCGAGCTGGGGATCTCGGTCAGGGGGCCCAGTCCCGGCAGGGAGCCTGTAGTCTCCAGGTGGACCGGGATCTGCCCAGACTTCATAGCAGGAGGGCGGGCGGGCCAGCCATGCAGAAGGCACGGGCTGAGGTGCCCTGGGGTGGCAACCAGGATAGGCTGCAGCCCTGCCCACCATGTCTGCCACCCTGCTCCTGGCGGCCGAGCAGTGTGGAGGGAGCCCACGCCTAATGCCCCGCACCACGCGGCAACGAGCCGGCTCCTGTGGGTGGGCGTTGGGCGGAAATCACAGTGTGGCCCAGAGAGAAATGTTCCAGAAACAGAAAAACAGTCTCATGAAGAAAGGGCAGAGGCCTTTGGAAACCTCTTCACAGGCAGCAAAGCAGCCCATAATGGATAGGTAGCCAAAGTCTTCACTTATCTGGGGGATGTGCAGGTTAGGTCCCACGTTGTAGCACCATATGTCGTTTTTGCCGGGCTGGCTTCATGGGCGGGTAACATGACCAGAAACTTGTAGCTGAGCTGAGAACGCAGTTTAATCTTTATTCATGAGCAGGCAAACAGTCCAACACCTAATCACCACACCATGTGCTCCTCCATCTTTCTCCTCTGGCAGCAGAGTGGAACCCAGGAAGTACGTAGGCTAAGGGGTGGGGAGAAGGGAGAAGCACGAAACTAGCAAGGGCTAAACCAAATCTCCCGGAGGCGGGGGGGAGGAAGTGAGACCAAACCAATGTAACAGAAAAGACCATGTAAATAGACCACAATGTCAAGCAATGTATCAGAAGCAAAACTAGATCCCAGAAGCAGAACTAGAAGCATACCAATAAGTCAAGTGAGGCATGGAGTGGATAGTTCGGGGAGGGAGGCTTGACTATCAGCATGGTGTTGTGATTACATAATTATTTAGGAATTAGAGGAATGGGAACAAAACTCACCAGTCACCTCCGAAAGCCAGTGACTAGCTTTGTGGACACTGATTCAGAGAGTAAAAGCATTTTAGTGCTTATATTCTATAAAGTTAACTGATAATGTTTAATGATGACAAAGCCAGTATACATTTTTTAACTTAGGTATGTGCAGAAAAAATAAAATGATGACAAAAAATCAAATAGAGGGGGCTGGGCGGTGGTGCACTTGGTTTAGCACACATAGCACTTAAGTGCAAGGATCTGGGTTTAAGCGCCCTGGCTCCTCACTTGCAGGGGAGATGCTTCACAAATGTTAAGGCAGGCCTGCAGGTATCTCAATTTCTCTCTGTCTTATCCAATAAAATGGGGGAAATGGCCACCAGATTCACAGTGTCAGCATCCAGCCCCAAGGATAAGCCTGGAGGCAAAAAAAAAAAATCAAATGGATATTACTTCTTTGAGCCATAAGTGCTTTCCATGAGATGTTCAAACTTAATGCTCACACCCTTAGATAGAATTTTTTATAAAGTATTTTATTTTTTATTTTTATATTTATTTATTTTCCCTTTTGTTGCACTTGTTTTTTATTGTTGTAGTTATTGTTGTTGTTATTGATGTCATCGTTGTTAGATAAGACATAGAGAAATGGAGAGGGGGGGAGAGACAGACACCTGCAGACCTGCTTCACCGCCTGTGAAGCAGCTCCCCTGCTGGTGGGGAGCCAGGGGCTCCAACCAGGATCCTTCCGCCGGTGAAGCACCACTTGTGCTTAACCCACTGCACTACCACTCGCCTCCTCCTTAGATAGAATTTAGCGGACTATATGCTATAGACCATGGTGAAAAAAGCATAAGCATAGAGTCATGGATATTATAGAAGCTGATTAAATAAAGTATACTAGGTTCTATGCTAGCTACTTAATCTACTAACTGAAAAGACAGTTACTATTCTCAAATAATTCATAATCCATTTGGTGGAGAAAAGACTATTAATGTGAAGCTTAACAAGGGCTGTATTACAAGGCTGTACAAAGTTCACTATAGAGGGCTGGGTGAGGGCACACCCTGTAAAACACACATGTTCCAAGTACACTAGATATAGGGGAACATTTTTATCTATGGGTTAAGGAATGACTTGTTAAGTAAATAATAAATACCTATTATGATACTAATAGAAAATGTTTGTTGAATCAATAGATAATACATACATAAAATCAAATTAGGTATGGTCTGTCCCTCCTTCCATATTAATTATAGTATAGTTGGAGAAACAGTAAGGAAAAACTGTAGGGGCCAGGCGGTGGTGCACCTGGTTAAGTGCTCACATTATAGAGTGTAAGGATCCAGGTTCAAGCCCCTGGTCCCCACCTGTAGGGGGAAAGCTTCACGAGCGGTAAAGCAGGGATGCAGGTGTCTCTCTGTCTCTCTCCCTCTCTATTTCTCCTTGATTTATCTCTATCTCTATCCAAATAAATAAAACAAAAAATTTTAAAAGATATAGCATTTGAATATACTGAGTGCATTCACCGAATGCCACACAACATAAAAAGAGGATATCTAAATCAGATCAGGGTGAAGTTGAGAGGAATCTTTCCAGAAAAGAGTTTTCTTTAGTTGAGTCCTAAAGGATCATTGGTATAGGCAAAAAATATGGAAGGAAAAATGTTCTAGGCTTCTAATATTATTTCAGAATTACATGATATATTTAAGAAATAGCATATTTGGCTGCCAAAATAGCTCACAGGAATAGTGTACTGCTTTGCCATGTGTGCTACCCAGATTCAAGCCTGACTGCCACCACACTGAAAGAAACCTCAATGTTGTGGTTTCTCTCTCTCTCTCTATCATTTGCGACGGCGGCGGGACGCAGAAAAAGGAGATTTGGAGCAGAAAGGAAATAAAATCCTTTATTTGCACTGGCACCTCAGAGTTGAGTGAGAGAGCAGCAGTTTGGGTCACATGGAGGTAGCAAAAATGGCCGCCTCGCACAGCAACCTTTCCTTCGTCTAATCACCGAAGTGAAAGGCGGGCAAAAGAGAGTGAGGGGCGGAAGAAGAAGGGCTTTTATGGGAATAGCTCTCGTGAGAATGAGAAGGGGGAGGAGTAACCATAGCACTCCAGGGT
Source organism: Erinaceus europaeus (assembly GCF_950295315.1). NCBI lineage: Eukaryota > Metazoa > Chordata > Mammalia > Eulipotyphla > Erinaceidae > Erinaceus > Erinaceus europaeus. The sequence goes on along the minus strand of NC_080185.1, from coordinate 75,786,137 downwards.
AGGATAATAACTCTCGCGGGAATGGGAAGGGGGAGGAGTAACCAAAGCACTCCAACTATCTCAGGGAATAGACAATGCCCTGAGGGCACAACATGGAAGATGTGACTGCATCTGCACAATTTTCTAGAATCTATCTCTCTCTCTCTCCCTCTCTCCCTCTCTCCCTCTTTCCCCCACCACCTCTCTCCTCCTTCCCGCTCCCTCTCTCCTTCTCTCCTTACCCTTCCTTCCTTCCTCCCTCCCTTCCTTCCTTCCTTCCTCCCTTCCTTCCTTCAGTCTCTCTATGAAAGAGTCAGCCTGGAGCAATGAAGCCTCAGAAATGACAAAAGAGTGAGAAATTGAGAGGGGAGAGAGAGATAGAGATCTACAACACTGTTTCACCCTTGTGAAACTTCCCCTTGTAAGTCTGGGACTGGGGGCTTAAGTCTGGTCCTTATGGACTGTAATGTGTACACTCAACCATGCTAGGATCCCTCAGGGGCTTTTAAGTCCTGAATATAAGTTATATCTTGCCCAGTGAAATGTATTACCCTATTTCCCCTCTGGATAGTTTCTTGGTCCTCTAGAACAGATTCTGAGTAAGTTTTCTATTACTCTGATTTGAGAGGTCAAATTTTTACCTTGGAAATTAAACATCTTAACTTGTATTGATCTACATTTTACATAATATATAAAGCCTATGTAGTGTCTATTATAATCTTTTTATTATTATTCTTTTTTATCAGAGCATTCCTCGGCTCTGCATTATGATGTAGGGGATTGAACCTGGGACCTCTAAGCCTCAATCCTGGAAGCCTAACTTTTAAAAAATTTATTCCCTTTTGTTGCCCTTGTTTTATTCTTGTAGTTATTATTGTTGTTGTTATTGATGTCATCATTGTTGGATAGGATGGAGAGAAATGGAGAGAGGAGAGGGAGAGAAAAATAGATACCTGCAGACCTGCTTCACCACCTGTGAAGCAACTCCCCTGCAGGTGGTGAGCTGGGGGCTTGAACCAGAATCCTTTGCTGGTCCTTGGCTTTGCTTGCACCACCTGCACCTAACCCACTGTTCTACTGCCCAACTCCTGAGATAAAATATCTTAACTGAGAGAACTTAAGCTCATCTTTATGATTTGTAGACTGCACATAGCTGAGTTTAGAAATTCTAATTTCTTGGGGCCAGGTGATGTCACACTCAAGTGAATGCACATGTTACCAGATTCAAGCCCCGGTCTCCTCCTGTAGGAGGAAGCATTTTCCTTGCTGCTGGGCTAGCGTGAGGGTGTTTCTTCCCAGGCACATGTTCTCTGTGTTGGAGAGAACTCCACTGGAACCAACCTGGGCTGCTGCTTACTCAGCGATGCGGGAGAGGAACCAGGAACTTGTGGCAGAGCGGTAACGCAATGCCTTTATTGATCAGAGACAATGCCTTTATATGTATCTTTAACAGGAAGTGACAAGTGGGAAAAGGAAATGGCTAGGAGAGGGGGTGGAGAAAAGGAAAGAGCTCGAAGGTAGAAAGCTTCCATAGCAACGGTTGTGAAGGTTTTAACAGGTGGGGTTAATTGATACCCTGAAGGCAGGGTGGGTCTCAGCAAAACAATGATTATGTAAATAGACCATGGTATCAGCAGTGGAGTAGAGCAGGGGGGCTGCCCAACACCTTGCTTCTGTCTTTTTTTTTTTGTTTTTCTTTTTTCCCCCAAATTCGTGTGTATTGGTACTCTAGATTCTGCACATGACTGAAATCATCCTGTAGTTGTCTCTCATCTCTTACTTACTTTTCTAAACATAGTCACCTTCCATTAATTTTGTCCCAAAAGAAACAATATCATCTTTTTTGACTGCAGAGTAATAGTCTATGGAATATATATATATCCCATAACTTCTTTAGCCAGTCATCTGTTGGATGGGTATTTAGGCTGCTTCTACCTTTAGCCCCTGTTAATAATGCAGTTATGAATATGGGGTACATATGTCCCTTTGTATAGATGTTTCGGTGTCCTTTGAGTAAATGCTGTTTTTATTTGTTTAAAGACTTTCCATACTATCTCCCAAAGAGGCTATACCAGTTTGCATTCCCGCTAGTAGTATAGAAGAATCCCTTCTCGTTGATTTTGGTCCTTCATGCACTTTGTGTAGACAGCAAGGAACTGAGCAAAGGAAGGAAACATGTTTTCTTTTAGCCACATAACTCCGAGGTAGCAAGTATGTTGACCTTGGGACATGTCATATAACTTCTGAACGTCGCATCTACCTGGTGCTGGCATTTCTATATTTGATAGCTTGGTAGTTCTTTCTGTTCTTGATAGGAAATTAGCTGCAGGGATCTAGGGTTTCCATAGTGAGCCCCACGTAGAAAAGAATTACTTTAGGGGCTAGGTGGTGGCACATCTGGTACAGTACATATGTTACAAAGCTCTCAAACCCAGGTTCTATCCCCCTACTCCCCACCTGCAGGGGGGAAGAAGTTTCAGGAGCAGTGGAGGAGGGTTGCAGGTGTCTTTCTCTCACTGTCTACTCCTTCCCTCTCAGTTTCTATCTCTGTCCAATATAAATACATAAAATACTAAAAAAGGGGGGTCGGGCGGTGGCGCAGTGGGTTAAGCGCATGTGGCGCAAAGCGCAGGGACCAGAGTAAGGATCCCGGTTCGAGCCCCCGGCTCCCCACCTGCAGGGGAGTCGCTTCACAGACGGTGAAGCAGGTCTGCAGGTGTCTATCTTTCTCTCCCCTTCTCTGTCTTCCCCTCCTCTCTCCATTTCTCTCTGTCCTATCCAACAACGAATTGCGTCAACAATGGCAATAATAATAACCACAACGAAGCTACAACAAGGGCAACAAAAGGGGGAAAAAATGGCCTCCAGGAGCGGTGGATTCATGGTGCAGGCACCGAGCCCAGCAATAACCCTGGAGGAGGAAAAAAAAAAAACTAAAAAAGAAGAAAAGAAAGAAAGAAAAAGAAAAAAGAAGGGCCTGGTGGTGGCACACCTGGTTGAGTGAGTGCATGTTACACTGTACAAGGACCTGGCTGGGTTCAAGCCCCCAGTCCCCACTTGCAGGGGAAAGCTTTGCAAGTGGTGAAGCAGGGCTATAGGTGTCTCTGTTTCTCTCCCTCTCTCCCTCCCCCTTCCCTCTAAATTTCTGGCTGTCTCTATCCAATAAATAAAGATAAAAAAACAATAAAAATATTTTTAGAAGAAAATAATTACTTGATCACACCATCAGTGGTGAGTATATGAGTCCAGAGGGACAGGTACTGGGGTTCCTCTCAAGATGAAGGGTTCACCAGGTATCACCCATACATAATTATTCACAGTAGTATAAGCAACAGTCTTTCATGCCTGAAGCACCAGAGATCCCAAGTTCAGTCAGAGCAAAACAATGCTTTAATTTTAAAAAGATTTCAGTGGTCCAGGAGGTGGCACAGTAGATAAAGTATTGACTTCTTAAGCATGAGGTCTCATGTTCAATCTCCAGCAGCACATGTACCAGAGTGTTATCTTGTTCTTTTCTTTCCTCTTCTATTCCTCTTCTCTCCTCTCCTCTCCTCTCCTCTTCTCTTCTCTCCTCTCCTCTCCTCTTCTCTTCTCTTCTCTCCCCTCCCCTCCCCTCCCCTCCCCTCCCCTCCTCTTCTCTTCTCCCTCTTCTTACCTTTGTCATAAATAAATAAATAAAATCTTTTTAAAAAAGAGAAAGTTAGTAAACACACATGCTGGATAAGCATGGATGAAATATGATGCTGTAATTTGCTTCAAAATAATTTAGGAACTGTGTGAAAGTTGAGGGTTTTGTTTATTGTTTTTGGCAGCACCCAGGCTTCACACATGCGTGATTCCACTTCTCCTGGGCTGATTTTTTTTTCATTCTTTTAATTTGGGGGGGGGGTTAATCATAGCATTGCTCCATCACCTGTGGATCTTTCCTCTGTGCTGTACTGTTCCCACATGGTTTAGAGGTTCCAACCCAGGGCTTCAGACATAGTAAGGTGTCTATGAGCTATATCTTTTCCCTAGAAGTTGAAGTTTAAGGGAAAAAAGACTAACCATGTGTTAATAATTATTGAAGGTAAGCAATGGGTACATTCAAATTCATTATTTTAGTGTCTCATTTATTGTGTTTAAAATTTTGCATTCCCAAAAAGAAAACAAGAAATACCACTGCTGGCAACAAAACATAAAATTCTAAGTTGAACTCTGCTAAAATAATGCCATTTTCTGATTTTTGTTTGTTTGATTTTTTTTTTTTTCATTTTATAGGGCCTGAGAGTCAGTATACTAAGACTGCTCAAGAGATTGTGAATGTCTGTTACCAGACATTGACTGAGGTATGTGGTAAAGAAGAATTCTCCTTGAGATCTAGCTTTCTGGAGACTGTTCCCTTGGATGAAGAGACCTCCCTTGCCTTTCATACTTAAAGTGTAACACACATCATTCTATATTTCTTATTTCTTTCCCAACTTAATTTTCCTACTTAGTAAAAGAAAAAAAAATGTTTCTTACCAATCTATTTGCTTAATTTAATCAATTCATTAATCTGTGTCCTGCTGCTAGAATAGAAGCTCCAGAAAGATATTTTTGTCTGCTTTGGTTACTTTTTTTTATCCCCAGTGCCTAAAATACATATTGAGTTAATTCACTAATTTGCTTTTCCTTCTCAGTATGATGAGCATTTGACTCAGCTTGAGAAGGATATTTGCACAGCTAAAGAAGCAGCTTTGGAAGAAGCAGAATTGGAAAGTTTGGACCCAATGACCCCAGGACCCTATACACCTCAGGTAAGTCTGAGGACTGGGAACCTTTTCATAGAGTTTTCTTATTGGTTTGGGAAATTGGGAGCAAGTTAACAGATGTATTTACTGAGATACCCTTCTTCTCTGTCCTTCTTCTTCATATGCCTTTCGTGTGCTTTCTTGTCTTCTCAAAGGCTAAGGTGAGTGAGGACCATGGGTCTTGGTGGCTTTGTTAAATCCAAAAGAGGCAGATGTTGTATACATGTGTTGGGTGGGGCCTTAGTTGTTGAGGAATATATGGAAATAACAAATCCTTGACTTTGGCCTAAGGCATCTTCTGCGTTTCTGGAGCTCCCTTGCCCATGAGTTAGTGCTTTGGGTCATGCCTAAAGTATAGACTTATAAACTGTTGACACGGGCCACAATGCTCCTGTGCCCTATAGACTCCTGACTACTTATTCCCTCAGAGCTATCTCATGGTGGCTCAGACGTCATCCATTTTCCTGGATTGACGCTTCCTCATAAATAAAGACAAGTAACATTTCTAATTTTTTAACAATTTCTAGTTGTTAAAAAACAATAAAGTTGGATTAATAAGAACTTTTTTTCTTAGTTTTTATGTCCTGACCCTTAAATATATATACTGAGAGTATGTTTCATTTATACTATACTCTGTGAAGACTAGGATATTTCATAGGTTGTAATAGTATATAGCTGGTGCTTGATTTCTGTAATTCTTTGCATTATGGCAAAGTGAATGCATTAAGTTTGGCTTAAAACAGGCCTGGGTTTGAGTTTTAGCTCTGTTACTATCTAGCTTTATGAACTTGCAAAATTCACCTAAAATTTCTAGCTTAGTTTACTTTTCTTGAAAATCTACCTTTAAGATTATTGTAAACATTAAACAGATTAATTTCCCACGTCATAGAAATTCAGTACATGTTTCCTTACCTATATGAAAATCCATCTACAGAATTTTTAAGAAGCCTTTTGTTATAAAGCCTTATTGCTTTCAATAGCTTATTTATTCATTCTTCCTCTCTATCTTTTACTCTCATCTGAAAAGCTAGATTACTGAGAAGTCAACTATAAAGAAACTAAAGGGAGGTACTGGGTAGCAGTGCACCTGGTTGAGTGTATATGTTACATTGCACAAGGATCTAGGTTCGAGCCTCTCGTCTCCACCTGCAGGAGGAAAACTTCACAAGTGGTCAAGCAATGCTGCAGGTGTCTCTCTGTTTCTCTCACTCTATATTCCCCTTTCCTCTCAATTTCTGAGTTTCTCTATCAAATAAATAAAGACAATAGAAAAAAAATTAAGGGCAGGGGAAATAGCATAATGGTTATGCAAACAGACTCTCATGCCTGAGGCTCCTTAGTCTCAGGTTCAATCCGCTGCACCAACATAAGCTAGAGCTGAGCAGTGCTCTCACTCTGCATCTCTCTCAAAAATAAAATAAATAAAAATACTAAAAAAAAAAAAAAAGCAAGGGACTTTGAGCACTTTGCTTAAAAAAAATTAAAAGAAACAGGGTAGGTAGCATAATAGTTATGCAAGAGACTCTCGTTCCTGAAGTCCCAGGTCTAATCCCCCTGCACTACCATAAACCAGAGCTGATCAGTGCTCTGGTAAAAATAAATAAATAAATAAATAACCTTAGACAATCTTAAAATGCTTCATTCAGACTCAGAATTGAGGAAAGGCTTGTGGGGTATGTGGGCAAATTAAGTCAGGGAGAGGGTGAGAACTTGGGTGGATAACATTGTCTAAGAAGGCCCTATTCAGTTGTAGGCCCACAGTTTCTTCAGAGCCCTTTCTGCTAAGTTAAAAACCTGTCTTGTAGCCATCATTTCCCAGGAGAACCTAGCCACTGAATGACACCTGATTTGCTCTACTTTATGACAGTCTAAGCCTAATTCTTTGAGTCAGAGCCTTAGACCCCAGATTTTTCCTCTCCCCCACCCTTCACATACTTTTCAAATGGCTAAGGAAAACCTAGTAATTTTTCTCCCTCTTAAACAGTAGTTGTTTGGTACAGTTAGAGGGTCTCAGCCTCCTATGAAAAGTAGTGTGTAGGGATCTGGGTGGTAGCACAGTGGGTTAAGCACACATGGCGGAAAGCGCAGGGACCAGCATCAGGGTCCTGGTTCGAGCCCCCAGCTCCCCACCTGCAGGGGATTCGCTTCACAGACGGTGAAGCAGATCTGCAGGTATCTATCTTTCCCTCTCTTCCCCATCTCTCTCCATTTCTCTCTTTTCTGTCCAACAACAACGACAGCAGTAACAACAACAATAATAACAACAATGATAAACAACAAGGGCAACAAAAGGGGAAAATAAAGAAAAAGAAAGGAGAGAGAAAGGAGGGAAGGACAGGAGGAAGGAAGGAAACCTATGCAAAGCAAAAAAGAAAGGAAGGAAGGAAGGAAAGTAGTGTGTAGAGTAGTACCTCTTCATAACTCACCTTATCATTATTTTCCTTATGTATATATATCTACAGTAGTAAACCAAATTCATTGTTTCTTAACCTGAGGAAGATTGAATGAGTGATTGTCTTTACTCAGAATTCTTCTCAAACCCAAATGTTATTAGAGAGTGTTTCTGTAAGTTTAACCTGTTGTAATACAGTTCTAGTTATATAGAAACATAATAGTAATCATTTAAAAAACATTTTTATTTATTATTGGATAGAGATAGAGAAATTGAGAGGAGGGGAGAAATAGAAAGGGAAACAGTGAGACACCTGTAGCCCTGTTTCACCACTCCTTAAGCTTTCCCCCCTGCAGATGGGGATCAAGGGCTTGAATCTGGGTCTTTGTGCACTGTAATGTGTGTGCTTAATCAGGTGTTCTACTGTCTGGCCACAGTAATTATTCTTTATTTCTATTTAGCTTGTCTTGCATCACACATTCAACTTAACCTTTTATCTAAAACTGCTTACTTTTACAATTACCCACATTGCCTGCCTGCCTTCCCTGCTTCTCTCCTTTCTTCCCCTACTTCCCTTCTTGAGAGCTTGTTTGGAGGTTCTAGCAGGGGAGCGCAGCTACTCGTATACCCTCGACCAAAGACCGGTCCGTCTTTATTCGGGGAAGGCCGTCCTCTTCGACCGAGCGCGCAGCTTCGGGAGGGACGCACATGGAGCGGTGAGGGAGGAAGGGGACACCCGCCTAGCCAGCCAGATCAGCCGAATCAACCCTGGCGATCAATGGGGTGACAGATGTCGCAGCCAGATCGCCCTCACATCCGCCCCTACTTCCCTTCTTACTGGGGTGGGGCAAAGGGGAGGAGAGAGAGCCAGAGCTCTCTGTGGTACAAGTGATTTTGGGGAGCAACTCAAGACCTCATGCATGAGACGCCTATGCTTTATACACTGTGCTACCTCCCAGACTGCCCAGTTTCACTCCTGATTATTTTTCTTCAATTCCACAATTAATTTATCTTTTCTTTAATGCTTGGAAATCTGTCTTACCTCTTTCTCCAAAACTATCTTCTTAATCAACCTTGTTTGCTAAAAAACAAAAACTCTACCAAGTAACACATATATAGATTTTTTTAATTGATGAAAATAGTGTTCATTGGGAAAAATTGGAACCTATAAAAAAAAAAGCAAATGTTACCTAAAGCCAAGTCCTCCACTCAAAAAGAGCCAACTTCTATAAACATTTTGATGTTTTTCTTTCAAATTTGTGTTGTGCATATAGAGTACATATGTATACTTAAAGATACATTTTTAAAGTGAGAATGGTATTAATGTAGTTTTGTGGGGTTTTTTTCACTTTATTAGATTTTAATATTAATCATTAGTTTCAAAAACATGATTTTTAATAGCTGCATACTTCTTTTAAAAATATTAAATTTTAACTCCCCAATAAAGAAATTTAAAAAATAGATTAAAATATTAATTTTATTTATTACATATGATTGACTTTCATATGAGACAGAACAAAAGAGAAACCAGAGTACCGGGAGCCTCGGGCATGCAAGTCCAGTGGTCTACTAATTTACCTATTGCCCCAGCTGTAGTGCATGTCATTTCTACACTGAACTTGCTCTTTTGATGACACATAACATGTTCTTTGTTAGTCCCTGCTGCTTGAGTAGTCTGTTCGCTAAATCTGTTCTCTTCAGAAGAGGAAAGGATTCTGATATTTATTGATTGCCGGGCATTGAGTAAAAAAGCTTACACGTAACTCTTTGTTTTTCCCAAACAACCTTGTCAGGTAGACATTAGTATCTGTTTTATAGTTGAGGAAACAGTGATTTAGAGAAGAGATCAAGTAACTTTTTTAAATGATTCAGCTAGTAAGTGGTATAGCCAGAACTCAAACCCAGGGCAGTTTATCCCGAAGTTGATGTTTTTTCACCACACCATTTGCCACATAGTACCTTCTAATAAACTCATAAGCTGTTTATTCATTCCATTATCTTATTGGCATTGCAACTCCTTTATCCCATTTCCTATTTATTATCACTAGATCAAGCACTTAAAATACCACTGGTATAAAACCCTAGGCCAAAAAACTGGCATGTACAAAAGAAACTAGATTACTGACTAGAAAATTATTAGGGCATAAAACTGCCCATAGTTTTGATGCTTCTCTGCTTCATGCTTCTGGTCATATATATCAGACGCTTCTCTGCTAGAATAGGCAATATTAACTGTCCAAAGCTATGTCTCTTTAAATAGATTGTTACTCATGACCTTCTTCTATAGTGAATGCTCTAATGGGGGGGTCCCCTTTATTTCTTACTTCCTTCCTTAAAGAGAAGTTAAATTGTATAATTTGTGTCACAGCCTCCTGATTTGTATGATACCAACACATCCCTCAGTATGTCTCGTGATGCCTCTGTATTTCAAGATGAGAGCAATATGTCTGTCCTGGATATTCCCACTGCTACTCCAGAGAAACAGATAACACAGGTAGGATGTTTTGTTTTTCTTTATGAGATTGCTAGTATGTTTAGCTATGGGAGGGGTGTGGAGTGATACATGTATTAAGGATGATCAGGCCCTTGACCTTGGAACTGAAGACTTAGAATTTTTTTTTCAGTGTGGAATGGTGGCAGGCCACGTGTTTGGCATTTTCTATTGTCTGGTTCATGAGCAGAGTCAAATATAGTCAGAACTTCAGTGAAGACACAAGTGTGGAAAGTACATGAGACATGGGGCCAGGTGGTGGGTGGCACATCCCTAGTTGAGTGCACAGGATACAATGCCTAAGGACCCAGGTGCAGGCCCCAGCCCCCACCTGCAGGGGGAAAGCTTTGTGAGTGGTGAAGCTGTGTTGCAGGTGTCTCTCTGTCTCTTCCTATCATCGCCTTTCCCTCTCTTCTTGCTGTCTATCCAATAAATAAATAAAGATAATTTTAAAAAGTATGTGAGACACTAAAAACAACCTCACAGGTGAAAGACCAACTGCATTCAAAGACAGAATTCAGAATATTTTTCATGCTACGAAACTGTTTCTATAAGTGATAACTATTTGTTAAATTAAAAAAAAAATGAGTTAGTCCGGTGGTAGCACAGCGGGTTAAGTGCACGAGGTGCAAAGAGCAAGGAATGGTTTAAGGATCCCGGTTGGGTTCGAGCCCTAGGCTCCCCACCTGCAGGGGAGTCGCCTCACAAGCGGTGAAGCAGGTCTGCAGATGTCTATCTTTCTCTCCCCCTCTCTGTCTTTCTCTCCTTTCTCCATTTCTCTCTGTCCTATCCAACAATAATAATAACTACAACAATAAATAAATAAGTAAATTTAATATATATAAATAAAATAAAAGTTTTCCAAAAATTGACCCTTTTATAGATGTAACACAAGATACCTCTGATTTGAGATATCAATTGATCTTAGGGTTTCACTGGAGACAGAAAAGCCCAAGAAAGTTTTTTTGGACTTCACAGTACAATCTAAGAAGGGTGGGGGAGGTAGTATAATGGTTATGCAAGAGACTATCATGCCTGAGGCTCCAAAGTCCCTGCCTAAATCCTGGTGTCATCACAAGCCAGACCTGAGTAAAAAATAAAATGGTAAAAAATACTCTGGTAAAAATACTCTGGTAAAAAATAAAATGGTAAAAAATACTCTGGTAAAAAAAATAATAATAAAATAATAATAATAAGAAAGAACAATACAATCTAAGGAAAGCTTGGATTTAAGAGGAAGAATCTTCTTGTGAAGATACAGCAAGGGTAGACCAAGGTTAAAAAAAAAAACTTTGTTGTTGTTGTTTTTTTCTCCCTACCTATAATTGATTTCCAAAGGATGATGGGGGCAGGGTTTTGCATGTCTTTAACTGTGTAAACAGCCCCCATTTGCTGGTTGGCTGGGTTAACAGAAAGGAGCATCATCCTGGGGTGAGAGCCCTTGGTTAACTCTTCTTACAGGCACGTCCTTCAATGATGTGCTATTTGTGTTCCTTACTCAGATGCTCCAGGGTCGAGGTAGGCTGGGCGAGGAAGACTCTGATGTAGATATTGAAGGGTATGATGAGGATGAGGAGACTCCAGCCCCAGTGAGTATACTTACAGAAAGGTTATGGTTACATTTTGCCCTTATATGAGAAGAACCCCAATGCAACAGGGTAGGGTAAATCCTAGGTTTTGGGATTAGAGGGTCTTGATAGTGAGACCCAATCTGACTTTAATCCTTGGAGCCAGTTAAACAAGTCAGTCCACCAAAATTACTTAACTTCTTGTGAGGCAACAGTGTTCTGGTGGTGGTGACTTCTGGTTTCCTACTTGATTTGATCAGTGATACTTTGATCTCTTAACTTGTTTTATTCAGGAAGGTGAAGATGCAGATGGTGATCTTGCAGATGAGGAGGAAGGAACTATGCAACAGCCTCAGGCTAGTGTCCTATATGAGGATTTGCTCATGTCAGAAGGAGAAGATGATGAGGAAGATGCAGGTAGTGATGAAGAAGGAGATAATCCTTTCTCTGGTGAGTTTTGCTCCTGTACTTGTTTCTTTTTTACTTCTTATGTATGAGTGAGAATTTCACATAAGACAGAGAGCACATGTAAGAAGCCAGATCACAACTTTGGTACATGTGACACCAGGGATCATCACACTGGGAACCTCAGGCATGCAAGCTCTAGCATGGAAGCTATTTCCCTGACCACTGTGCTTCTATTTCTGTGTAACTTGCCATAGTACCCTTTGGAATGGATAGGAAGCTCTTGGCCACATATACTATTACTATAAGCTGCTCTTTCTTTCATTATTAAATCTTAGAATATTAAGTACTTGCTTTATAGGATGCTCAAATCCCTTAACCTTAGAAGAATTAAAGAGCGTGGTCCAGGGGATGGCACAGTGGATGAAGCATTAGACTCTCAAGCGTGAAGTTCTGGATTCATTCCCTGGCAGCACATGTACCAAAGTGATGCTCTGGCTCTTTTTCTATCTCTCCTTCTAACTCTCTAAAAAATCAATAAAATCTTTCAAAGGTAGTATGAAAGATGACAGTGGACAAGACAGTGCTAGGTAGCAGCTTTGATTTAATAATTAACAAAGATGAGAAAGAAGAGTCTCATGAAAGGAAAATTTTAAAAAATCTTACTTTACGATGTTTGGGAAGTTAATGGGAATGATAAGGAAAAGTATAGGAGGAGATAATAGGGGGAGGGCAAGGGAGATAGCATAATGGTTAAGCAAAGAGACACTCATGCTTACCTGACGCTTTGAAGTCTCAGGTTCAACCCTCGTACCACCATAAGCCAGAGTTGAGTAGTGCTCTAGTAAAGGTAGGGGGAGAGGGGATAGCATAATGGTTATGCAAACATACTCTCATTCCTGAGGCCCCAAAGTCCTAGGTTCATCTCTTCCCCCCCCCCCATAAACCAGAGCTGAACAGTGCTTGGGTGTTTCTGTGTCTCTATCTGCATCTCTCTCAAAAATAAAATAAGTTTTAAAAAGGAGAGATATAATAGGGGGTTATTATTAGATTATACTGAAAAAGAAAAAGAAAATAATTACTTAGGTTTAGTTTCTAAATCTTAGATTTTTTTCCAGTGTTGGCCTGAGGCAGTTATAAAAGAAACCACTTAGGTAAACAGTCTAGTCAGGATGCTTGGGTAGATGTGTGGAAGTAACTAGCTGTGGAGGATCAAGCCAGTTGTGCTAACTCAGTAAAGCCTATCTGATCTGTTTCTTTTCATAGCTATTCAATTGAGTGAAAGTGGCAGTGACTCCGATGTGGGATCTGGTGGGATAAGACCCAAACAACCACATATGCTTCAGGAGAACACAAGGATGAGCATGGAAAATGAAGAAAGTATGATGTCCTACGAAGGAGATGGTGGGGAGGCCTCCCGTGGTCTGGAGGACAGCAACATTAGGTAATCAGCACAACATACTACAGGGTTCTGGCATCAGTACTCAGCTATGGTGACAGAGTGTCCAGCATCAAATTACTTCCATCCATCACTTTCTTCCCAAGCACATACTAGGGTTGGGTAAAGAGACTTTCATGCCTGAGCTCCAAGTCCCGGGTTCAGTCCCCTGCACCACCAATAAGCCAGAGCTGATTAGTGCTCTTGTTTAAAAAAAAAAAACAAAAGAACAAAAAATAATGTAGTAAGTTCCATATGTTAAGGGCCTAGTTACCACTGAGGAGGGAATATCTTACTTGGAGTCATCAAGTAAGGTTTCACAGATGAGGGATTATTTGAGTTTGAACTAAACTTTACAGTATTGATAGGAAGAATTTTATTTAAATAGATACAGTGACAGCAGAAGAGGAGATTCTTACATAGAACAATGCATTTTCAAAGATACAAAGTATAATAAAGGGATCCCCCGCACCACCATAAACCAGAACTGAGCAGTGCTCTGGTTAAAAAAAAAAATGCAGTATATTTCAGAGCAAAGGAAGGTTGCTGGACACTGTGACTTTAGAAATAGAGATTGGGCCGGGTGATGGCGCACCTGGTTGAGTGCACATGTTACTATGCGCAAAGACCCAGGTTCGAGTTCCCAGGGCCCCACCTGCAGGGGGCAATGCTGCCGGAGTCTCTCTATCTCTTTCCCTATCTCTTCTTCCCCTTTCAATTTCTCTCTATCTCTAGCCAAGAAATTAAAAAAGAGAGAAAGGGATTATATTGTAGAGGGTCGTCAGTGACATTTGTGTCTGGGGTAATCAGAATCACCACTTTAATGAAGAGAAAATAATAATAGGGCATTGAGAACCATCTCAACTGGGATTTGTTTTGAGCAGGATTGAGGATAGGATGTGGGGTAAGGAGAAGAATGAACATGTTTATTTAGAGATCAGTTGGTTTTAAGAGATAAAGAGATCATGTGAATAGTGGCGGTATTGAGGTAAGAAAGGAAGAAAAGGTAGTAGATGGGGTGAGAAAGGAGGAAAAATATGAATTTATTTTTTAGATGCATTGGATTTTAATATGCATATGATGCACATTGCCAGAGATAAACCAACAAGTAGAGTATTTATTCAGCAACACTTACCACAGGTACAAAAGCAGCTAATATGTAGTCTCTTCCTTCAAGGAGTTTATATAGTAAGACATCTAAAACAGGCACAGATAATCACACTGAAATACTTAAAGTGATCTGATAGGCAATCACTGGATTTTCCTGGCATTTTGGTAGGCATGAGATAGGGGAGCTGGTTCAAGAAGGGAACAAAGGTCAGTCAGACTAGGAAACAGATGAAAAAGAAAGCAAAGAGTGCTCCCCAGGAATCTTGTTTTTACACAAGCACTGAAAGGGAGGCAAATCTGGAAAACACCAGAGGAAGTTGGGCACTGTTTCTCTTATCTGAAAGAGGGGAAAAAAAAAAAAAAGCATGCTCGGAAGTAATAATAGGTGTAGATGTGACTTAGAAAGTGATGGCAGGACCATAGAAAAATAGATATTAAGTCAACTTATCCCTGTGATCTTGGGAGAACTACTATAGTTTCCAATGGAGAGGATGGGAACACAGAACTCTGATGGTGGGAGTGGTGTGGAATTATATAAATATACACCTGTTATCTTATAATTTTTAAAATCCATATTAAATCACTAGTAAAAATAAATTTTAAAAAAATAGGCAAAAAGAAGAAGAAAAGAAAAGAAAAAAGAAAGCAAAGAATGCTCCAAAGAGCAAGATCAGTTTGTATGGAGACATAGAGGCTTGAACACTTCTAGCTCAGTGTGAGTGGAGCATTTGATTGATCCAAGGTCCATGTGAAAGAGATGATTTAAAGAGGTAGGTAAGGAGCAAATGATAAAGAACATGAAGGTTTGGGACAGACATTTTAAAATGTGCATCTCCTTTGACCCTAAAATTCTATACCTAAGAAATTTTTTTATGGGAATAATAAAGCACCTTGATTAACTTCATGGTTGTAAAAGATATTTTTGAAAGCATTACTTCAAATAATGGGAGAATTGGGGGCATTTTAAATGCATTAGTAACACACTGTTAAGTAAATCATGTTACATTCACAGAGTGTAATACCATACTGCTATTAAAATGATGCTATAGGTGCTCATAACACAAAGTTTATTATTATCATTAGTGGAGTAAAGCAGATACCTTTAGAGTATTCCAGTTTTGTAAATTAAAAAATGTCTTAAGCATCTAAATGAAGTTTATAGAAATATTAAGTTTATAGAAATAAGCCAAAATATTTTTTCTGGAGCTATTGGTGATTTTCTTTTTCTTTATTCCACCAGTGAATATGCATTGTTTGCATTATTTGTGTGATTTTTTTCCCTCCAGGGTTACCTGGATCCTTATGTGGGTCCTTGCACTTAGGTGTGCTTAACTGGGTATGCCACCACCCAGCCCCCTATTTGTGTGATTTTTCATGTAAAATGAAGAATAAACAAACAAAAATAGAGATCACTCTGACAGAAGTATAAGGAATTAGAGGAGAGCAAGACAGGAAGCATATTGAAAATTGATTTCAGGGGTTTAGTCAATAGTGCACATAGCGTGAGGTGCAGGGACCAGCAGAAGAATCCTGGTTCGAGCCCCCAGCTCTCCACCTGCAGGGGGGTTGCTTAATAAGCAGGAAAGCAGATCTGCAGGTGTCTGTCTTTCTCTTCCCTCTCTGTCTTCCCTTCCTCTCTCAGTTTCTCTCTGTGCTATCCTACAACAACAATGGTGGGGGGGAGAGGGCAAGGGTAGATAGCATAATGGTTATGCAAACAGACTGTAATGCTTGAGACTCCAAAGTCCCAAATTCAATCCCTCACACCACCATAAACCAGAGCTGAGTAGTGCTCTGGTAAAAAAAAAAAAAAAAAAAGCCTCCTAGAACAGTGGATTCATACATAGTACAGACACCAATGCCCCTGGAGAGGAAGGATGGAAGAAAGGGAAGGGAAGGGGACAGGAAAGGAAAGGAAAGAGAAAGAAAGAAAATTGATATTGGGCAGAGGGTAGATAGCATAATGGTTATGCAAACAGACTCTCATGCCTGAGGCTCCAGAGTCCCAGGTTTAATCCCCTGCACCACCATAAGCCAGAGCTGAACAGTGCTCTGATTAAAAATAAATAAATAAATAAGTAAAGTTCTACAAGAAAATTGATTTCAGCATTATGCAGGAAGAGTAGTAATGGAAAGGAGAGAACAAAGACAAAGGTAGACTCTTCAGGAATGTTCACTGAGTTATAGATGACTGAAGCTGTAAGTAGCAGGTAAAACAAGGAGACTATCATAGCATTCATTTATGGTCATGTAAGCTGGCAGTGTTGGTCACGTACAAGGAATTTTCTTTCAGTCATGTCCTTACACCTATGAATTTGACAATTTAAAGTTTTGACAGCTTTACTTTTCTCAGTAACTTTCTTTTATTAGTGATTTAATAATGATTAACAAGATTGTAAGATAACGGGTATAATTCCATGTAGTTACCACCACCATCTTCCAGTCACTTGTAGACCAGTCTAGAATTAGCTATATTAGTGGCCAGGGGAGGTGAGATGGGCTAATTCCTGAATGGCCCCAAGAATGGTGGATGTCAGCTAGTGGATGGTGACCCAAGCTTGAGAAATGACATGTTTCTCTTCTCAGTTATGGGAGCTATGAGGAGCCTGATCCCAAATCAAACACCCAAGACACAAGCTTCAGCAGCATCGGTGGGTATGAGGTATCAGAGGAGGAAGAAGATGAGGAAGAAGAACAGCGCTCTGGACCAAGCGTCTTAAGCCAGGTTCACCTGTCAGAGGATGAGGAAGACAGTGAGGATTTCCACTCCATTGCTGGGGACAGTGAATTGGACTCTGATGAATGAGGCTTCCTTCGGATCCCTTTGGTCATCCTTCCCTGTTCTCCATATTAAGTTCAGCTTTCCTCATTTTGTTTGTATCTGTACATTGTCTGATCCTGTAACAACAACACCTTAGCCTTTAAAAATAGTAAGCAAATGATAATAAATTGCCTCTCTTGGTCTTCCAGGGCATTGTCACCCTTTGATTTAAAAGGAAGTAAGCCTTTTCCACTAACAAGAGTCTCTGAGAGAGTGAGAGACACAGACAGAGAGTGAAAGAACAATCTGTTCCTATCACTTTTTTCCTATGGGAAGAGGAAAAATCATGAAGACTAATAATAATCATATGACACCTTGATATATTAGAAACTTTCCAAGCATGGTGTCATCTCGGTTTTCTAATTTGAAAGCTGAAACAGGTTGCATTCCTCCTGCTGCATTAAATAATTGGGCTTTGCTGAATTCTGTGCCACACTGAAACCATAAACCTATTAGGCAAAATGCCCATTATTTTATTACTTGATTGATTATGCAACCACTTCTTCCTAAATGGATTTAAGGCAAATGACTATACGTCTTTGAAACAACCTATATATCAGAAACAATATGTTGCAATGAAGATATATTGCCTTGGACGGGTAGATTGCACAGTGGTTATGTAAAGAGACTCTCATACCTGAGGCTCCAAAACCACCATAAACCAGAGCTGAGCTGTGCTCTGGGGGTGGGGGGGGAGAAGAAGAGGAAAGAAAAAATTATTTTTCCTCACCCAGGAAAAGTGGAAGGAAATGGTAAGTTATTTAGGACAAAGACTCTCTTTTGTTTATTTTCATGCTTTGGATATAGTTTGCATAGTAGATATTCAGTAAATATTTATAGGATCATAAAATCCTCTGTATTGTGTTATTTTACATCTGCCCCATAATAAGTATTCTCTCAGATCCATGGATACAATGGTAAATGAGAGACATAGTCCTTTTACTCAGTGAGATCACCAACAAGTTGGGTGATGGGGAATAGAATCCAAAACATACTAATAAATCATTATAGTACTACCAGATAAGTACAATTAAGAAATAATATATGAAATATAGGAAGAGGTAGAGGAGTAATAATATCTGGAAAAGTCAGTTAAGTCTCTCTTGAGGTCATTTTAAGCTAATTATTGGAGAGTGTAACACTTAATGAGTAAGTCTGAAAATGGCAAAGTGTGTTCTTAGTTTGTACCTTCCTTGTGTGAGAAAGATTTTAAGGTTTTTATGTTCCAGTCCTTTGACCATGAACAGGTTAACTAGAGGCTGAAATATGCACAGGAAGTACATTATAAAGAGCTCTGTATTTATGCTAATGAATGTAAATGAGTAAGTCTAGTGGAGATAGATAATCACATTTGTGTTTTAATTTTTCTGTATATTAAGTGAAGAGATTAAAGAATCACATGTAACAGATAAATGTGATCCCATTTTTGTAAAATATAAGCTGTACATATTTACATATGTCTATATATGCTTGTATATACGAAGGAAAAGATCTGAAAGAACATTGCTAAACTGTTAATAATGATAATCTTTGGGAAATGGGATTGATGAGGGGATTATGTGGCTGTATGTATACTGGATTGGGTATTATGTTTTTTATTTCTGTATTGTGTGAATATTTTTACAAGTGTATTTTTGTAATAAAAATTTTTTGTAATGATTTTTTTTAAATTCCAGAAGTAGTGGAGGGAGGGCAAAATCTAGAAAGGGATAATGGATATGGGTAGGGTATTGAATTTGAGAGCTCTTCCAGATTTAATTCCCCATACCACCATAAGCCAGAGCTGATCGGTGTTCTGGTAGAAAAAAAAAATTTAGAGATCTTTTAAGAATTGATGACCAATTGGTATTTGGGGGTTGAAGAAGAAGGAGGGATGGAAGGTGGCTTCAGGATTTTGGTTTTGGGAGATTGATTGGGTATATGATATTAATTAATTTATCCAACATTTACTAAGTCACCTATTTTTATCAAGAGGTCCGTTAATTGCTACAGCAGAAGATACGGTTTCTGATTGCCAGTGAGTTTAAGATCTAGAAAGAGAAATAGGCATGTAAGTAAATAAGTGTGAGTGATAGCAGTCACTTCAAAGCAGATAGATTCAGGGCCAGCTAGAGGCACGCTTGGTTAAGCACACACATTTCAAATCAGGGAGGTGCCACAGTGCTAGAATTCTAGAATTAGAAGCATGGAGTCCAAAATCCAATCCCCATTATCAAATATGCTGGGTGCTGTTCTGGCCTTTTTAAAAGTGAACACTGTGGAATGTTTACAAAGTTCTGTAATGAGAAGGAGAAGGTACCAGCTCTGATTATGGAGTAAGACTTCACAAAGGAAACTCTAAGATCATGAAAAGTAGGAAGGAGTTTCCCAGAGGTCATTCTGGAAGCTATGTGAAAATGGATAGATTGTGGCCTGTGGAGTGTCATAGTAAATAGAGCATTGAACTCTCGAGCATCAGAGTTCAGTTCCCAGCACTACATATGCCCAAGTGATGCTCTAGTTTTCTCACCTCCTTTTTCCCTCCCTCTCAAAAATCTTGAAAATCAAAATAAGGTCAGGGGTAGATAGCATAATGGTTATGCAAAGAAACTCTCATGTCTGAGGCTCCGAAGTCCCAGGTTCAATCCCCAGCACCACCATAAGCCAGAGCTGAGCAGTGCTCTGGTGTTTCTCACTGTGTCTTTCTCTCTGCATCTCTCTCAAAAAAATATAAGTAAATAAAATACTTAAAATATCAAAATAAAACTGATAGAATATGCAAGTGTAATATCGGGGGAAAAGTTGATGGAGACTTAAAACTGACTTAGCAATACTAATGGAATGAGAAGTTCTTGGTGACACTGGATGATGGGAAGTAAAAGAGTAGAACCTAGATTTCTGACTTAGGTGACTAGATAAAAACGGTGATACCCTTCACTAAAAAGGCTGAAAGATGGAGGAAGAGCTAAGTTTAGTTGGAAGCATATAAAGCATACATCAAAAGTTTAGGATTTGTACAACCTTAGGGCTTGGTGAAGTTACCCAGAAAACATGAGTCACAGAACATGGAATGAGGAATTCTGTTTAAGACCAATAGAAAGGGCCAGAGCAATATCTCAATGTTAGAGCACAGGATTTGTATGCCTGAGGACCCAGGTTCAATCTCTGGCACCTTTATATGCCAGAGCTGGGTAGTGCTCTGGTCTCTCAAAAATAAATAGATCTGGAAGTCAGGCTGTAGCGCAGTGGGTTAAGCGCAGGTGGCGCAAAGCACAAGGACCAGCATAAGGATCCTGGTTCGAGCCCCTGGCTCCTCACCTGCAGGGGAGGCGGTGAAGCAGGTCTGCAGGTGTCTATCTTTCTCTCCCCTCCTCTCTCCATTTCTCTCTGTCCTATCCAACAACGACGACAACAACAATAATTACAAGAATAAAACAACAAGAGTAGCGATCCAAGGCAGTTAGTACAGAATCTCAGGGGTGACTTCGGCTCACGTCTCCTCAGCAGGTGTAAAGTGCTGAGCGAGGAGTGTTTGGGGTACTTGGCCAGGATGCCGAACATCAAAATCTTCAGTGGTAGCTCCCACCAGGACTTGTCCCAGAAAATTGCCGACCGCCTGGGCCTGGAGCTCGGCAAGGTGGTGACTAAGAAATTCAGCAACCAGGAGACCTGTGTGGAAATTGGTGAAAGTGTACGCGGAGAGGATGTCTACATTGTACACAGTGGTTGTGGTAAAATCAATGACAATATAATGGAACTTTTGATCATGATTAATGCCTGCAAGATTGCTTCAGCCAGTCGAGTTACTGCAGTCATTCCCTGCTTCCCTTATGCCCGACAAGTTAAGAAGGACAAGAGCCGGGCTCCCATCGCAGCCAAGCTTGTTGCAAATACGCTGTTGGTAGCAGGCATAAATCATATCATTACCATGGACCTACATGCTTCTCAAATTCAGGGCTTTTTTGATATCCCAGTGGACAATTTGTACGCAGAACCAGCTGTTCTGAAGTGGATACGAGAGAACATCCCCGAGTGGCGGAATTGCACCATTGTCTCACCTGATGCAGGTGGTGCCAAGAGAGTGACCTCCATTGCAGACCGGTTGAATGTGGACTTTGCTTTGATTCACAAAGAACGAAAGAAGGCAAATGAAGTGGACCGCATGGTGCTGGTGGGAGATGTGAAGGATCGGGTAGCCATTTTGGTGGATGACATGGCCGACACTTGTGGCACAATCTGTCATGCAGCTGACAAACTTCTCTCAGCTGGAGCCACAAAAGTTTATGCTATCTTGACTCATGGAATTTTTTCTGGTCCTGCCATTTCTCGTATCAACAACGCATGCTTTGAAGCAGTAGTTGTCACCAACACCATACCTCAGGAGGATAAGATGAAGCATTGCTCCAAAATACAGGTCATCGACATCTCCATGATCCTTGCAGAAGCCATCAGGAGAACTCACAATGGAGAATCCGTTTCCTATCTGTTCAACCATGTCCCTGAATGATAGTATAATTTCTGAGGAGTTTAAAAGATACAGTAAGCCCCATCCCTTTTTTCCGCTATTTGACTCCACCTGACCCCTTGTCTTCGTTTAAAAAGTTCAGCTTGCTCCAGTGTAGTTTACCCACAATGAGGTATTATATAACATTTCTCCTAAATTAGGGAAAGGCAGATTGAGACTAAGTGCTGGAATTTCCTATGGCATTGTCTCAGCTCAGTTGCAGTAAAGATTCAGAGGGCATTGTATAGAGGAGTTGTGTATGGGGAAGCTCAGATGATTTTTGCATGTAAATGCTTTAGGGTTTCCTTGGCTCAAAACTACTAGCTAGAAAGCAAACCCAATCCCCACTTTCCCACTTTTGACAAGTTCTATAAGGTCTATGATAAATGACTACAAGAGCCTGTTGTGTAGCCCCTGTTAGGCAGGAGCTGGAAACTCTCAGCTCAAATACCTCTCAGGCTAATGTCTGAGGGGAGACTGTACACAGTGCAGCAAATTCTTCTTGGGAGGAAAAAGCCTGATCCGTCACCCTCTGCTTGGGGACTGTGTTACATGGATTCTTCTTTGTACCCATTCCTTTCCATTTGGCTGGAATTTCAGCCATCTCACCCTTTTCCTGGCCAAATATCTCCTTGAGCCCAAATATTCATTGCTACCTTTGTCTTCTGGAAAGCAAAATTCTGCTAATCTCCAACATTTGTATGAGATGAGTCCTGTAGTGTATTCTCAGCCTATTACCACTGTGGTTGTAGGTTTTTAAGTGTTGGCATAGTGCCTTTTGATTAATTTAAGTATTTAATTTTTACCTTCTTGGGAATTATTTGGCCTCTCATGATCTGATATTTCTGTTAAAAAGATTATTACTGTCTTGTGTAGAAGTGACTAATAAAGTGTTTGTGTGTGATGATGAGTCTTATAAAAAAAAAAAAAAAGAATAAAACAACAGTGGTCCGGGAGGTGGCACAGTGGATAAAGCATCAGACTCTCAAGCATGAAATCCTGAGTTCAATCCCCAGCAGCACATGTACCAGAGTGATGTCTGGTTCCTTCTCTCACTCCTCCTATCTTTCTCATTAATAAATAAATAAAATCTTTTTAAAAAAAGGAATAAAACAACAAGGGCAACAAAAGTGAATAAATAAATAAAATAAAGATTAAAAAATAATAGATCTTGGGGTCCAGGCGAAAGCACAGCGGGTTAAGCCAAGTGCAAAGACTGGTGGGAGGATCTCTGTTCAAGCCCCAGGCTCCCCACCTGCAGGGGGACCCCTTCACAGGCGGTGAAGCAGGTCTGCAGGTGTCTTTCTCTCCCCACCTTGTCTTCCCCTCCTCTCTCGATTTTTCTCTGTCCTATCCAACAACAATAATAACAATAACAACAATGATAAACAACAAGGGGAAAAATGGCCTCCAGGAGCAGTGGATTCGTAGTGCAGGCACCGAGCCCCAGCAATAACCCTAGAGGCAAAAAATAAATAGATCTTGGACCAAGACATAGCTGACTTAATAGGGTGCACCTTACCATGTGCAAAGATACATGGGAGTAGGGGTAAATAATAATAGTTATGCAAAGAGAATCATGTCCAAGGATTCACCTCCCAGACCACTATGCATTTTCTTTAGGTAGAAGATGAAAGAGGAGAGAGAGAAGGAAGTTTCCCCCCATACAGGAGCTCCCCTGTGGTAGCTAGTGTCAGGAACCCGGGTCCCTGTGCATGTTGAGTGCACTCTGCTGG